>NC_143586.1:159960318-160560318 GCF_048544385.1 Mastigoproctus giganteus | reverse complement strand
AATCATGCTAGAGGAGAGAGTGAATTATCTTAATCTTCTCTCTATAGAAAAAATTAAAAAATCATTGTCACATGAAGAGGCGAATAGGAGTATGCCGTCAAAAAATTTAGGAAAAAAAGTATTATAGAGATGTGTCAAGCAGTTAATTAATAAAAGTATGTTATTTTTCTCGATTTTGTGATATTTCTCAGCTTTTTTAAATTTGTTGTGGTTTCTTTTCTCATTCTAAATAAATATTCATTTTCGTACCTAATTTTGTATTTTTCTAAGAGGGCCCAAAAACTGTATAAGCTTCAAGCTTCACAAAACGCCCCTGCACTAAAGATATGTTTTAAAAATTTCGCTAACTAATGAAGCTAAATAATTCTAGAAAAGAAGAACTGGAAGTGCAAATTCATTACAGAACTGTGCCTGATATAAACAATGCAGCCACAGCAAAATTTGGAAATATTGTTCCGACATATGAAAGTACAATATAGACACCGTGCAAGTATGCATAAATGCCAGGGCTGGATTTAAACTTGTTGTGACCATAAGCTATAACGTGTGCGGCCCTTCTCTCTTACAGTTTACCTTGTTTGTTTGTTATTTGGTTTTTAGGAGCATTAGCAACTAAGGCCATATTGCTCCGGAAATATGCGGTGGTCATTCCCTGACCTTTCTGCATCCTCCGTATTTGGTGGTGATGGGCTCGAACCCCGGTCTAATCAGGAAGAGTGTGCTACGCACTGCTGCTCCTTCCCACCTGGCTACGGAGGCGGCTACAGTTTACCTGTGACAATATTAAAAAAAAAAAAAAGGATTTTTTAAGATGGAGCGAGACCCCTTGTAATGTGATGCTCTAAGCTGTAGCCGGCCCTGGTAAATTGGTGCATTGAAAATAGATTCGATTATATAAATCATGGGGACGTCACTGATACAGTAATATATAAATCGACCCTTACCCAAATCACTCATGTATGGCCATATATTTTCCCATGCATGGCTTTCGTGGCACACACATGCCACTGTTTAGCCATTTCTTATGATATGGTATCATTTCGGTTTTAAATGTTAGAGAGAGCTATACGAGGTTAGATGTCCATCGTTGTATAACATGTATTCAATGAGTACATATATATGCTTTACTGTAAAGGGGTACAGGAGTGATCCTGAACTAGTTGCCAACATCTGGTTACTTTTAGGCAAACCATAAAATCAGTGCCCTCCAGACCCCCAAAACAGATGTGGGCTGAGATTTTTTTTGATCTGGGACACATTTAACTGAATGGCTGAGCTGCTGTTTATCAAAATTGCAAACTGCATAACCACCTCACATAGCAAAGTTAAAAAAATAGAAAAGAAATTAAGACATTTTTGTAGTACATGTATATAAAATATTTGAAATGTTTAGAAATTAGCAGAAATGTAGAGAAATTATTTAAACCATATTCCACCCCCCCTTGTATGTGCACAGATAATTTTATTTTAGACCAATGGTGGCTTGTGACTCTGATGTACAGGGGTGCTGCTTCTTAAAGTTACATTAAATTGCCTTGGTTATAATACATGTTATAATGCATATATAATATGTATTAATATGTATAATATATATATAATAGATAATAATAATAATAAGCAAGTAAAATACTACAAAATAATAACTGGACACTTACCATTAACAGACTTGGGTAATCTTGAAATTTTATTTAAAAATAAAATCTATCCATGATTTTTATTTGTTGAAAATAGATTAATAACTTTTTTCATTCAAGTTTGGTGCACTGCTCGCTCTGCAGTTCCTTTGCTTCATTTTGTCACCTCTAAAAAACGTGTACTGGCAACCTGCCAACTAGGCAATGACTGAACCACTGAGGCCAAAATGTGGCACAGTGTAGCGCAGTTCTGCCTACAGTTATACTTCAAGGTTGAAAACAATTATGTGTTTTTATTCGTTACTGACATGATTATTGGAAATAGAGGATGAGTATACTATATGTAGGACATAAAAATATTCATTGCATTGCATTGCATTGTTCTTCACAAAATTCCATATAACTCAGTTGAATATATATTTAGATTTAAAAAGCTGGGAAGCACTGCAGTTTTGCAGTGCCTCCCTGTTTCAGACTAAAGTACACAACAGTGAACCCACTTCCTGTGTATATCAAAAGAAAATAAAATCTTTCAGTTAATAATACACGAGTACAGGCGTCCCTTGCTTAGCACTTTAAATTGCGATTGTAAAAATAGAGTGAGGGCAGGTAGATTTATCCCTAGGAAATGAAATCTATTTAGAAAGTATCTGTATGATTGTTGTTCTGGGCTGAAACAAGAGAGCAAACTGCAACAAACAGTGTGTTAGGACATCTTTCATTATTACTTCCATGCAGCAAGCTGTTCACTCTTATAGAAATCTGTTATTGTCAGCCGATAAGTCATGTTTTCATATCTTGTCATATTTCATTCAAAATGTTGGAATGCAGTGAATGTGTGATTTTTGTCCTAAAATTGGGAAAATTGCAAGTGAAACCTCTGACCTTAAAATAACATAGTTATAGGCTAGAGTCAAGCTTTCAACCCACACCATCATTTCAAAGAGTACAGAGGGTCTTTCAAAAGTGATTTTGTGATCTGGATGTTCCCAACTTTATCAAATCGTCTCTGGTACGAAATGATCAAAGATCAATTCTTCATGTGAAATAGTAAAAGAAAATTGTATTTTTGTCAGTTTATGTCATTCCACTTTAATACGAGGCGAATTCTGCAGTTTGTACAATGTGAACACCACCAGCAAACAGCTCCTGATTCATTTCAATACATGACTAATAATCAGTACATTTTTAAAATGTATAAGTGGAGAATGAAACATTGGTTTTCAGGCATGATCCCAAAGCCAAACATCTCAACTCCTTTCCCTTAGTCCAAAAAAACCCACACCAAATGCACAGCAAAACGAAGGCCATGTTGCTAGCATTTCTTTTACTCAGGGAGTGGTTTATCAAAATGAAATAAGCTAGAGGAAAAAGAATAGATTGAGGAAACTATGTACCTGTTCTTTTCTCCAAGAGAGGAAAATAACAGTTTTACAAAGACTACTTTGTGATGCAATTTGAATCAAGACTGGAAAAGCGTTATTCTAGACTCCACAATAAGTTGCCATCAGATGCATTGCTACTTTCGCCCAAACAGCATCGCTAAGTTCTGCAACCTTCATTTCATAATTTTTTTATTTTTCAGGATGGAAAAAAAAAAAAAAAAGGCTCTAAAAGAACGTTTGATTTGATGACTTAAAATGAAGAGTAATGTGGTGGATCAGTTTTCAGTGATCTTATATTGGTTTTCCAGATATTCTTCCAATAAATCTATTGCAAGAACTTGACAATAAATAGGATTTTTTTTTTCTCATTGGGGATTCTACAGCAGATGTTGAAATCAGATTTTGCTTAGAAGTGAAGAAAGAATCCAGAGTTCTAGCTTGAGCTTTCTTGTTATTAATTCTCATCAGACACTTACAGTATTATCAATGGAATGCTGTATACTTCCCAAAATTGCTTGAGGCTTGCCTCATTTTTTGGCATATTTATTGACTTCAAATAAATCATCTCTTAATGACACCTGAGAAAAAGACTGCCTGATATAATCAGCTTTGAAAGTCACAATTACATCCTAACATTGCATAGATGAGAGAGGTATTGGGAGGCATTAAAAACTTTTACATCAGCACTAAACTTCAGAGAGGGCGAGATTATCTGGTGCATTATCCAATATCAAAAAGATTTATTGAACATATTGTTATTGCACAACACTCTTCAACAACTGTGTAAAATTATCCAAAGACAGCGTTTGCAAAAGGATTCCAGAAACCCAGGCCATCTTATTAATTTCCACATGATTGGCATTCTTGATTTAATAAATCCCTGGAAAAGATGTGCAAAAATTTGCTGAAAGCTAATTTTCACACATCTATCCTTTTTCAATTTAAATTTGTCTACTTATGTGCATTGCCTAAGGAAAAGTAATGATGCCATCGGAATTTAGTTTATTCAATCCATTTAAAACCCTAAATACTTAATTCAAGTGATTTCTCGGGTGGCTAGTTTCTAGGTGCTGCAATTTACAGAACTGAAATGTTTCTTGGTGTGAGTACCCGTTTTTGCCCATAACTAATCTTGTTCTTTTCTCTGCACTCATTCCAACAGATCCACATTCTTTGAAAAATGAGACTTCAGACATGTATGCAGTAGTCAAAAATGCATCTAATTATTGCCTTTTATGAGACGATTACTTCCTTGCCATTGTCAGCAAAATTCCTGTATGTCATTGATAGTACGGCATAGGCTATTTTAGCCACCTGTCAAGAGATCTTGTCAATAATGCAGGATCTCTTGACAGGAATGTGCACAGCAATGACAGACCAGATTTGTGAAAGGAAAATCTTGCATGCCAATCTCATTGGCTAATACTTTCTTTGTATTAACAAAGGAAGTGGATGCAAAAATTTTTAACATCATAAGCTTAGATTTCAACAAAGCTTTAGATACTGTTCCACAAGAAAGGCTGCTATACAAATTGGAGCAGTGGCATTAGGAGTGAGTTACTGCTATGGATAAAGGATGAGTTGAGTGGCAGAAGGCAGAAAGTGATTATTAATGGGCACTCTTCTTGGACAAATTTTATTAGTGGAGTACATCACTAATAAAATATTTTCAATATTTATTAAAAAAGATATGAATAATGAAGAATCATAAGTTATGAATTATTAATGAAGATGTCAAGTTTAATATCAAAATATGCAGATGTATGAAGATTGGCAGGGTCGCTAATGACAGAAATCAAATTATGATGCTGCAACAAGGCCAAGAAAAATTAGCCATGATGGGCTTCACTAAACTATCTACATTTTTATATGTTATAGTCTGCTATAATTGAAGTTTAACATTTTAAAATGCAAGATACTGCACATGGAAAACAGTAATCCTAGATTAACATACAATTTTGTATTCACGCACTTAAAGTGGTGGAGGCAGAAAAATATTTGGGGTAATTGTACACTTTGACATTGAGTTCTCAGCAGTATAGACAATAGGCAGCTAGGGAAGCTCATGGAGTGCTGTCAATGATATAAGAAATTCTGTCAGCAGAGACAGGGAAGTGATTTTCTTGTTTAAGCCAATGGTTAGGGCATATATCTTGAGTAATGATTAAAGGTCTGGATGGTATATTTTAGGATGTGGATTTGATGGAATTGGTACAGAGAAGAAAAACAAAAGGTAATACAAAAAAAAGGTACCCTTACCAAGAAAGATTCCAATCCTGCAAATTGCAATGTATGGAAACTAGGCACTGGCAAGGATACCTCACTGAAGTGTTAAGGCCTTGAATGGATTGAGTAAATATGCAGATAGCATCCTAACACTCACTCGGATGATATGCATAAGAGAATATAAAAAGTATGTTTGTAAGACGTGAAAATCTGCTTTCAACCATAGAGTGATTGATTGTTGGAACAGACTTCAATTTGGTGTTGTGGGGGGAGGGGTAGTTTGAATAAATTTAAGGACCAATTAGTTCAAATGACTGGACAGTATTTTAACAAAAGTTCACTGATATTTTTCTGTTAAGATATCTGAATTACACTTTTAACAGAAATTTTGAAATTTGCTTTATCACATCAGAATATCTTGCAAATTAAAAAAAAATAAAAAAAATATATATATATATATATCAAAAGTAAGGACAGAGATGCTTCTGCTTTTTTTTTTTTTTTTTTTGTATCTTAACAGATTTTACAAAGTTATTTTTAGATAAAAAATAGAGTATCAAAGGCTGTGTCTCTACAGATTAGAACATTAGATACTTACTAATCAGTGCTCCTGTCAAGCACAGATGGCCAACTGGATTGCTGACTCATTGCTTACTCTGGGCTAAAATATGCACCATTTTGATTTCTTCAGGCAGCTCCTCTTTTCAGCATCTAGCAGTAATTGGCAATTTTATTGACATTCCATCCCCTTGGTGCCATTTTCCATTTATTTTATATCCTGATGGGATCCCCCCCTCTGTCACAAAGTACCTAAATATTCTGGGAAATAGTTGAGATGAGGGTGCAAGAAATGTTTCTTAAGAGAAACTGTCCAGCATATCACCTACAACCATTTCATAATCTGGACGTTTACTGTTTCTCCTAAAATTGCACATTTTTAAAGCCAGTCGAAGTGACTATTAATTTGGTTCATAGGTCCTTCAAATAGTCTAGCAGCAGCTTGTGGATTTGAGGTCCAGCAAAAATTCCTACTTTGATGAATTTTTTCATTAAACGTAGCTTTATGTGCAGGGATGTAAGAGTACTTTTTTTTTTCGATCACCTCTAATTTTATTTGAAATTGGTGTCAGACTATCTTGGTGGCCATACTTTCTTTTTTCAATGTTCACTTCTTGCTCGACTATCCCATTCACACAAAAAGCAAGGTTTTTCTCTTTTTTTTTTTGTGTAAACAAGTTGTTGACCAAGTAGCAGACAAATAACTTTAAAAACTCCTAGCCAACTATGATGCATACTTGTTTCCATTACGTTGTACTCTGAAGAGTTTTGGCATAGCGGCAGCTCAGGAACTGCAGCACTTAGCAATTGACATTGAAGATATAATATTAGGTGTTAGTCATGACTGTATTCTATTAAGTAGATTATTATTTTTAGAAACGCGAACAGTTTGTCATGAGCTGAATCTTCTCCTATCAGGTGTGTTAAGGTTCTGTCTGTTCCTGCTGGGATTAAAGACTGTTTGTTGGGCTGTTTGACTAAATGTACTAGTAAGTTGGGGACAGCAGTGAGGTACTGCCGAGGTTAGCCTTTTTTTTTGTAAGTGCAGATATGTTAAATGAGTGTGCCCAATATGTATCCTTGCAAAGAATTTGTTCATATCTGTTCAATGTCTTGACTTCCAGGGATATATAGATTGTGTTTGATTTGGAAGTTTGTTATTCAGCCGGTTCTGCCAAGTATGCAACTACTGTTTACATGCCCATTTTATAGAAATTTTGTAGTCAACATAAGGAAACCGATAGGATGAGGTATCTAGGTCTGTTGGATTTTTGCTGCTCATTCAGCATATTCATTGCATGGGATGCCCATATGTCCTGCAATCATGACTAGTTTGTGTGCTTTTTCTCTGGGTTCTGTCAATTGGGTTTGAATTTCACATAGGAATGGGTGGCTAAGGCTGCATTTATGTGAAAAACTTGCATTGCACTCAGTGAATCTGTGTATATGAGACAATTCAGGATGGTAATGAATTTGGCAGTATGGCTTCTGAATTCACTGCTGTATTCAGTGGAAAGCACTTGGAAAAGATATTGCTGTGGATAAATGAATATGTTTTAGAACAGTCTGTCTATATACTGCCCAGTCAAAACATTAAAACCACCCGTGTTTTAGCAATTAGCCACTCTTTGCCACCTGGTGGCACACATTATGGTGAGAACCAGCAAATGTGTTCCTGCAGCATCATGCAGGTTTACATGTGGTCCATACGAAGTACTTGATTGATATGGGCATAGGATGTTAGCTGATTTGTCAGGTACCAGTTGAAGGGTGGTAGTATCGCAGAAACTGCAAATCTTGTGGGCTGTTCACAAAGTGCTGTAGTTAGATGTTCCAAGAATGGGCAGAGCACACTGATGACCTTACATTGCTTGTTAAAGATATCTCTCATTCCTCACTTGAAATCTCTGCCAACCAAGTTACAGATGACAATGCTTTGGGAATAAACTTAAAACTATCCCCGATCAAAACAAAAATTATGCTTTTAAAAGGTTCTCTGAATATTGTTCATCCACCTATTATTAAACTTCATAATTGGTCTGTCAATGGTTGCATTTCAAGGTACCAAGGAATTTATGAAATTCTACAAAGGCGAAATTTTTCACTTCTGTTCTGATTCGTATCTCTCATCTTCCAGAACAAGCAGACTCTCTCTCTCTTTTATATAAGGCAGTTTTAATACCAATTTGTACATATGGCACTGGTGCTTGGTTTTGGCAAGGCAGGAAGATTAAGGTGATTGAAAAGTTCAGTATTATTCAAAGATCCACGCTTTTAGTGATTTCCCACATCTTGCAAGGCAATGTGCACCCATGCTCGGCAGGTAATCTTTGGTTGCCTGTGCCTTGATCTGTTCTTGCTTAGAGATTTATATCCTTTTTTCATTAGATATATCATTGAAAATGCTTCTTGATTTCAAAATCAATGTTCTCACAGAGCCCAAATATGAAAAAAGATGCTGCTGCTGTGCTTAGAGAATTATATCCTTTTTCATTAGGTATATCATTGAAAATGCTTCTTGATTTCAAAATCAATGTTCTCACAGATCTCAAGGATGAAAAAAGATGCTGCTGTGTTAATTTCTTTAAATGCTTGCAAGATCACCGTTACCTCCCACAGAAGTCTGGTTACTTTAAATTTTCCCTTTTATCACTGTGTATTCTGGCAAAAAACTAAACTGGTTCAAACCAAAATTCCAAATTGGCAGGTTTTAAACTTTCTCCAACACCAATATGTCTGTGGCAGCCGTGAGGATTATATAGCATTAGGATTATATAGCAAGTTTATATAGCATTAGAACCATGTCCTCAACATCATGGATAACCCTTTGGCCTAGTTGGCTATTGATTCAGGTGGTGGACTTGTTACTCCCAATTATGCCTCAATCAAGTGTCGTTTTCTGTAGTTGTGCATATGAAGGTCAACCCATACTTATTGGTATTATTGTCCTTTTGGTATGTAATCCCATGTTCTGTTTTAGTCTGGTTACTTTAAATTTTCCCTTTTATCACTGCGTATTCTGGCAAAAAACTAAACTGGTTCAAACCAAATTCCAAATTGGCAGGTTTTAAACTTTCTCCAACACCAATATGTCTGTGGAAAACCTGAGGATTAGAACCATGTCCTCGACATCATCGGTAACCCTTTGGCCTAGTTGGCTATTGATTCAGGTGGTAGACTTGTTACTCCCAATTATGCCTCAATCAAGTGTTGTTTTCTGTA
Organism: Mastigoproctus giganteus; assembly: GCF_048544385.1. Lineage (NCBI taxonomy): Eukaryota > Metazoa > Arthropoda > Arachnida > Uropygi > Thelyphonidae > Mastigoproctus > Mastigoproctus giganteus. Next base: position 160,551,293 of record NC_143586.1, on the reverse strand, counting down.
GTTGTGCATATGAATGTCAACTCATACTTATTGGTATTATTGTCCTTTTGGTATGTAACCCCATGTTCTGTTTTGTAGTTTCTTCCCCCCCCACTTCTGTTTGCATTCCTTGGAGAAGGCAAGTGATGTTTGCATTGCAATTAAGACATTTTGGATTCTGAGTTGCAATTTTTGGTACATCTTGAGACACAATCTGCAAACTGTTGGTCTTGTCACCACAGAATGCTGTTTTGCAAATGACCATACTTCTGGTATTTTAAACAGTTTAGAGAAGTTGGGATGTGTGACCTAATCTTGCAATTCAAATAACCAGCTTTAATTGAAGTAGGTGGTTAAGTGTATCAAAGATTAGGATTGGGTTCTGAGTTTGGATTAATGTCCCTTCTCTTCTGAATTCTTTTTGCCTCTATTTCACCTTGATCTCGAAGTGCTGCAGTTTCTATTAAGATATCCTATGATTATGTTTGACATTTTTAGGTGGTCTAACAAAACTCAAGACATTTTTGAATGAAGGTGGAAGTTTTACTATTAATCAGTTGCTCATTAGCTGAGTTGAATAATCAAAAATGTTGGAGCTTGTGCCTATGTCTGTTTTTTTTTTTTTTTGATACTGTGTCCATATTAAAATTTGATGACCAGTTTGGGCCATGAATTGTTGAGGAGGCTTCCATCCTGCAGTGGGTTGATAAAGGCTGCACTTTACCTTTTTTTTTTTTTGAGCCATCTCTCTCTCTCTCTCTCTCTCTCTCTATCTGCTAGTTGTCATCTTTATATTCATCACTGTTGCTCCTTTTTTGCCCTAGGAGCGAGCACTGTCCCAATGAGAAAATAGCTGTTCAAATTAATGTGTTGGTAGTATTAGTTAAGATAGCAAATAAAGAAAAGTTCCTTTCAAATCAAAATTCATATGATTTACCTACATTCAATTGTAATCACAGAGAAACTTTCTGCTGTCACTAGAACCTGAGCACTGAGTCCTAAGGTTTGGGCTTACATTCAACTTAGAGATAAGTTCTGCCTAAGTTGGCATCATCATCAGAACAGGTGATGCTATACATTTAAAAATCTGCAACACTACCAGGGCAGTTGTTTTGAAGCTTACTGGCTTCTCATTAGCTGGTGGGTAGTCTCTATTACCAAATGCATGATGAATGTGAATAATTTTGTCTGAGTGAGAGTCAAGTGGTGTATGGAAGAAAAAGCCAAGAACTCCATGCTCAGTCCCCAGTAAGTTTCTCCATGATTGAAATTGAACACAGGTAGTGTATATAAATTTTTATTTTATTTTATTGCAAAACACCTCTACTGCAAAGGTCTACACCTTTTGCAATAAACACCTTTATTGCAAAACACCTACAGGAAAGATAACTTTTCCTACAATAAAGGTGGCTTTCCTTTCTGAACCTCTACCCTGAAGGAATTTAAATAAAACACTAGCTCAGAAATAGGAGTTGTTTTGCTGCAAGAGTTTAAATATCACTTTGGAATTGCTTGTCACCAATCTTTTTGGAACCCAGAATCTTTAATGCCCTCTGAAGTGCTGGTTGGGCATTCCTATCTTTATTTTAGTTCATTTATATTTCAGCTTATTTATTGATTGTTGCTGGTACAGTGATATCATGCTTTTTGGGGTAAATCCAGCTTATAAGTTTCTCCAATCTGATACTTAATGGGAAAACAGTGGTCACAGCCACTGCGCTAGGTGTGGAGACTTCTTGTATGCATTACAGGTGAAAAATGTGATTGGTTAATGGTAATGCTTTATTTATAACGAGGTAACTGGTTACTAAAGTTAATAAATCAGCAAATAATCACCGTCACTCAAATCACTGTTTTAAGATTCAAAGTAGCATATGACAGGACTTTAATATTTGAAGTGAACAGGATTGATGTTGCTTCATTATAATAGAAATGTCAGATGGTGTAAACCCATTTTTTTCTTACTTTTTTAAATTGAGGCTTGGAAATCATTTATTACTATATATTTATTATCATGTTAACTGGTAAAAATATGTATGTAGAAAGTAAAAGAATCAAGGTCTTTTATAAAGTCTGTAAAAGAATCATTCTAAGAGGGAGATTCTGGTTTCAGAATCATTTTTCTCTTTCTTCTTAGCATCATTCTAAGAAGAAAGCCATCCTATGAAACAACAGTTTAATAATATAAAGCAAGGATTTTCCAAAGGTAACAGCAGCAAACTAACCCTCCAATGAATCTAAATGTGACACAGTTTGATATCTTCCTTATAATGGCAAAGAATAAAGGAGTGCTTTAATTTGCATAATGGCAGGTTTTTGTAAAATGCAAATTTTATAAATATCTATTCTGCATTTTATTATGTGGAGGAAAAGCATGGAGAGATTTAGTTATTTATTAAAGAATATATTTTAAGAGCGAAAAATTTACATACAATTTAAATAAATAAATTTATTTTTCTTCAAAATTTGTATTTATATAGTTTATCATACAGAATATGCTGCATTATTTCTCTCTGTAATAATCTCCTTTCTAATGAAGAACACAGACCTGTCAATAATATGTATCATTTTTCCAAACGACATATAGGATTATTATAAACCATCTGTAGGTCCACCCTGTGGCCAACCAAATCACGAATGTTATCAATACCATATTTTATCATTGTAGGCCTAAAAAAACAAACAAACAGATAATCACTCCAAATATTAACAATGAGGTGTATATATTCAACTGTTGTTTCAAACTGTATAATCAATACACAAACAAAATCAAATCACTATATTCAAAGCTTTCAGAAATGTATTTACATGGACTTTTCATAGTCACAGGCATTTACGTACATAAATATATACTATTAAAATAATGACAACACTGGAGGTCTATCCACTAAAGAATTACTACAGCCATAAGAAAAGATAATAATGTAACAAAAATGTGGAACCTAAAAGAATACATTACCATTCATTGATTATATTGCTTCAAGATAACGTTGTAGATGTTCGCCCTCTTCAGAAATGCTGAGCCAAAGTTTGTTTATAACAATGGCCCTGCTGATTAAACTTGATTGTTAGGAGTATTTTCAAAGTTTCATCAGAAAGAAAAGATATGAACCGAGTATTTGTCAATACTGGTATTAATAATGTTAGAAATACTGGTATTTCCTTGCAAAATGATGCAAGGAAACAAGTTTATATAGCATCGGTCAAACACAGACCATTTGTCCATCAATTATAATAATTTGTCTAATCCTCCTTTAAATTTATTCAAACTACCCACATCCATAACATCAGGTAGAAGTTTATTCTAACAATCGATTACTTTGGTTAAAATCAAATTTCTGCATATCTATCCTGCAATCACCCATTTTCCAATTTAATTTTGTTTCCTTATAACCTCTCCGAATTTTTTAATACACAGAATATTTGGATAAGTGATTCTTATCATTCTTATCATAAGTAATTCATAGCCATCTAACATCACCCACAGCTCACTCTGGGTGATCTTAGATGGCTCTCTGTCTTTTAACTTCACTACTAATCATGGTGTTCCCCAAGGTTTAGTTCTTTCTCCTACTCTTTTTTTCTTGTATATTAATGGCTTTCTTCCATTGACCAGAAATCTTATCCATCCATAGTTTTGCTGATGATAGCACATTGCATTCCACCTTCCAGTTTGAGAAACCTTGCCTTGCACGAACAGCTACAACTTCTCGAATATCCACTACCAATTCCTTAAATGCTGATCTCCAGGTAACTTTTTGGTCGGGCAAAGATAACTTAGTTGATTTCAATCCTAAAACTCAGCATTGTCTTATATCTCACAAAAGAATACTTCTGCTACTATGCTTATCTTTGATGACATTCCGATTTCTAGGCAATATCATATATCTTTATTGGGGATTACCTTGACTTCTAATCTCTCTCAGCATAAGCACATTACAAATACTGCTTCCTCTGCATCTAAAAGGTTGGGTTTTCTCTTTTGCTCTCAGCATTACTTTTCTCCCAAACAGCTATTCACTCTGTACAAATCACAAACCTGTCCTACCATAGAATATTGTTCCCACATCTGGGCAGTGCCCCCAAAACCTCTAAGGTTTCTAGATTCCATTCAAACAAGGGCAGTTAAGTTAATTAATGACTCATCTCATAGAATGGAGAGACAGAGTCTCTCCATTCTTTGTCTCATAGACATTCTGTTTCTGCTGCATGCCTTTTCTATAGAAATTTCCATGAGCACTGTTCTTCTGAAGTGTGCTTCTATAATTCCTGCTCTCCCTTCCAAAGCAGTCCGAATGAGTGTCGCAACCCGTCAACATCCTTTTACTGTCCAACTTCAAACTCACAGAACCAACTTTTCCTCTTCCTCAATTATTCATTCAACCTCAGTTTTCTGGAACAACCTTCCTTCATACATTCATATTTCCTGAAAATTACAACCTACAGAAGTTCAAGTCTAATGTCAACAAATATCTTCTCAACTTTCAATCCATGCATGGTACTAAGTACTACAGGTTCCAATACCTATAATACTAATAGTACTATTAGAGGTTCTAATATCCCTTGTGTTTTTGGGATTTTTAAAAAAAAAAAAAAAAAAAAAAATACTTGTTGACCCCTTAAACAATGATCACCTGCCAATCCTTTGTAAGCCACAAACTTAGAAAAACTCATGTCCTATGCAATGCCCCACTTGAAAATTTGACTGAAACAAATACACCACCTGTTTTAGTTTGACAAAAATTTAGTCCAATCACAACCCATAAATAATGTTACCAAATGTATTATCACTCAGATTTTACCAGCACTTGGGTTGACTTGATTTTGAGAAACTTAATCCTGTTTTCATGCAAGAACTAATTTAAGTGAAATCAGTTCAAGAATGTACCGATGGCTTAAACAATCTTTTGTAGCCACCAAAGCTGTGCTCCAAAATGGTATCAGAGCTATTTGCATTATCACCCTTTAAGAAATTTTTTTACTACTGAGTTCATATAGAGGTTTCGAAAGGAGGGGGAAAGATACAATTAATTAAGATGACGAATAATTAAAATAATTAACATTCAATAATTTGATTTATTAGTAAAAACTTCGTTTAGCCCACCTTTCTAATGAAAGTCCCCAAGCAATAACAGATATTTCCTCAGGAAGGCCCATGGGCAGCAGCATTTCAGGCCTGAACATTCCAGAATTACCAACTTCTACCCATTTCTGCAGTCCATCATGATAACTGAATATTTCCATGCTAGGTTCTGTGTATGGATTGTATGCTGGTTTAAAACGAAGCTTAGTTATACCTAAAGCAAGTTGAAAATTAGATTTAACTATATATAAAAAAACCAAACCTGTATAGAAAAAAAAAACACACACACATATATATAGCCAAAATTTCTTAAAAATTTATTATAAACTGCAAAAACTAACAAAGTATCAGTCGACATGTTGAAACCTAAACTGAAAATTTTTTCATTTATAAATTATCTTATAAATCATGTCAAATCATTAATATTTTTGTGCAAAAATTTAGCTGTTAATACTAACTGCAAATACAGTCACTCCTTGACTTACAACAGTTTTGTTCTAAAAACCATGTCGTAAGTCAATATGGTTGTAGGTTGGATGTAAGCCCATTTTTGATGTGAAAACATCTATGGCGGCACTAGAGTAAAATCAACTGGTAACAAATTTTTCTTGTGGTTACGGAATTGATGCAATTGATTGGCAACGAAATTTTTTTACAGAAATGATGTCACTTCCTATTAAGTAGCTGTTAGATTTTAAATTACGCAAATGACGTCATTTCCTAAATTGTGCTAATGATGCTAACTCAGTCACTAATGTTGATTCGGTAGAGTTAGTAGTTGATTCAGTAGAGTAACTTCATACTAAAATATGGAAATGCGCCACTTGCTAAATGACACTAACTCAGCCACTAACGTTGATTCAGTAGAGCTGGTAGTAATATTATGCAAGAATAAAATGCAGACTTAATCAAATCTGCTTCTCGAGATTTTGATCAACACCAACCTTCTAAGTAGTGTAAGTAACTTTCGATCAAACAATTCAAATATTTAAATGGTTTTAATATAGTTCCGCTACAGATGTTTTCACATAAAATAAAACATCTTTCATGCGTACAGGGTACAAACGCTGTTTTTTATGAACATAATGTATTTATTATTGTTTTTTTAATAGTTTGTTTATTTATTTATTAAAATATTTTTCTTTTTATTTTATATTTTAGTTTCAAGTTTTATATTTTATTAGTTTAGTTTTTAAAAATCTCTAAAATCTGTTTCTTCACAGCATATAATTTCTGAACACCCCAATGTGTTTAGAAATTATATGCTGTGGTCCTTGAGGTTGTCACAGAAATTCTTTCAGATATGGCAGACAACTGTACTGGGAGTCTAAAACGCTGATGAAACTGATATTCCAGTGATATTCAAGTCAAGTGGACCCAATTTTGGCGAAGTCCAGATGGTCTGTGACAGCCAAATCCTCTGCTTGCACCTTCACAATGGTGGGACTGTTAGTAATCCTGGGTATAACATCCATGCACAAGCACACTGTGGGTGACCACACAGGTGTGAATCAACGTAAGCAGGGGTCGAGGTGTGACACCCACACCACAGGGAAGAATGCTGCCCCTCTGTGTTATCAGGCAATACTAGGTGGTAGATGACTCTCATCAAACAGTGCAATACCACCACTTTGCTTATTGGAGGCTTGAAGTGGTTGGAACCCATGTTTAGTCTCCAGAGCTAAGTTCCGGTCAACCCTTCCCCATCTCTTCCATCATTCAGTATGACTGATGACTTTTGAGGTTATGATGAACATCAAGGCGAGATCCAATCTTCCTTACATTTCGAGGGTACAGCTCTAAAATGGTGTTCACAGGCCAGCCGCTAGTTAGTACACCTGACCGAACCTATTGGCAACTCTTTAGGAGGCTTCCAGATCAGCTAGTGTATAATTTTGCTACCTCTACTCCACCAGATGGTGACTGGAGGGTGTCCGAGTATTGTGTATGAGGGCATTGTCGAGGCCACGTTATGTCAAGGACCTGGGTATATTCTTACCACGTATATGCCATATCCAAAAATTTCATCCAAAACTTCATACAGCATGTCCCCCCACTTTTCTTGCTATTGAATACACCACGAATTGTCAAACTAATAGAGTAACTTTATCTGCGAAAATATCTAAACCTCCCAAACACTTCCTAGTTCATTTCACAAATATACGTGGTCTCAATTCTAACCTCAACGATGTCCATTTCCACTTGCAGTCTATCAAACCACATGTACTTTTTCTGATAGAATCTCAGTTATCAGTTGATTCAACTACTGCTCATCTCACAGTTGCCCAAATTATTCGCTTTATGATTTCTTTTGCCTAAAAGGTGGTACTTGTGCATATGTCTGTTCCGATATTCCCCGTCAGAGACTTCGTTATTTGGAATCTCCTCTCTTCGATCTTCTCTGGCTTAAAATCTCTCTACTTCCAAATTCATCTGTTGTCTCTACTGTTCTCCCAACTCCACTAATCACTTGGAGCTCTTTGACTTCCTCTCTTTGCAACTTGACTTTCTCCAGTCCAACTTTCCTAACAGTGTGGTAATTTTCCTTGGTGATTTTAATGTTCACAAGCTAGAGAGCTGGCTTCAGTTTTCTAGTCACACCGACCCAGCTGGTGGAGATTCTGAGGCTTTTGCAATTACTAATGACCTTGCACAGATTGTTCATTTGCCTACAAGAATACCGGACAACGCTAACCATACAGCCAACACGCTTGATCTTTTTCTCACAAACAACCCTCCTAAGTACACGGTCGAAGTGAGTGGTCCTTTAGGCACCTCAGATCACAACTTGGTGATTGTCTCTTCTCCAATGGAGCCTTTATCTCATGGCTATTCCCAACCTCATGTTGTTTGGCTTTACAAGAATGGAAAATGGGATGACCTGCGAGATTTCTTTTCTTCTTTTCCTTGGTTGGATTACTGTTTCAAAACTTCTGATGTCAATGTTTGCTCAGATCACATCAGTGAAATTATTCTTGTAGGAATGGAATCCTTTATTCCACACTCCACTTTAAAATCTTGTCCGTTATCTAAACCTTGGTTTTCCAATAACTGTGCTAAGGCTGTTGACAGAAGACCATAGGAGGCATTGAATGGGGTGTGCTGGGAATGGTGGGAGGTGTTTTACCAAGATCATTAATACATGAGTTGGAAGAAAAATGGGATGTTCATCAAGAGAAGAATGTTGCATATCGTAACTGGCTTGTTTCGAATTCTTTAGTTTCATTTTCTGCCTACACAAAAGCTCACAACAATTGTAAAGCAGTTATTAATCAATCCAAACTAGATTTTGAACAGGCTAACAGTAGAAAACTTGCTTCCTGCCTTAATGGTAGACAAGCATTCTGGTGTCTAGCCAAAGTTACTGGCCGCAACTTTTGCCCATCTCTGCTCCCACCTCTGTCAAAACCAGATGGTTCTGTTGTCACTTCAGCCAAGGATAAAGCTGACCTGCTGGCATCCCATTTTTCTTCCAACTCATGTATTAATGATCTTGGTAAAACACCTCCCACCATTCCCAGCACACCCCATTCAATGCCTCCTATGGTCTTCTGTCAAAAGGATGTCAGAAGGATTTTGATGAATCTTGATGCTAAGAAAGCTCCAGGTCCTGATGGTATTTCTCCACTTGTTCTCAAAACCTGTGCTCCTGAACTTACTCCTGTTCTTTGCTGCCTTTTTTCACTTTCTTATTCCAAAGGTGTTTTTTCTTCTGCTTGGAAATTTGCTCACATCCAGCCAGTTCCTAAAAAGGGTGAAAAATCCCTCCCCCATCCAATTATCGTCCCATTACAATTACTTCTACTCTTTCTAAATTAATGGAGAAATCAATTAACTGGCAACTCTTAAACTACCTAGAAACCTTCTGTCTGATCAATTATTGCCAGCATGGATTCCGTTAGTGTTGATCCACTGGTGATATTCTGGCTTATATTACTCATTTATGGACAAATTCAATGGAAAAGTTCGGTGACACACAAGCAGTTGCTCTTGACATTTCAAAGGCTTTCGATCATGTTTGGCATAAAGGTCTTCTAAACAAGCTTCCATCTTATGGTTTGGCAACTGTTTTCTGTAATTGGTTATCCAGTTTTCTCTCTGATCGCTCACTGAGGGTGATGGTAGATGGGCACTCTGTCTTCTAACTTCTCCACTAATGCCGGTGTCCCCCAAGGTTTGGTTCTTTCCCCCACTCTTTTCCTCTTGTATATTAATGACCTTCTTCCAGTGGCTGGAAATCCTATCCATAGTTTTGCCGATAATAGCACATTGTATTCCACTTTCCATTTTGAGAAACTTTGCCCTGCGCAATCAGCTTCAACTTCTCGAATATCCGTTGCCAATTCCTTAAATGCCGATCCCCAGTGCAGCAAAGACAACTTAGTTGATTTCAATCCTTCTAAAACTGAGTCTTGTCTTATATCTTGCAAAAAGGATTCTTCTACTCCTATGCTTATCTTTGGTTACACTCCGATTTCTAGGCAAAATGATATATCTCTTTTGGGGATTACTCTGACTTCTATTCTCTCTTGGCACAAGCACATTACAAATATTGCTTCCTCTGCATCTAAAAAACTTGGTTTTCTCTTTCGCTCTCGGCGTTACTTTTCTTCCAAACAGCTGTACACTCTGTACAAATCACAAATCCGCCCTATCATGGAATATCGTTCCCACATCTGGAGTGGTGCCCCCAAAACCCCTCTCACTTCTTGATTCCATTCAGAAGAGGCAGTTTGTTGTTTGTTTGTTATTTGGTTTTTAGGAGCATTAGCAACTAAGGCCATATTGCTCCGGGATATGCGGTGTTCATTCCCTGACCTTTCCGCATCCTCCGTATTTGGTGGTGACGGGCTCAAACCCCAGTCTAATCAAGAAGCGCGTGCTACGCACTGCTGCTCCTTCTCACCTGGCTATGGAGGCGGCAAGAGGGCAGTTAGATTAATTAATGACTCCTCTCTAACAGAGTCTCTCCATTCGCTGTCTCATAGATGTACTGTTTCTGCTGTATACCTTTTCTACAGATACTTCCATGGGCACTGTTCTTCCGAATTGGCTTCTATAATTCCCACTCTCTCTTTCAAAACAGTTCAAACATGTGCCGCCCCCAGCCAACATCCATTTACTGTCCAACTTCAAATTCACAGAACCAACTTTTCATCTTCCTCGTTTATTCATTCAACTGCCGTTTTCTGGAACAACCTTCCTTCATACGTATTTCCTGAAAATTACAGTCTACAGAAGTTCAAGTCCAATATCAACAAATATCTTCTTTCGTCTTCTCAACCTCCAACCCAAGCATGGTACTAAGTACTATAGGTTCTAATACCTTTCATGTTTGGAGTTTTCATTAAAAAAAAAAAAAAAAAAATGCCTAGGTGTGTCAGTGTTATTGTCATTTGATCAGATATTTCATGTTATATGCATTAAATAAGTTGCCAGAAGTCTCCTTGATAAGATTGTTAGTTAATATTAATGTTAATTAATAGACTTAGAATTCGTAATTTGTCTCAGTCTGTTACTAGGCTTCAAAGCGGATGTTTCTCCAATTTTTTTTTGGCCCCTGTAGGCATGATTTACATACATAGATGGGTTTTTGAACGTGGATACATAGAGTTAACTTGTTAGAAAAAATGCATCTAACTTGAAATTGATGACGTTGGGCAATTCATGGGCTTTCTGTTTGGGCACTCCTTTTAATATCACAGCGCAGGTAGCTGAGGTAGTCATACGGCATCATCACAGCTATGTAAAATATTTAAAATTTTTTTCTGGAAATGACCACTCTAAGTCCAGATTGTTGTAAGTCGCATATGTAGTAAGTCGAGAATAGATTGTATTTAAAAAAAAAAAAAAAAATCGAGAATAGATTGTATTTAAAAAAAAAAAAAGAAAGAAAGAAAGAAAGGTAGGTAGGTTGCTCCACAGCAGTCAAGTCTGGGGGGTTGGGGACCCTACCCATCCATGAAGCCACAGCATGTGAATTTCATGCAAACTTATCATGCATCTGTCATACCTACATGCAGACTATAAAAGAATTTTTTTTTTGACATATATTCAGATGCACAAACAAAGACAATAACATCTAACATTCAACCATCATTTTCCCAACAGCCTCTTTCTCTCTTGCACACAGACCACACGTCATAACTTGAATATATATGGGCACCACACAATTTTTTTTATATATAAACATATTACATGGCATTCACTGGCCATCGCAAAGTTTACCCACATGGCCAACTTACTCCCACTAGAGATTCGCATATTAGCCCACCTTTGCTATCTGAAAGTTTTTTATATGTATATTTAGAGGAAACATTTATAAATCAGACAATTAATGTAGCATTTATTTTCACTTGTGACAGCCCTCTGAATAAGATGCATGGGGTATACACTTTTTTTGCAGGCTAAGGTTACAAGATACAGAGATATTTGAGAGGATTTTCCAGGGGCGATGCCCTTTCCCCAGCCCTAGCAAATGCTTACCCACCCATGTGCACGTGCATACTGCCTGACAGTTTCACAGCCAGCCTGCAAGGAGTGCCACCAGAAACCACTATGCAGCACAGAGATTGATCTGAGGAGGGGAGAGGAAAAACCCTAATTTTGAATTTGGGTTTAGTCGAGTGGAGGTGGGTTTCTTACAATTTAGTTTCAAAGAGTAGCTTCTGGTCACCCATCCCAGTCCTGGTGCAAAAGCTATCCAGTATAACTGTAAGTTAGTATGGAAACAGAGGCAGTCACTGGGGGTGGGGAGATTGCAACGTGGGGCCTAACTGAATATAGTCAGAAGTCCATCTGCAGGAGCCAAAAAGAAGATGGATATTTCCAGCTTAATTAAATGGTGTAGAGTGGACCCATTTCTTCAGAGGTTATATTATAGCTAAGAGAAAAGAAGTCATTAACTTCTAAATACCATATAAGACAAGCATTGACAACCAATCTCTCCAGAAATTTGGAGAAAGAGCTAGTAAGAATGATAGCCTTGTGCCAGGAGTCTAGAAATTGCTTTTACAGAAAGATTATTATACAGAAAAAACAGCTGATCCATTGATTTTAGTGGGAGGTATTTTATAGTTTCATAATGGATGTTATTTGTCCCAACAATAATTGCCTTAGTGAGAGTTAAAGCTGTTTAACTCATGTAACACTGACTGATATGGTAAATGGCCCATTGTAGTCTTTTGACTTGAAGCAAAGTGCCCCACCTTTTCATTTTTAGGATCTCTGGGGAGAAAGATGATGATGCAGAGATATTAGAAAATATCTCCCCAATAGCAGTGGCTATTGAAGTTGAATCTACAATGGAACACCCATTTTACATCAGTATTGATGAAGGGTGTTATCTGTATTTTTCCTTCATTTTCTGGACTTTGTCAAAAAACCACCATATGGCTGGTGGACTGGGTAACAGAGGATGTGAAATGAATCCACGAATACCTTTGGCTCTGATAGTGCCCACGTCGAGGGGTTTGGATTGGTGGATGGTTGTTACTATCTGTGAATTTGATTATGATTGTCAATGTAGTGATGGGCTAAGTATCCCATTCAACCTGCCATCATTAGTGAAAGTTAAATGTATGGGATGATTATTTAACTAGTTGAATCTCTGGTGACACCATATAATATGGTCTCTGCTCTGTCTACTACATCTGCAACTACAAATCTCATCATCATGATTTAATAGTGGCCTCATACGTTCAGATTCACAATTCCCTATTGTGAGTTTATGGCAAGGACTGATCAAGTCCTTTCTAGATAAAGAAGGGGTGACATTTTTTCAATTGCCTGCTTTCTGGTGGAATGGAGAATGATGATGGTGTATCCTCAGCTCTGGGTCTTTTTACAGAAGTGTTGTCAGTGATCAATATGGTAGGCCCCAGAAGAAGAAGAGGGATTTAAATTACTCATAAGAGTAAAATAAAATTTCTAATGCGAAATACCTTACCCACCACGGAGCTCTATGAGGTGGATGACTACTTGTGAGCTAGCAGGTACTGTGTACATGAATGGGATGCGCCAAGTTCACTACAGCATTATACCTATTCCAATGTCTTGACCCTGTCCCAGGAGACCTACTGCAATCCAGTTGACCCTAGTAGTACAAACTACCCATCCATTGACTAATCCCAGTCAGGCCAGTCTGGGACCTCCTGTCTTGTAAAAACAGTGACAAAAGTGGTGCATCAGGGCTAGGCCCCTCACCCATCACGGTGAAGGCCCATCACATGCCAGATTCCAATGATTTACCCCTGGAACTAAGCTATGGACACTGAATCCCAATGATGCTACTCTGGAAGGCTAGCAGCATCACTGGAGGTCCCCTCATCATGTACAGGTGCCCATGTCAAGGGGATCAAAAAGGACACAATGAGATATATCCACTATCTTACCTTATCCCACAGAACTCACTCTGCAATAGACTATGTTATTTAACAGATAATAGCAGCAGAATCAACCTCAGACTGGCGAGATTTAAGGCTGAAAATTAGGGCAAAAGGAATTCTGAAGATAAAAAGGGGGGGGGGGGCAAAATGCACTGTGAAGAAGAAATTTCCAGGGCCTATCTATAAAAACCAGGGTGATGTAATTTTTACTGTCCTGGGTTTTATAAAAACACCCTAACATTAGCAATGCTAATATTATTTCATAAAAGAATGTACAAAAATATTTGTAATTTTATTTTTAAGTAAATTTATCAATCAGTTCACTGCAGAAACACAATCCAAATCCGGATACAAATATGTTTTATATAAGAAAACATTAAATATAGAAGCATAAAATTCAAAATATATTTTTCATTAAAAAATATCTGCTACCACAAGGTGTGCGATGGATTTGATATGCTTTTGATATGCTTGTTAAAGACTAAGGTCAGCGTGTTCAAGTATCTCAGTGATGGGGAGGCAGAAATTATGTTGAAATCTCCCTTACAAACAGAAGAGCAACTGGTAGCTCCATTCTGAATCAAATTCTCTCTCTGCTCAGGACTTTCTGATCTTAACTCTTTGATCAGATTCATCAAATCCTATCCCTTGGGCTGAGATCGGCTAACTATAGCCTAGAACGAAGGACTTTAGAAATCCTTATAGCAAATGATGAGGATCATGTCAACTGTAACTCAATGTGCTTTTAAAATATCATCTCAGTATGTTTATTAACCAGAGAGAATGTAGAACTATAACTGAAACAGAGAAAGATGACCACAAATAAAATATTTGCTTACATATAAGGACTATATAAATTGAAAAAAAAAATAATAATAAATTAAATAATAAATATAAATAAATTACTTGGCCACAAAATATACTTGGTATTCAGGGGCCAGATGTTGCATAAAAAAACAGGAAAAACTCTAGGTGGAATAATAGTTGGGGTATTATTAGTTTGGTCAACTGAATTTTGCACAAACCTAATAAGGTTAAAGTTGAGAGTGGACCATTCAGCCAGTAATAAATTCAGGAGACTGAAGCACTTTGTGCTGCTACAAAATGAAGTTTTCTGAATGAAGCCAAACAAGTCTGATATATTCAGTATTCAGCAGAAAATACTTATTGATCTGCACAATTTATTCATCAAATTAAATTAAGTATTTTCACCTCAAAATCACAATTTTGCACATGAATATAAAGATGCTCTTTTCAGACTATCAGGAAGTGATTTCAAGGAATATATTTTCATTAATTTTTAATGACACCTACCTAGTTTATTAAAAAATTGATGTATTATGCCTATGAGATTACCAAGCGTCAGGCCATAGTCAGCAACTACACCCTCTATCTGGTGAAACTCTGCCAAATGTGTAGCATCCAAGGTTTCATTTCTGAATACTCTATCAATACTGAAATATTTTGCAGGGAAGAAATTTTCCTGGAGAAATTAAAATATAAATTATAAATTGATGAAATGGTAATTATTTAATAAAAGCATACTGGATCATTTAACTAGACCTAAAGGGTCTTCACAAAAAGATATTTCAGATGCTGAATTTATTGGTCAACATCAAATGGTTATCAGCAATTAAAGCTATAATGTACCTGTTACAGTTTTGTTCAGATGAGATATCTGTTTATCATTTTTTGAAAAGTGAAACATCATGATTATTTTGTTGATATCTCAGAATATGTACTATTGTTAGCTGATTTCTAATCACAGAGATGAGATGATTAGTTTTAATGGCATCAATGATTAAGGCTATAAAACACTAAGACCAGGTCATAAAAGGTATAAAAAGTAAGGATTTTATTAAACATAAGAGGAGTTACTTCATTAAAATATATATAAGTATTAAAAAAAAAAAAAAAAAGAGGAGGCATTATATGGAGTATATAACCTTAAGTTTTGCACATCACTGTAGATGTGAGCACTTCAAGCTCACGAATTTATTACGCAATCTAACCCTCCTTGCATCAATGAATTTATCTCTACCACCTACATTCCCTATTATCCAGGCGCATCGGAACGTTTTGTTAGGATTTTGTGTCTCCATTGTATACAATGTGTGCAACTTCCAGGGAGGAAATTGAGATCGTCGACTATTCATGTGATTACCACCAGAGCTCATGGCTTGAAGCACTGCACATAGCTACCAATAATAGTACAATGAATCACATGAGGGGAGTGCACCTGCATCCCATTATAGAATGTACTGTATTGCAGTGCAATGAGCGCTGGTGGTCATCATGTGTACGTAATTCTGTTCTACCGACACCAGACTTATGATCATGCCTAGCTGACTTTTGCCATTGTAACCATCAATATATATATACTGAAGTACACCATTCACAGACTAGCTGATGAAGAGGCACTTTGTCTCGAAAGCTTCTATGTATTTTAACGCTTTTATTATATTTTAACCCTTTTATCCTATTGTATTTTAATGCTTTTTATTTTATTGTATTTTAACGCTTTTATCTTATTGTATTTTAACGCTTTTATCTTATTGTATTTTAACGCTTTTATCTTATTTTATCTCATGTGTATATCATTTATTTATTTTAATAAATTTATTTTAACCAGTTAGTTGGTTGTCGAAAGAAACTTGGATGATTAACAGATAGGTTGAGATGTGGCAAATGAAGTTTAACATTGACAAATGCAATGTACTGCATATGGGTAGCAGCAACCCCAGAATAATATATCAAGAGTGAGGTACCATACTCATGTTAGTGGAGAATAAAAAAGACCTGTGGATAACTGTGCAGTCAGATATGAAGTACTCTGAGCAATACAGACAGGCTGCTATGAAAGCTCATGGGGTTTTGTCAATGATGTACAGGAATTTTGCCAGCAGGGATGAGGAGGTGATTATCCTGTTGTATAAAGTAGTGTCTAGGCCACATTTTGAGCACTGCATACAGTACTCAAGTTTGGAGACCTCATTTTAGGAAGGATGTGGAATCTATTGGAATGGGTGCTGAGAAGAGTAACAAGATTGGTGAGGGGGAACAATGAGGTGCTCTTACTAGGAAAGCTTCAGTTCTGCAGACTGCAGCATCTGGAGAGACTAGGCACCTGCAAAGAGATCTAACTGAGGTGTTTAAAGCTTTCAATTGATTGGATAAGCTAAATGCTGATGGCATCCTTTCTCTTGCTCAGACAACACACATACGAGGGGGCATAAAGTTAAAATTGGGGAAGGATGGTTGTAGGATAGACATGCAGAAATTTGCCTTCAACCAGTAGCTACTTGATTAAACCAATTTCCATGTGGTGTTGTGGCAGTGGGTTTTTGAATAAATTCAAGGAGGTGCCTGACAGATTATTACAAGAGATAGACAGGTGATGTGGTAACTTTTTTTTTTTTTTTCCTAATGTTGCACTTGCCTCTTTGCATCATTTGCTCCTGATGAGAGTTGACTGTACCACCCAGGTTTCTAGCTCTGCCATGGGGAGGCAACATGTCACATAGTCACAAAGCAGCTGCGTTAATTAAATTCATTCTGTTAGGGGGAAAAAAAAAAAAAAAAAAAAAAAAAACAAAGCTGAATTTCCTCTCTAGGCTTCTGCCTACTTCTTGTAGTCAGATAGAGAGCTGCTCTAAGTTGTGAAATAAAAAACTGCATTTAAAACAAAAAGGATCTATTGCCTTTGAAAAAGCTTTATAAAAAAAAATACAAAATGGAGCTACCTGATGATACCAGGAATTTGAATGAGATCTTTGCAACCTCTTGTTTGTTTGTTTGTTATTTGGTTTTTAGGAGCATCAGCAACTAAGGCCATATTGCTCTGGGGATATGCGATAGTCATTCCCTGACCTTTCCGCATCCTCCGTATTTGGTGGTCACGAGCTCGAACCCAGGTCTAATTAAGAAGCGTGTACTACGTACTGCTGCTGCTCCTGCCCACCTGGCTACGGAGGCGCCAACCTCCTGTTCTTCACGAGTACGAACTGC
Organism: Mastigoproctus giganteus; assembly: GCF_048544385.1. Lineage (NCBI taxonomy): Eukaryota > Metazoa > Arthropoda > Arachnida > Uropygi > Thelyphonidae > Mastigoproctus > Mastigoproctus giganteus. The sequence continues at coordinate 160,533,836 of NC_143586.1, read as the reverse complement.
TGACTCTGACAGCAATGACTGTCATGGTGTGATTTAATTTCTCTCTGAGACCACTCCATACTACTCTGTAGAAGCCAATCACATAATACTGATAATAACTGCACAATCATACACCAATCGTTATTAAAATTATAAATAGTGTTATATTAAAATAATGATGTAGATAAATGAAATAAACAGAATGATAAAATTCCACCGGATAAAACTAATAAAAAGGTAACTGTCTGTACAATAAAATATGAAATTTTAAACTGCAAAGAATTATTTACAATAAAACAATGTAGATAAAACACAGGATGATAAAAGCACTAAAACACAGTTCAAACTACTATGTAGTTTTCCAATCCAAATGTTTAACACTTTCTTCTGGTACCACTTGGCAGCACTCAACAGACGATCATCCTCAAAAGGCAACTTAATCCACGGGGTATACGCCCATATGCTTTGCATCGATGCGCAAACCTCAAATGCTGTCTCTGCTTGGCTTCTCCTACACTGCACTTCTGAAATTCTCGGATGTACTGTAACACAGGATGGCCATAACTCCTAACTAAATCTTCAAATAGGCCTCTGGGGTTGGGAATATTCATATTCATAATAACTGCACAATCATACACCAACCGTTATTAAAATTATAAATAGTATTATGTTATATTAAAATAATGATGTAGATAAATGAAATAAATAGAAAGATAAAATTCCACTGGATAAAACTAATAAAAAGGTAACTGTCTGTACAATAAAATATGAAATTTTAAAGTGCAAAGAATTATTTACAATAAAACAATGTAGATAAAACACAGGATGATAAAAGCGCTAAAACACTGAAAAAAAAAAACAAAAAAACAATCACATAATATATATTCACAATGTACAACGTATCAACATCTCATATTTGACTAGCTTTTTAGAGATGCATTATCAGGCACAATATGCCTCCAGATTTGAGGAAGAGCTCTGAAGCCACTGCACAGACAGCGATACAAGACTCAATCTAGTTGGGCATAATTCCAAAGGAGATGCGTTTTTGTGTGTGTGCTAGGCGTCAGGGGAGCTGAAAAAAGGAGTCCTTACAGGTGACACATTATGTATTGAACCTATATCTCAATGCTAATTTAACATCACATATCTGGCTGCATCGAATGATCATCATGAACAAAATGTGCTGGTCCATGGTAGTATTTCTTGGTGATTTACTCAGTGTATTTTATTGTTAGGGAAGTGGTAAATATTTTATGCAATGTGGACAGGTATAATAAGTGTTATATCTACTAAGGTCAAAATTTGGTGATATCGTGGAATAGTTATAATTTTTAACATCAAGAAAGGTGTTATTGCTGTATATATGATGATGTTAAGCATAAGCAATCTAAGACTTTAATTAACAAGCATGTTGAGAAAAAAGTTACAAGTTAGTTCTGAATTTGGAAGCAAAATTTGGTGATATCGTGGAATAGTTATAATTTTTAACATCAAGAAAGGTGTTATTGCTGTATATATGATGATGTTAAGCATAAGCAATCTAAGACTTTAATTAACAAGCATGTTGAGAAAAAAGTTACAAGTTAGTTCTGAATTTGGAAGCAAAATTTGGTGATATCGTGGAATAGTTATAATTTTTAACATCAAGAAAGGTGTTATTGCTGTATATATGATGATGTTAAGCATAAGTAATCTAAGACTTTAATTAACAAGCATGTTGAGAAAAAAGTTACAAGTTAGTTCTGAATTTGGAAGTATCTAGAATTTTTTCAAGAAATTGTTTGTTTGTTGTTGGGTTTATTGGTGCAAGGGCTACTAAGGCCATAATGCACCTATTACAGTCTTATTTGGTACATGATTGTTATATTAAATAAAAGGATTCAGATCAGATGCTATTTGTTTATCATTCTGAGAAAGGTAAAAACATCATTAATATCTTGTCAGTCGCCGAGAATCTGCTGTAAGGTAAGTTTATTTGAGGAATATAGATGTGAAGAGAAAGCTGTTTGTAGTTCTCTCAAATATAATGGGCATTCAGTGATCAAGTGGTTTATTGTGAGTTGAGTTTGACAGTTGCTGCATAGTGGAGGGTCATCCTGAGTGAGTAAATAACTATGAGTTAGGTGGGTATGTCCTATTTGCATTCTGGCAAGTACTACTTCTTCCTTTCTATTGCCTCTTAGGCTTGATAGCCACTGCTTGTGATCATTTTTAATCTGAAAGAGCGTATTGCTTTTTTTGTTCCTGCCAAATGGATAGCCATTTTTTTCTAACAGCGCTATGTATGATGTTATGTGACTGGCATTTTTGGCAGCAAAATCCGCTTGTTCGTTTCCTATGATTCCAGAATGCCCAGGTATCCAACAGAAAATTAATTTTTGCCTGTTTGCAAGAAGCTGCACTAACTTGATTTAAATTTGTTGTAGTAGTGGATGACTGGAAGGAAATTTACACTGAAGAGCAGATACAGCGCTAAATGAATTGGTGTAGATAATAGTTCGAGGACATAATGACTGTTTTATATTGTCTAGAGCCATCAGGATAGCATACAGTTCTGCGGTGTAAATACTGTACTCCAAAGGGAGCTGCTGGGATATTGTAATGTTTGGTAGAACTGCAGCTGTGCCAACTTTATTATCTCTCTTGGCACCATCAGTGTAAATTTGGATAAAACTAGAGAATTGAAAAGAGTGAGTTTCATGGATCTGCTGAATACTGCAATCTGGAAGGGCATTCTTTCCCCATTGTTGGAAATGTTGGTCAACATTGGCCAAGGGTATTTGCCATGGTGGTGTAACCGTACTAATATTTAGAATGTTATTCATATTTAGTTCCCAGCACATAGTTATGCTTTGTAATCTAATGCCACATGGTTTATTCTGCAAAGGCTTATTTTGGTACAAATTATGCCATTTCAAGGTGAATAGATACTGCCTTATAGGATGATGTGGAAAACTTCTGATTTTAGCTGCATAACTTAATAGCAGAGCATGCCGATGAAGAAATAGAGGTGGTTCGTGTGATTCCGTACAGAGACTCTGAACTGGCGATGTACGAAAAGCTCCCAGTGCAATTCGGAGAGCATTGTGATGTACTGGGTTGAGCCATTTGAATACACTTTCTCTAGCTGAGGCATATGTGGGAGACTCATAGTCTAGTTTGGATCTTATGAGTGACCGGCATAAGGGCAGCAGCATGTACTGATCTGCACCCCATGACATAGCAGAAATTGCCCCGAGGAGATTCGGCTTCTTTAGACAGGTTGTACGAATATGCTTAATATGCTCTAAGAAACTAAGTTTTTTATCCAGAATTAGTCCAAGAAAGCTAATACTCTGTTGAAAAGTAATTGGATGAGAGTCAAGATGTAAATCGGGATCTGGATGTAAATTCCGTTTATGGCAAAAATGAATTGCTGTTGTTTTTTTTGTTTTGAAAGTCTATATCCATTATTTTTTGCCCACTGAACAAGCTTGTTAATTGTGCCTTGAAGCTACCTTTCAAAGAAAAGCATGTTTTGTGAGTTGCATGAGATTGCCGGATCGTCGGCATATAGATATGTTTCAACTGTGTCAGGAATACATTTGGTAATTGAATTAATCCCGAGGGAGAAGAGTGTGGCACTAAGCACAGAACCCTGAGGGACTCCGTCTTCTTGCACAAATGTTTGCGAGAGAGCATAGTGAAATCGTACCTGAAAGGATCTATTGCTCAAAAAGTTCTGGATAAATTTTGGAAGTTGACCATGAAGACCGGATTCTCTATGAATCCGGTCTTCACGAAGAATTCCATATCGCCAGGTTGTATCGAAAGCTTTTTCGATGTCAAGACATATCATCACTAGGTGTTTGTTCCTGAGAAATGCATTTCGGATGTGTTTCCTTCAGCTTTGACCATAAGGTCAAGTGTTGATCTAGTTCTTTGAAATCCATATTGATTTTGACTTAGAATGCTTTCAGTCTCTAGGAACCATGTCAATCTGGCATTAATTATTTTTTCTAATATTTTTCCTATACAACTAGTTAAAGTAATTGGTCGGTAATTTGCTAGATCTGAATGGTTCTTTCCTGGTTTTGGGAAAGCTAATACAATAGAATGACGCCAACTGGTAGGGTAGTAGTCTTCGTCAAAGATTCTATTATACAGTTTTAGCAGAGCAGAATGGGATCCTTCACTCAAATGATATATCATGGCATAGTACACTCCATCAAGACCAGCAGCACTATTTTTGGATCTTGCAAGTACACTACGTAACTGTAACTCTGCCATGGTAAGGGGTACATTATATGGTAGCTGTCATGAAGTACTGAAATTGAGATTATATTTTTCTGCTTGTACTTTATGTGCCTGGAAAATTGGCTCAAATGTGGTTACAGCTGAGACAGTTTCAAAGGTTTCATCCAATGTATTAGAAATATCAAGAGGATTGCAGATTTCTTTGCCTTTTAGAAGTATTATCAGAGTGGCTATAGGAGGATATTTTCCATTAATTCTCTGAACTTTAGTCCAAACAGTTCTGATATTTGTGGTTCTGTTTATAGTGGAGGCATATTTGGACCATGTCTCTTTTTTGCTTATTCGTTGTATATGACGAGATTTAGCTCTAGCTTTCTTGAACTGTATGAGAACAGCTGTGGTCGGATATTTATGAAGTAAGTTCCAGTATCTATTCTTCTCTCTTTTTTTTTTTTTTTGGCATTGCTACAGGCTTCATTCCACCATATTTTTGGGTGGGAGCAGGTTTTCATGGATGATCTGGGTATACCAGTTTCTGCAGCTGCTATTATTTGCTGAGTTATGTAAGTTACGGCAGAGTCAATGGTGAGAGTCTCAATGGTCTGAATATCTAGATGTGCCAGTTTTTGATATTTCTTCCAGTTAGCTTTGTTGAATTTCCAAAGTTTTTATTTCAGTTTGAGGAGGAGAGTTAGTTGACAGTGTGCATATTACTGGAAAGTGGTCACTATTTCGCAGGTTATCAGTGACCATCCAATCAATAAGCGGAAAGAGGTTTGGCGAGCATATTGAAAGATCAATTGCAGAAGTTGACCTTGAGGAAAGATGCATGTACGTGTGAGTCCCATTGTTTAATAATGTTAAGTTGTGCCTTTCAAGAAATTTTTCAATTAACTGACCTCTCTTATCAAGGAGCGAGGAACCCCATAAGGAGTGATGCCCATTCCAGTCACCCAAGATACAGAAAGGTGGTGGCAGCTGGGTAACTAAATCATCCAAATCTGCTAAAGCGTAAGAATAATTTGGCGAAAGGTATATGGAAACAACTGTTACCACTATCTCAACCATCACTCTAGCAGCGATTGCTTCTAAAGTTGTTTGCAGTACGACAGGTCTGAAAGGAGTTCTGGAGTTTACTAGCAATGCTACACCTCCATGTGCTGTATTAGAGTCGTTCCTATCCTTTCTAAGCATTATATGATGTTTTATGCTCATAGATATTTTAGGAGTCAGGTTTGTTTCCTGTAGACAAAGAGCAGCAGGCTTATATTTGGTAATTAAGTCATAAACATAGTCTAAGTTAGCTCGGAGTCCGCGACAATTCCATTGAATGATTCTATGCATTATTGAGGATTATAGGGTATGTCTGCTTTCTTATGGGATGTGGTTTGTTTGTGCCTGTCTAGTCTTGTTTTTTCCCCTTTTTGGGAAATTTGGTCTAGTGACGTCCATGTCCTCCTCTTCTGCATGAAGTTCAAGAAGTGGTTCATCTCGGCGTGAATTTCTATGTCCATGGTATCAGAACTGGATTTTTTATTATTTCTTTCAGAGCTTGTTTGATTAACTGGCTGTTGTACAGAGTTGATTGCTGTTGGGTAGGCTGTTCTTTTAGTGTAGAGAGGACCGACCTTGCCCAATCAGAAATTGAGATGCTTGGCGGAACTGAACAATCTGTTTGTACTGTTATGGATCTTTGCTTTTATACAACTGAAGAATAAGATGGCAATTTATTTGAAATTGAAAAATGTCTTTTTGCTTCTTGGTATGGCACCTTGTGTTCCACTTTGTACTTTTGTATATTCTTTTCAGTCTGCCACTGGATGCACTCTTTTGAAAATGCTGAATGATTTCCCTTACAGTTTGGGCAGCATTGTATTTCAGTGGGGCAGTCTGTGTGAACATGCTCTTTTGAACCACAGGAGGCATAGGTGGTTACACCCCTGCAGACTGCTTGCAAGTGTCCAAATTTTTGGCATTTGAAACACCGGACTGGGTTTGGAATATAAGGTCGAATTTTGAACCTTAAATATCCAGCTTTAACAGTTCTTGGTAAAATTGGTATTTTAAATGTAAGAATGACCGTTCGGGTAGGAGTAAGAACCCCATCTTTCTTAAATGACTATCCTTTTGGCATTTATTACATTTTGATTGCCTAATTCCTGAACGATCTCCTCCTCAGATACATTAAGGCGATCCCACTCGGCTATTACCCCCTTAGAGGAGTTCAGGGTGGCACGCGGGATAACCTTTGTAGGATTTCTACCAAAAGTCGATATTTTTAATAGTTTTTCCGAGTGCTTATTCTCGCTCATCTCCACTAGAAGTCTCCAGATTTTAATCTCCGAACCATTTTTGGAGGGCCCGCCACATTTTCAAGACATTTCTGTATTAAGAATGGGGAGAGTTTGCTCAAAGGATTATCAGTTAAAGAATGCGGTATCAGAAAAAGAGAAGAAGGGGATTCTGTTCCTTCTTTTTTCTGCCGTTTTGCATTACCTGCATTTAAGTCATCTCTGTTTGAGAGATCTGGATCACGAGATCCATAAATGGCATGTCTATTTATGTCCATCTTTGCTCCTTTTTGCCCCGGGAGAGTGGTTTTCTTCTCCCAGGTTACCAGCCCTGCCACGTGGAGGCAGGAGCAGTGCCACCAGTGACCAAGTGGTTTAGAAAGTTAGTTAGGTTAGTACGGATTATATAAATATATATACAAGGAAAGAAAGGTGTATTTCCTTTCTGGATTCTACTTCAAAGCTTTTAAGTAAAGAATCACTTATCAAAAACAAGAAGAATAGAGACACTGGAAAATAAATATAACTAATCCGCCGAGAAAGAACACTATGTATAGCACAATATATTACTTGGCACATGGGGCCTTTTCAAGAAATGGGAAGAGTTGATGATTAGAGCCTTATTAATCAATTTGGCCATGGTGAGACTGTGTAAGGCTTATGGAGTGAAATTTTTTTTATCAGCATGGCCAGTGCTCATTAAGAGAAGGGACTTTACATAGAGATGAGATACACTTGAATAGAAGAGGTGCAAGAATATTTGTTGTTGTTATCAAGGTATTGATTAGGTAAATAGGAAAACTGCGAGTTTGTGGGGGAGTGGGAAGATATATACAACTAATAGTTTAATGACAACCATCAGTAAAGGTAGAATTGATTCTTGTATTTGTTTTACTGAGACACTAAGTGGCCTGAAAAATGGGGAGAGTTACATGGCCTGCTTGGGTGTCCCATTTGGGATTAGTAATTATATGGGCTGTGTTTATAGTAGCAAAAATGTGTACATTTACTTGCTTATAGACTAGTGCTAGTTGTATTAGTTAATTTTCAGAGTGGTCATAGTGGCTGTTGTTGTTTGTAGGCTTTGTGGCGCAAGGGCCATAATGCGCTGGTCATAGTGGCCAACCTTATCCTGCACCATGGGAACATCTGGTGCTGCAAAATGTTTTTGCTAACTACATACAGGAATTTTAAGTTAACTGCTTGTAATAATAATAATAAAAAAAAAATCTATAACAATTTTATGTTTACAACAATTTAACACAGGTTAAATTCTGCCTTTACAGAATTGAAGTAATGAGTTAAAACCAGGGTTATAATTTCTGGCAGTCAAAGGGCAAGTTAAAAAAAGTTATGAACATTATAAGCATTTAGCGTCTTTTCTGATTTTTCAAATTAGTTGTGTATTTTTTTTTTACAGTAGGAAGCATGCCACTAACAACAGCTGTGCCTATACCACTTATGCCACGCTATGAGTTGGACACCTTTTGGTTAAGTTATCAAATGTGGACTTCATCATGGTGATTATAATGTGTACAGAAATGAAAGGTAGGTGTGTGGGGGGGGGGAAGGGGGGGAAGTGATGCTTCTGGTTAAGAAACAGATTTTAAAACAGTACAATCAGTAGAAACAAGTTACCAATGTGACAAACACTGGGAAAACAAAAGGGAGTACATTATAGACCAAATGACTTTCGTGACTATATCAAAAAATTTTTCTCTATTAACACTTGCCCACCTGTTGTGCTAATTTGTACAGGATCCGTGCACTTGCAGAAGTTGTATGGGTTCTGAGAAGATTCTTCTTAGCTTCTTCTAGTTTCCATTCATACTTGTATCTAGCAAGGCAAAAGTAAAGATAAAGACAAAAGTAAAGATAAAAATAAAAAAATAGTTAGAGTGGCCTGTATATCATCTTACAATTAAATTTACTCAACATCATGTCCAGGGACTTTTTGGGGATTATCCTAATTGGCACTTATTTGTCAAGTATTTTGCCTTTCCTCCCTGTACACTTATAATACTCTTTAGACACAGCATACAATTACAGCATTTAAGCTAATTATATTAATTAATTTATTTTATCTATATAATTTTAACCATTTTGCATATCTAAATTATAGTGGTAAATTTATAGTTAGCACAGTAAAATCTTGTTAATACAAATCAGTCGATACAAAGTACTTGTTTAAATGGAGTACATACCATTCTCCTGCGAAAGGACAGGCTTTTCTATGTAAATATATTTGTTTAATAAAATAATTCCCTTAATAATATGTATTACAAAGTTCATTTTCACTGTGAGAAATAAATATTGTTATTTTGTATATTTAATACAAATCTTGGCACAGTTGTCCAATTATTGCCCAAATTATTGCCTGTGACTACCTGGTTCCCTGCATCCCGAAGGATGGCACTGACTTGTTAGAATTTACTTTTGTGTAAACAAAACACAAAATGTTTTTCGGAGTGCACACGTAAGTGCACTCTGAAAAACATTGTGAAGGATGAGCTGTTAAATTAACAAATGAATAAAAACAGTTTTTCTGTGTTGTTTACATACACTCCCTCGCTCTTCACAAGATTAGCATTAGCATTAGCATAGGCATTTGATGCAAGAAAGCAAGCTTATGCAGCATCAGCCAAAAAAAAAAAAAAAAAAAACCCCACTTCCACTTCACCCCTCTGTTCGTTCAAAATACCTGTACAGCTGAGCCTTAAACTTATTTAGGCTATCAACTTCCACGACAAGGGATGGAAATCTGTTCTACCAACCAACCACCCGCTGGCTAAAGGCAAATTTCCGCACGTCTATCCTACATCTGTCTTTCCTCAATTTGAATTTATGCCCTCTCAGGTGATTATTCTGAGCGAGAGGAAGAATCCCATCAGCATTGAGCATGCTCAAACCATTCAAGGCTTTATACACCTCTATCAGATCACCTCGCTGGTGCTTAGTCTCCAGACACTGTAATTTGCAAAACTTAAGCCTTTCTTCCATTCACTAATCTTGTTGCCCTTCTCTGTACTCGTTCCAGCAGCTCTACATCCTTCTTGAAATGAGGCCTCCAGACCTGTATACAGTACTCTAGGTGTGGCCTGACCATTGCCTTATATAAGGGAATAATCACCTCCTTATCCCTGCTAGAAGGTCAGTTGGAATTGTAATGCCAGTTCAAAGAGTCTTTTGTTACAGTATAATCTATTTTTTGTGCCATTTTATCTGAGCTGATGTCTTTTTTGAAACTTGTGTCTTTAAACTAATTCAAAGTTTGTTTATATTAAATCTTACCTAGCAGTGTTATGGTGACAAAACATAAATGGATGGAATTAAGTGTGGAAATTAAAATTATACAAGATGTTTGTTATTGTTATTTGGTTTTTAGGATCATTAGCAACTAAGGCCATATTTCTCCGGGATATGCAGTGGTCATTCCCTGACCTTTTCACATTCTCCATATTTGGTGGTGACGGGCTTGAACCCCGGTCTAATCAAGAAGCGTGTGCAACGCACTGCTGCTCCTTCCCACCTGGCTACGGAGGCGCCTAATTATTATACAAGAGGTTGATAGGATGGAACAAGAGCAAAATGGATAATGCAAAGGAATACAACATCCCTTTGCTTACTTTATCTACAATATTGAAAAACCAAAAAAAAAAAAAAAAAAACCCTTGAAGAAGCACAAGGCACTGGAGGAGCGATAAAAAGCAGGACACAAATTCATGGTGCAAAACATAGAGTGGTACCAACAAATGCGTGCATCTAATTTGCCAATATCAGGCCTGATTTTGCAAGAAAAGACAAATTATGTAGCTCAGAAACATGGAATTAGCAACTTCAAATGCAGCAGTGGCTAGCTCCAAAGATTTAAAGACAGGAATAACTTGGTTTTGCAAAATGTTTGTGGTGAGTCTGGATTAGTCGACAAAGAAAAGGCGACAGACTGGTTGTATTCTGTATGGTCCATTCTTGAAAATTATGAGGCAAAGGATTCACTGTTCTGTTATGCTGAAATTCAGATGGCAGTACAAAACTACACTCACTTGTGATTGGTAAGTTTTCCAAGCCAAGATGTTTTAAAGAAGTTAACCAACTTCCCTGTGATTACAAGGCCAATAGAAGTGCTTAGTTCATGGTCAGAATTTTTCAGTCTTGGTTATCAAAAGTGCCCAGAAGAATGGTTTAAAAAAAAAAGAAGGAAACTTTGACGATTCTAGATTGTTGTATAGCTCATTCTGCCAATACACTTTTAAGTTGACAAATATATGGCTGTTGTTTTTACCTCCCAATAAGCACCAGTTTTACGCAGCTACTGGATCAAGGCATTATTTAAAACCTCAAGGGAGCAAACAGAGCCTGCCTGATAAGGTACTTGATCCGAAACATAAGAGGGAACAATTTGCAGCCAAACTGGAATATGTCTTGGATGCTATCCATAATCTTGTTATTGCTCGGGAGTATTGCATCAAGTGTAACAATCAACTGCATCAGAAAGAGTGGTTTTGGAAAGAATATCATCGAAAAACATGGTCTAGCAGATGAAAGTGACAGAAACATTGAGGAATGGGGGAAATTTGAAGAAGCATATGGATTTTGTTGGTGAATTTGAGGAGGTTGTGAAGGTGGATGATGAAGTTACTACCACAGCAAAGCCAACACCAAAAGAGCTGCTGAGCACTAAGCAAAACGATGATGTTTTGTTACCAGCAACAGTGAAAGTGAAGAACATTTAACTTACATTATATTCTCTGCAACATTTTGTTGGACATGCTATAGCTGTCTCTTATATTTGTAATTCTTTATTTCTTTTTCCTCTTCTTAATTTTATTTTTAGTTTAACTTACACTATACATATACACTGATGAGCCAAAACATTATGACAAGCGAGTTATGCAAATCGTAGCAATTGCAGGTGAACTATGGCGCGTGCGTGGTCAGGACAAGGTATAAAAAACACCTGATACTGAGCTCCGTTAATCAGCATTACTTTTGTTCTTCAGATGGGAAAGACAGCGAACTTAAGCGAGTTTGACAAAGGCCAAATTGCAATGGCCAGACGACTGGGTCAGAGCATATCTGAAATGGCATGGCTGGTGGGGTGCTCATGGTCAGTCGTGGTTAGTACCTACCGAACGTGGTGAGGAGGGGAAACCCACGAACCGCTGGTGAGGTGTTGGATGACCATGGCTCATCGATGCTCGAGGTGAGTGAAGACTCTCCCGGATGGTACGTGGCAACAGAAAGGCGACTGTGGCGCAACTCACCGGTAATTGGAATGCTGGTGATGGGAGTAATGGGTCACAACACACAGTACATCGAACCATGCTGAAAATGGGGCTGCGTAACCGCAGGCCACTCTGAGTGCCCATGCTAACCACGGTACACCTGCAACAGCACCTACAATGTGCACACAAGCATTGAAACTGGAGCTGGAAGAAGGTTGTCTGGTCTGATGAATCAGGTTTCCTGTTGTACCATGTGGATGGCCGGGTACTTGTGCATTGTTTACCTGGGGAAGTGATGGCACCTGGATGCAACGTGGGACAAAAACAAGCCTGTGGCAGCAGTGTCATGCTTTGGGCAATGTTCTGCTGGGATACCCTGGGTCCAGTCATCCATGTGCCAGGCACTCTGACATCTACCATCTACCTATACATCATTGCTGACCAGGTACACCCTTTCGTGGCAACGGTCTTCCCCTCTGGCAGTGCCGTCTTTCAGCAGGATAATGCTCCATACCACACCGCCCAGATTGTTCGAGACTGGTTTGCGGAACGTGAGGAAGACTTCCAGGTATTGCCCTGGCCTCCAAATTCCCCAGACATCAATCCCATCGAGCATCTGTGGTTTGTCTTGGAACCGCAACTCCGATCTGCGGCATCTTACAGGAGTTAAAGGATCTGCTGGTTACATGTTGGTACCAGATACCACAAGACACATTTAGAAATCTTGTAGCATCCATGCCTCGCCGGGTACGAGCTGTTTTGGCTGCACGTGGAGGACCAACATAAGATTAGGTAGGTGGTTATGTTTTGGCTCATTGGTGTGTGTATATATATATATATATATATATATATATGATAGCGAGTGGCATGGCTGTTGATGGTGAAATTTAAAGTTACTCAAATTTTATGGAGTTCTGCAGTTTCAGTTAGGAGTTTCTTAGCAATGGTGATGCTGTGAAAAATTACAGCTGCACCGGCATGACTGTCAGCTTTGGATCCATCTATATACACTGGAGCAAACTATGCATACTGGGCCAACAGTACTTGTAATATGCTATGTTGGGATAGGGTCCCAACATAGCATATTACAAGTAGTACTGTTTGCTGTAATTTTCAATTATAACTGCAATTTTTTGCTGTAATTTTCAATTTGGTAACTCTGAAAATTGCTCATATTGTTTTTACTACTTCTAACCTCTTCTTTAAGCAGAACTGTCAAAAGTTGGCACTGTTCTACCAACTTAGTTAAATATTTATCACCAACAGTATCACAATCAAGTATCACTCTTATGAGGGATAAGTCTCCCCACATGACATATATAGTAATGCACAAGGAATGAACGGCTGTAACTTATTTAAGTCAAGTTGCCAATCAAACATGCAGATTGAAGGCATATTCCTGTTGATGAGTAAGCTCTGTAAAGATTTTTCTCATTTTGGAAAAAAAGTAGATTCCAGGCTGGAAGATTTAGTTGACTTTTTTTGCTGCATAATTTATTAGAAGAGTCTCTCTGTGTATATGTAAGGGTGGGTAGCTTCTGCATAGATGTGATGTATGATATGCACCTAATGCACAGTGAAACCACTATAGAACGGGATCAAACCCATCATAAGGCATTAATTTGGTTTAGTAGAATTACAGAATCTGGTAGAGATTATATTAGTGCAAGGAAGGAAGGTGTAGCAGAATTAAACTGGTCAGCTTCCTTGTGTAGTGGCAGACACACTTAAAATATTTAGTGTTTTCAGACATTGTGAAGATAATGCAAACACACATCTAAAATTGTTAGCTTGATTGGTGTGTTTAGGATTATTTTACCAGAAGTTTGCATTCAGCCATTCCTATTCTTAAGTTCATCAATTTGTCTTCTTTTAAAACTTTTGGATCATGAAATGGATTTGAACATAAGTCAATGCCACTCACTATTTCAATTTGGTAATTCTGAAAAGTGCTAATATTGCTTTTCTTACTACTTCTAACTTCTTTTTTAAACAGAGCTATCAAAGGTTGCCATTGTTATATCAGCTTAGTTATATATTTAACCAAAGACAGCCAAAGTGCACACACTTACTTCATTTTTTTTTTGTGTAAATAAGTTACAACTGAGTCATCAGCTCTTACACCTCTGGACACCTACCTACTCACTGATGAGGGGCTGTACCCAGAGGTTTCTCTAATGGGAAAGAAGTGTTACTTATTTGAAATATAAGAGGAATGCAACTCATTGTGAAGGTTTTCACCATATGAGATGTTATAATAATGATGCCTAATGTAGATGCAAAGTAATGATGTAATTGCACTAACCAATATCATAGTAATGTCTGGTTATATAAGTTTATAATAATGGTTTCCAAATGTTACTATTTGTTGTTCAAATAGTTATTCCACTCTTACAATAATCAACAGGTGATATCTAGAGATGCAAGTTTAATGTTATTAACTGTTCATTTGTAATTGGATTCTTCGTAAGGGTTTTTAGAAGTCAAAGGCAACTGAAATTTGAGAATGAAAAAAAAAAAAAAAATAATAAATAATAATAATAAAAAGGCTGCTTTAGAAAGTCTAAATAAATATTGGTTACGTATTTGCAAACAAATATGCAAATATGTAAGCAACAACTGATCAGTCAGTAATCAGTTTCTCACAGTCTTAACATCTTTAATGCAAATGAAATCAAAATGCAAGTCTAAAAGTTTCACTTACCCTTCAGAACCATAGCCACCTTTTGAGTGTACTCTTTTAACACGTTCCATATATTTCATAGGAAAATCAGAAGAATATTGTGGGTCTGAAACAAAATATGCAAATCTACTGTATTATTAAATATCTGAACATTTACTTACTTAACACATCTGCTGCACCTGATGCATATAAGTGTTAAACAGTACTACAAGTGCTGTGCTACAATGCATATGTGTTCAAAAAGCATCCAAGCGCTATGCTGTAATGCATCCAGGTGGTCATTTTTAAGACAGCAGTATAATGAGCAGTGTAAAAGTTAAGGCAATAAAATTTACTGCCCAGTTCTGTAGGCATACTGACTGAACTCTGGGCTATAGCATTTTTGCTTAGAGCAAAAATGCTTTGTTTTTGTTTAAAACTTGATACACATTTATTTGTTTTTTGCTTGTATTTAGGTTAGTTTTTGTAGTAGTAGTGGCATGTGATGCAAGAAAGCAAGTGTATGAGCTTATGCAGCATCAGCCAAAAAAAAAAAAAAAAATCACACCATTCCCTATAAATGCCTGTCCAGTTCCTCCTTAAATTTATTCAACCTATCAACTTCCACAACGACAGATGGAAGTTTGTTCCAGCAATTAACCACCCGCTGGCTAAAGGCAAATTTCCGCACATCTATTCTACATCTGTCCTTTCTTAATTTGAATTTATGCCCCCCTAGGTTCGTAATCTGAACAAGTGGAAGGATCCCATCAGAATTCAGCGTGCTCAACCCATTCAAGGCCTTATACACCTCAATCAGATTCTATTCCAATTTGTACAATAGTCTTTCATGTGCAACAGTGTCAAAAGCTTTCCTGAAATCCAAATATATGATATCAAAATTATTTTTTGCATCCAGTTCCTTTGTAACCACATCATAATATCCTATCAAATTTGTCAAACAAGACTTTCCCTTAACAAACCCATGCTGTGTCTGAATTATTGCTGCAGTCTTGTCTAGATGATCCTGCAATGCATCTTTAACCAGTGACTCCATTATTTTACCTGGAACAGAAGTTAAACTAACTGGTTGTAATTACTCGTGTCACCCTTCGATCCCCCTTTGTGAATTGGGGATAAATTTGCACATCTCCAGTCCGTGGGGACCTCCCCTGAGTCCAAGGATGCTCTCATAATTATGGCTAAGGGTTTGCTTAGTTGCTTTGCCGCCTCCTTTAATATAACTGGATAGATCCCATCCACCCCAGGTGCTTTTCTTATGTTTAACTTCAACAATTTCTCCTCCACTTTGCTCTCAGTTATTACAAAATCATTAAGTATCCTGCTACAATTTGATAACCTTCTGCCATTTTCAAACCTTAATAATTTCTCATGTGTGAATGTAGATGCAAAATACTCATTCAGTTTGTTTGCTATCTGAGCAGGATCATCAACAGTCGAACCATCGATGTCAAGTGGGCCAATCAGATTCATCCCCTTCCTTTTAGAGTTTATATAAGTAAAGAAATCCTTGCTGTTTTTCTTAGCATCTTTTGCCAAGGATTTCTCGTAATCTGCTTTCGCCTGCCTAACCTCTTTGTGACCTGATTACAGACTAGCTTATATCTGCCATAGGCTTCTGAGTCGCTTGATAATTTATATGCATCCCATGCATTTTTCTTCCCTGTTACGAGTCTCATTAGTTCATTAGATAACCATTTAGGCCTAAACCTCGAAAAATATTTCTTAATAGGTATGAAACTTTTAGTAGCATCCACGATTAATTCCTTGAATGCTTCCCACTTAGAATTTACTGTTGGTAACATCGTCAGTTGATCCTACTGTACTCACCTTTTGGAAGCAAAAACCCTTTCCTTTACCCCTGATGGTAATTAAATCTTTCAGTAAATCCCACATCAGTACACTGTGATTACTGCCACCTAGTGGTTCCTTTATCTGCAAATTCTTAATACACGAGTGATCACTGCCGATAACCAGATCAAGAGTATTACTCTCTCTCTGGTTGCCTCTCGAACATGCTGCTGCAGAAAACAATCATCCAATAAATCCACAAAAGTCTGCCTAGTGTGTGAGTGACCAACCCACAAGTTCCAGTCAATATCTGTGAAGTTAAAATCCCCCATTATAAGACATTCCGATTTACTAGCCCACTCTAATTCTCTGTACAATTGTTCATTTTACTCATTCAAGTCATTAGGCCTTTAACACACTCCTACTCTTATTGTTGCTTTCGCAGTGCTTATGTCGCACCAAACTGACTCAATAGTGCACTGTTCATCTATATCAACTGGGTGCACTTCTTTTGATTTTATGTTTTTCTTAATTAACAGCATAATTTGGTAGCATGCATCATGTGAAAAAATTCTTTAAATCTATCTTTTGTTTTACCACTTCTCTCTCTCCACATAGTAGAGAATGCTTATCAAATATTCATCTGCTTTTCCAAAATGGCATACATGTAGGTCCTTTTTCACAATTTAATAAGGACAGCCTATTACCACCAAGTACAAAATCTCCTCTTTTAATACCCTGCTACTCTAGTTTTTAGGTTTACCATAAGAAGTGGATTGCCAACACTAAGTGCCAGAGAGTTTTTAGAAGGAATCACATATTCTTTCAGGCTGTTCAGAAGATGTCCAATGTAGATCCTCCTTCAATGTAATCACTGAGAGCAAACTACTTTTGATTTTATTTTTTTATTATTACTATTATGAAAGGTCACTACAACGGAATACAGCTTGGAATCATTTTGTTTACTGCCATCTTTAGCAGCTGAAAATGGCTATTTTTTCAGAGCCATCATCATTTGTCCTTTCCCTAACAATGAACCTTCATGTTCAGCACAACTCTGAGGACAAATGCATACAATGCACAAGGCAAAAGTTGCCCCCTTTTTCAGATTTTATATGCAAAATCTGAAATTTTACACTAATAAAAGACATCATTAATTAGTTACATACCATGCAAATATTATGAAATGAGTACACTTAATAAACAATGCTATTATCTTGTGTTTCTATTTTGCCATACAAAGCAGATGGCCAAGTTTTTAACAAAAATAATAAGCAGATTTGCAAAAAAAAAAAAAAAAAAAATCCAATTTTATTATTGTTTTATTATTTTTTTATAAAAAAAAAAGATGGAGAGAAACAGATTTTTGCAAAAAGACAGAGAGAGAGTTTTTTGCACCAACTATATTATGACATGGGATGGAGGAAGAGGTCAAAATCAAGTAAAAAAGGATTCTCCTTTGTAATTCTGTAGTTTTTAACTACTATTATAAAAAAAAGAAGAATCTTTTAATTTTAAAATTACAGAAAAATTGTTTACCTGAAATAAAAAATGTATCATGCATATCCCTTGCTGGATGCTGCTGTGGTTGAAAAAGGGCATCAAAATTCCAAAATGAGCTTTCTATGAAATTATTAGTTGGCATTTCAGTAAAACTGTAAAAAACAAATGAAAGTTAAAATTTTTTCGCAAAACAGTAAATACGAAATGGATGAAAGGATGAATAAAGGACATAAATAATAAATATACACTGTGCTGCCACTTTATTAGGTACACCTCTGCTGTGCACACAAATGGTTTTGTCCCATGTTTCAAGTCACATGACCATATTTATGGTTATAAATGCAGCAGAACAACCTTTCTAATATCAGTTAAGAATACAAACCGTAACAAGAATGGGGAAAAGGAGTGATCTAACAGACTTCAAACATGGCATGGTAGTAGGTGCAAGACGTGCTGGACAAAGCATCTCTGAAATGGCAGTTCTCCTGAACTTTTCATGCACCACAATTTCAAGGGTGTATCGAGAATGGTGCAACGAACAGAAAACATCCTCTCAATGGCACTCGTGTGTAAGAAAATTGCTTGTTGATGAGAGAGGCCAGAGGAGGATGGCTAGAATTGTGCAAGCACACAGACAGGCCACAATGTTGCACATTACGTCAGAATACAACCTTGGTGCGCAGAACAAAATATCACAACACACCACTAGTCGCACTTTGTCGAGAATGAGCTACAACAGCCGACGGCCATATCGCATACCTTTGTTATCAATTAAGAACAAGACAGCACGCCTCCTGTGAGCACAACAACACCAGCACTGGTGTTGTTGTACCCACAGGACATGAATCCATGGACCCATGGACCCATCATGTCTGATGACTACTGTGCAAGGTGGTGGGGGCAGTGTGATGGTGTGGGGAATGTTTTCTTGGTACACGTTGGGTCCATTGGTACCCACAGATTCATGTCTGAATGCCACATCATACCTAAACATCGTTGCTGACCAAGTGCATCCATTCATGTTGACAGTTTATCCTCAGTCAGATGATTACTTTCAGCAGTATAATGTGCTGGTGCACAAAGCCTGATTCACTATGGAATGGTTCCAGGAACATGACAATAACTTTTCTTTGCTACAGTGGCCCACTCAGTCCACAGATCTCAATCCTACTGAACATCTTTTGGATGAGCTGGAAAGGGCTGGGCTGTTCGCTGCAGGTGAACCTCCGATGAATACCTCCGAAGGATACCTCCGATGAATCTCAAGGAACTGCGTGACACACTCATGTCTGCATGGTACTCCATTCCTGCACAACGTTTTCAGCATCTTGTTCAATCCATGCCTAGACGAATTCAGGCTTTGAAGGCTAAACACACTTTATTAGGTGTACCTAATAAAGTGGCAGCACAGTGTATATGGTAATGGATATTTACTAAGTGATTATATTGCTGTTTGATTTATTTGTGCATTGGCAAATGTGACCACCATAATGCAATTATTTCAAACATGTAAGACAAATTTGCTTTATTGAACTAGATGGTTTAAATAATATTTCCTTAATCTTGTTTTTAAAATACACTTTTCCTTGGGTGAAAAAGCCCTCAGAGGTCAGGAAACTCGGTACATAAATATGTATCCTTGGTATTTCTTTTACCTATATTTGATTGCTCCAACCAGATTTCAGAATATATATATATTTGTTATTAAAAACATACAAATATAATCTAAATAACTTTGATTAACCATACAATAAAATGTTTAAAACATACAGGATTAAAAGTGTTAAAAATATAATGAAATAAAATCAAAAACCACAGGAGCTTTCAGCATCTGTAACTTGCCATTATGAAGTATAACGTTTGCAAGGAGTAAGTGAGTATATAAGAGGAAGCAGAATTGCACAAAATATCACATGCATTTTCTGTATTTGTGTATATATACTTGCATATATTGCGACTAGCTGCAAAGATAGAGGTTGTTAGCATAACCCATATATATTTATATTTTTGTGTACACAATGTGTTTTGTGGTTATAGGCAACTGCATAGCAGTTTAGCCAACAGGAGGCGAAATTAGGTAAGTAATTAAGATAGAAATAGACACTCCTGCCCTTGTATATACTAATAGCCCAGAGTGTGGAAAATTTTAATTGTAGGAAAGTGAACAGTATATGACTGAAGAATATAGAGTTAGTGCTTGAGTTATTCAGGAGCGTGAATACCGTCTGTGCTAATGACTGCCCTGGACATGGTAGATATGTGTATATGTAAGTAGTTTTATGTATACAAATATGTAATAATCTTATAATTAATCTTCCACTTAACAAAATTTCTTATACTTAAACTTTTACTATTATAATCTTAAACTTTGTCCAATCCTTCCTTAAATTTATTCAAACTGCCCACATCCATAACATCAGGTAGAAGTTTATTCTAACAATCAATCGCCGGCCGGCTGCTAGTTAGTACACCTGACTGAACCTATTGGTAACTCTCAAGAAGGCATCCGTGGTGCCTCGGTAGTCAGGTGGGCAGGAGCAGCAGTGCATAGCACACGCTTCTTGATTAGACTGGGGTTCGAGCATGTGACCACCAAATACGGAAGATGCAGAAAGGTCAGGGAATGACCACCGCATATTCCCGGAGCAATATAGTCTTAGTCGCTAATGCTCCCAAAAACCAAATAACAAACAAGGCATCCAGATCAGCTAGTGTATAATTTTGCTGCCTCTACTCTGCCAGATAATGACTGGAGGGAGGAAGTCCGAGTAGTGCGTATGCGGGGTACATTGTCGAGGCCAAGTTATGTCAAGGATCTGGATATATTCTACACTTAAGGTGGTAGAAAATGAAAATGACCTGGGAGTAATTGTGCAGTCAGATATGAAGTTTTCTGAGCAATGCAGACAGGCTGCCAGGGCAGGTCATGGGGTTTTGTCAATGATATATAGGAATTTTGCTAGCAGGGAAAAGGAGGTGATTATCCCTCTGTATAAGGCAATGGTCAGGCCACGCCTTGAGTACTGCGTACAGGTCTGGAGGCCTCATTTTAGGAAGGATGTAGATTTACTTGAGCATGTACAGAGAAGGGCAACAAGATTGGTGAGGGGAATGAAGGGATCCTCTTACCAAGAGAGGCTTAAGTTCTGCAAATTGCAGTGGCTGGAGACTAGGCACCTGCGCGGTGATCTGACTGAGGTATATAAGGCCTTGAATGGGTTGAGCACGCTGAATTCTGATGGGATCCTTCCACTTGTTCAGATTATGAACCTAAGGGGGCATAAATTCAAATTAAGAAAAGACAGATGTAGAATAGATGTGCAGAAATTTGCCTTTAGCCAGCGGGTGGTTAATTGCTGGAACAAACTTCCATCTGTCGTTGTGGAAGTTGATAGGTTGAATAAATTTAAGGAGGAACTGGACAGGCATTTGGAGGCAATGGTGTGATTTTTTTTTTTTTTTTTGGCTGATGCTGCATAAGCTCATACACTTGCTTTCTTGCATCACATGCCACTACTACTACTACTACTACGTGTATGCCATATCCAAAAATTTCATTACTTCATACAGCACAGTGTCCCCCCCCCCCACCTTTTCTTACTATTGAATACACCATGAATTTTCAAACTAATAGAGCAAACTTATCTGTGCAAAGATCTAAACCTCTCAAACACTTCCTAGTTCATTTCACAAATATACGTGGTCTCAGTTCTAAATCTCAATGATGTCCATTTCCACTTACCCCATGTACTTTTTCTGACAGAATCTAGTAATCAGTTGATTAAACCACTGCTCATCTCAGTTTCACAAATTATTTGCTGTATGATTCCTTTCACCTCAAAGGTGGTACTCGTGTATATGTCCATTCTGATATTCCCTGTCAGAGTAATTGTAATTTGGAATCTCCTCTTTTCGATCTTCTCTGGCTTAAAATCTCTCTATCTCATTCTGTTAAATTTATCTGTTGTCTCTACCATTCTCCCAATTCCACTAATCACTTGGAACTCTTTGACTTCCTCTCTTTGCAACTTGACTTTCTCCAGTCCACCTTTCCTAACAGTGAAATAATTTTCCTTGGTGATTTTAATGTTCACAACTCCAGCTGGCTTCTGCAATTACTAATGATCTTGCATAGATTGTTCATTTACCTACCAGAATATCGGACAATCCTAACTATACGGCCAACACGCTTGATCTTTTCTTGCAAACCCTTCCAAAGTACACTGTCGAAGTGTAGGCACCTCAGATCACAACTTGGTGATTGTCTTCTCCAATGGAGCTTTTATCTCATGGCTACTCACAACCTCGTGTTGTCTGGCATTACAAGAATGCAAAACAGGATGACCTGCGAGATTTCTTTTCTTTGGTCAGATTACTGTTTCAAAACTTCTGATGTCAACGTTCGCTCTGATTGTGTCAGTGAAATTATTGTTGTAGGAATGGAATCCTTTATTCCACCTTAAAATCTCATATCTAAACCTTTGTTTTCCAATAAATGTGCTATGGCTGTTCAAGAGAAGAATCTTTCATATTGCAACATTATTCTCTTGAACTTTTTTCACTTTTTTCCAATTCTTCAGTTTTATTTTCTGCCTACACCAGAGCTCGCAACAATTGTAAAGCAGCTATTAATCAGTCCAAACTAGATTTTTAACAGGCTAAGAGTAGAAAACTTGCTTCTTGCCCTAATGGTGGCCAAGCATTCTGGTCACTTGCCAAAGTTATTGGCAACAACTTTTGCCCATCTCTGCTCCCACCTCTGTAAAAACCAAATGGTTCTATTGTCACTTCAGCCAAAGATAAAGCTGACCTGCTAGCATCCCATTTTTCTTCCAACTCATGTATTAATGATCTTGGTAAAACACCTCCCACCATTCCCAGCACACCCCATTCAATGCCTCCTATGGTCTTCTGTCAAAAGGATGTCAGAAGGATTTGATGAATCTTGATGCTAAGGAAGCTCCAGGTCCTGATGGTATTTTTGCACTTGTTCTCAAAACCTGCACTCCTGAACTTACTCCTGTTCTTTGCCACCTTTTTTCACTTTCTTATTCCAAAGGTGTTTTTCCTTCTGCTTGGAAATTTGCTCATATCCAGCCAGTTCCTAAAAAGGGTGACAAATCCCTCCTATCAAATTATCATCCCATTGCAATTAATTCTACTCTTTCTAAAGTAATGGAGAAATTAATCAATCATCAACTCTTAAACTATCTAGAAAACGTCCATCTGATCAGTGATTGCCAGTTTGGATTCCGTCAGTGTTGATCCACTAGCGATATTGTGGCTTATGTTACCCATTTATGGACAAATTCAATAGAAAATTTCAGTGAAACAAGCAGTTGCTCTTGACATTTCAAAGGCTTTCGATCATGTTTGGCATAAAGGTCTTCTAAACAAGCTTCCATCTTATGGTTTGCCAACTGTTTTCTGTAATTGGTTATCCAGTTTTCTCTCTGATCACTCATTGAGGGTGATGGTAGATGGCACTCTGTCTTCTAACTTCTCCACTAATGCTGGTGTCCCCCAAGGTTCGGTTTCCCCCCCACTCTTTTCCGCTTGTATATTAATGACCTTCTTGCATTGACCAGAAATCCTATTCATAGTTTTGCTAATGACAGCACATTGCATTCCACTTTCCAGTTTGAGAAACCTTGCCCTGCTCAATCAGTTTCAAATTCTCGAATATCGGCTACCAATTTCCAGTGGGGTAAAGACAACTTAGTTAATTTCAATTCTTCTAAAACTCAGTCCTGTCTGGAGCAGAAGAATCCAAAAAGGATTCTTCTACTCCTATGCTTATCTTTGGTGACACTCCGATTTCTGGGCAAGATGATATATCACTTTTGAGGATTACCCTGACTTCTATTCTCCCTTGGCACAAGCACATTACAAATATTGTTTCCTCTGCATCTAAAAAACAAGTTTTTTAGATGCAGAGGTTTTCTCTTTCACTCTCGGCATTACGTGTCCTCCAAAGAGCTGTTCACTCTGTACAAATCGCAATTCTGTCCTACCATGGAATATTGGTTGGTTGGTTGGATTGGATATTTTACTGGCGCATCAGCTTCTATGGCTATAATGTGCAAAACTTATGATTTATGGCTTATTCAATGATGTCTTTTGTTATGATTTTTATATTAAATTGTATTAGTTTACGCGTTTCAGAAACCGGAAGACTTCGGATGTATTAGATTTATCTGACAATATTGTTCGTAAAACAACGGTTTTATCTGTAATAATTTGTTACCAGCCTGTTCCTGCCATTTTTGTTGCCACTATTTCGAATTGTAATTTTATATTCCAAGTATGGTATTTTTATGGTATTGTTGATTGGGCTTTCTGCTTGTTTTGCTGCTTGGTCTGCCTGTTCATTGCCATCTATTCCTACATCTCCAGGAACCCAGCAGAAACTTATGTTTTGCTAGCGTGTTATGTATTTTACATACGGTCGGATGGGTATTTATGGTGTTATCCTTTAAGGCTTGCAGAGCATTGAACGAATCTGTAAATATTATACTGTTGGCAATGTTGGTTAGCCATATATGGTTCATGGCTAGTTGTATAGCCTCCAGTTCTGCCGTATAAATGCTGCACTCAGTTGGAAGTAGTTTGGAAATTATGGTATTCGGGAATTTGGCTGCTATTCCTACTTTGGTTTCTGTTTTGGAACCATCTGTGTATATAAGGGTAGAATTACAATGTTGGTCTCTGTAGGCTGCATGTTATTGTTGGAAATTTTGTGTAGGTAGGGAATCCTTGTTCCATTTATGCATATGGAGATCGCATATCGTTTGAATGGTATCCCAAGGTGGATATGGAATTTTAGGAGAAATTGCTATCTGATTGAGATCTAAATTACATTGCTGGATTAGGTCTCTTAAATATATGCCTGCTGGTTTGTTAGCATTTGGATGTGCTCTATATAAGTTTTCCAAACATGGTTCGTGTAGGATTGTCCATGTTGGGTGGTCAGGTATTGATTTTATCTTTGCAGCATAGTATAACAGCAAGTTTTGTCTCTGGAGTTGTAGTGGTGGTTCATGAGCCTCTGCATATAGGCTGTGGACTGGTGAGGTGCGATATGCTCCTAATGCTGTTTGTAAAGCGCTGTGGTGCACTGGATCAAGCCACCTCAGGGTACTCGGTTTGGCTGAGTTATACATGGGGGCTCCATAGTCTAGTCGAGATCTTATGAGGGCTCTGTATAATCGCAACAGAGTAATTCTATCTGCACCCCAGGTCATTGCGGACAAGACTCTCAAAATGTTTAGTTTCTTGAGGCAGTTTGTTCTTAGTTGTTTTATATGTTCCAAAAAGGTTAGTTTTTTTATCAAGAATAAGTCCAAGAAATTTTATGGTTGGCTTGATTGGGATTAACTGTCCATTAAGTTTTAATTCCGGATCTAAATGAAGGTTTCTTTTCCTACAGAAGTGCACGCCTATAGTTTTTTGTGTGGAGATCGTGAAACCATGTTCCTGAGCCCAGTTGCTGACCTTCTTTATTGCACCCTGTAACTGGCGTTCTATTGTTCTCATGTTTTGGGATTGGAAAGAGATACTGAAATCATCTATGTAAAGAGTTGTATTTATGAACGATGGTATCTGTTGAGTTATAGAGTTTATTTTTATTGCAAACAAGGCGGCACTGAGGACTGATGCCTGTGGTACTCCTTGTAGGAAGACTTTTGCGTGTGTAGTTTGTATTCGTACTTGGAAAGTTCGATGTTGTAAAAAGTTCTGGATGAAAACAGGGAGATGTCCTCTTAGCTTTAAGTTATATATGTTCCGGAGAATGCCATAGCGCCAGGCTGTATCGTATGCCTTTTTGATATCGAAGCATATCATGACTAAATGTTGTTTTCTAATGAAAGCATTTCATGTTGTTTTCTATTTTAATCAGGAGGTCCAAGGTTGATCTATGTTTCCTGAAACCACACTGCACTGGGCACAAAAGGTTATGGTTTTCTAGGTACCACATGAGTCTTGCATTTATAATCTTTTCCATTAACTTTCCTAGGCAGCTGGTGAGTGCTATTGGATGGTAGCTGTTTAGATTAGTAGGATCTTTGCCAGGTTTTGGGAAAGCGAGGACAATCGCATGATGCCACATGTTAGGAAACTCTTGTTCCATATAAATTCTGTTGTATAAAAGAAGTAGAGACTGTAATGATTCTTCACTGAGTTTCTTTATCATTATATAATTGGTGCCATCTGGACCTTCTGCACTTTGTTTTGTTTGTGATGGTTATTGGATGGTTATATTGTTCTACATATTTTGTGGAGAATTTTAAGTTGTATTTTTCTTGATGATTTTTATATTTCTGGAATTTTGGTGAATAGGATGTGGTGGCAGATATTCTGGCAAATGTTTCACCTAAAGCATTTTCTATTTCTTTTGGATCAGCGATGTCTTGTCCTTGCCAATTGATAATTTGGATGGACTAAATTTTGGTATCTATTGTTCATTTTTCTTATTTTATCCCAAACTGTTTTAGTATTTGTAGTTTTATTTATGGTTGAGGGGAAACGTATCCAGGAGGCTTTCTTGCATGCCCGTCTGACATATCTTGCTCTTGCTCTCATTTTTTAAAACTGTATTAGATTGTCTGTGGTAGGAATTTTGCAAAAAATATTCCATGCTCTGTTTGTATCTCGTTTTGCTTGGGTACATTCCTCATTCCATCAAGGCTTTGGGAATAGAGGAAGTTTGGTGGACGTTTTTGGTATTGATTGTTCTGCTGCTTGGCTAATTTGATTCGTTACATATTATACTGCTTGGTCAATGGTTAGTTGTCGGACTCTCTGTTGTTCGATTACTGCTAAATTTTTGAATTTTTCCCAGTCTGCTTTGTGAAATTTCCATTTGGATTTTTGTCTGGATTGACATAGGGTGTCTTTTGTTAAAGTGACAATAATGGGGTAGTGGTCACTGTGTAATGGATCTTCATGAACTGTCCATTCTAAAACAGGATACAATGCTGGAGAGCATAAAGTAAGGTCTATCGCTGAGCTGGTTCCTGTTGGAAGGTGGAAATATGTGTGTTTTCCACTATTCAGGAGGATTAGATTTTTGGCATCTATTACTTTTTCTATTTGATGTCCTCTTTTATTAAAATCAGTATTTCCCCATAAAGGGTGATGTCCATTTAGATCCCCCATTATACAGTAAGGTTGATCTATTAGTTCTTCTAAGTCTTCATAATTTATTTCTTGGTTTGGGGGTAAATATATTGATACTATTGTTATTAAATTATTTGTTGCTATACGTACTGCTACTACCTCAAGAGTGGTTTGTAGGTGGACTGCTTGGATTGGTATGTGAGAATTGACAAGGATTACTACTCCTCCGTGAGCTATAGAATTATTTATTCGGTCTCGTCTATGTATAGTGTAGTTCTTGATTAGGATTGTATCGTCAGGTTTTAGATACGTTTCTTGTAAGCACAAACATATCGAATGATATTGAGAAATTAAATCACGAACATCGTCAACATTCTTACGGAAACCTCGGCAATTCCATTGAATAAAGGTACTACTCATTGTTTTGTTTTAGATAAGTTTTCTGGTTGTTTTCTCATTACTGTTTTAAATTTTTCTGTCTGTGGTTTGTTTTTTTTTAGGGAAATATGGCTTTCCAGTGTCCATATCTTCCTTGGCAAATATTTCTAGAACGGGTTGTTCTTGTTGTGTTTTTCCTGCTGTGTCCATTTGTTCAGCAGCATGGTGCATTATTATGCAGGTATCTTCTTTGGTTTTTCCCTGCAGCGGTGAAATTACTGTTGGTGGAACTGAGATAGGGGTGTTTCTGCTGTTTTGGGGACATGAGCCATTTGTGTGCCCAGTCCAAGAACAATTCATTTGGTGTGATTGTAACTTTGGTTTGTGATCCCGTTATTTGTACTACTTGAGCTATCTGTGCGTAGGTAGGTTTCCTTGTGTTGGCTGGTTGTATTATCTTTTTAGCTTCCTGGTATGTAACTTTGTGTTCTGCTTTGTATTTTTGGATTTTCCTTTCTTGTTTCCATCTTTCGCATTCTCGAGAGTAGGCAGTGTGGCTTCCACTACAGTTTGGGCATTTAGGGTGCTCGGTTCTGCATTCCTGATTGGTGTGTTCTCGGAACCACATTTGGCACATATTGCTATTCCTGCATGTTGTTTGTGAATGTCCGTATTTTTGACAATTAAAGCATCAAATAGGATTTGGTATGTGGGGTCACATTTGACAAAGCAAGTATCCTGCTTTCACGTGCTGTGGTGGACTTGGAGTGTTGAAAGTTAAAATGATATTTCTGGTCTGGATGATTATTGCTTCTTTTTTGACCATTATTCTTTTAACATGAATGACTCCTTGGGTTTTCATTTCTTGTAATATTTCTTCTTCTGTTATATTGAGGAGATCCCATTCAGAGATTACTCTTTTTGAGGTGTTTAAAGTATTATGGGGTGTATTATGCCAAAGTATTATGTTTAAAGTATTATGCCAAAAGTGGACATTTTCATTAGTTGCTCTGACTGTCGTATATTGGATGTCTCAATTAGTAGGTTGCCTGATTTTAATCTTTTTACTGCTTTTGGAGTTCCAGCTATGCTTTCCAGACATTTTTGTATCAGAAAAGGGGATAATTTTCCTGTGGACTGTTCGCCCATAGAATGGATGATGAGTGGAGTGGGTATCTCATATATATTGGTTTTTTTTGTCTTTTGGCCATGTTTGTACTAATTTCTTCACGTTCTTGAGTTGATTGGGCCATGTTAGAGGATTTTGTGACTTTGTTGTCAGAATCCATGCTGTTTGCTCCTTTTTGCCCTGGGAGTGAAAGCTTTTCCTCCCAGGTTTCCAGCCCCGCCACGTGGAGGTAGGAGCGGTGCCACCTAGTGACCAAGTGGAAAAAAAAAAAAAAAAAAAAAAGGTTAGTAAGTGATTAATATAAAGAAAGGTGACTTTCCTTTCTGTATTAGTAAGTTTTAATGTGTTAAATGTTATTAATATATGCAGTAGGAGTTTAAGGAGATTGCAAAAACTTACACAAAAAATAAGCTCTTTATAATATTTGGCACGCTAGAAAATTTGCTGAATGGTCGCTCAAATCACTACGTTTGGCACTCGAGGCCATGGAATATTGTTCCAACATCTGGAGCAGCGTCCCCAAAACCTCTCTCAGGCTTCTAGATTCCATTCGGAAGAGGGCAGTTAGGTTAATTAATGACTCATCTCTAACAGAATCTTTCCACTCTCTGTCTCATAGATGTACTATTTCTGCTGCATGCACTTTCTACAGATACTTCCATGGAGACTTCTACTGAATTGGCTTCTAATATAATTCTCGCTCTCTCTTTCAAAACAGTCAGAACATGTGCCACCACCAGCCAACATCCAATTACTGCCCAACTTCAAACTCATAGAACCAACTCTTCATCTTCCTCGTTTATTCATTCAACTGCCGTTTTCTGGAACAACCTCCTTCGTACATATTTCCAGAAAATTATAGTCTAATGTCAACAAATATCTTCTTTCGTCTTCTCAACTTCCAACCCATGCACCGTACTAAGTACCATAGGTTCTAATACTTCTCGTGTTTGGGGTTTTCATAAAAAAAAAAAAAAAAAAAAAAAATTACTTTGTTAAAATCAAATTTCTGAATATCTATCCTTCAATCACCCATTTTCCAATTTAATTTTGTTTCCTTATAACCACTTAAATTTTTTTAATACACAGAAAATTTGGATAAGTGATTCTTACCATTCTTATAAGTAATTCTTAGCCATGTAAGAATCACTTATGATAAGAATCACTTAGACAGAGAACCATCTAAGATCACCCACAGCTCACTCTGGGTGATCTTAGTTGGCTCTCTGTCTTTTAACTTCTCCATTTTCAATACCATATAACAAAAATGATGCCAATTCACCTACCTCAGTGATTTACTATGAACTAAAATGATGCACTAAATTGTTCAACTATTTTAATCTTCAATTTCTTATGTAGTGCAAGTATCTTGTTAACCGTGCTTGTTTTGTTGGTGCTGACCTGCTTGTATGTGTTCCTTTTTGTTATTTCATCACAAAGTGTTTCCACATGAAATTTTTTACAAGTGATGTCAAAGTTATCGGTGGCTTTGTCTACATTCATGATTACAAATTTATTTTGTAGTTCTTTAATTTACTTTTTTATGTTTCTATTTTTAATATTGTAAATTGTTTGTGTAATATACCTTTAATCAGACTTGTACTATTGTCCAGTATGCTTCTTATCCAGCCATTAAAATCTTCAATTGGTGTGTCATATTTCAGGAATAATTTGTAACTAAATTTAGATTTACTATCATTTTGATTTTATGATTTCTAAATTTAAATTTTGCCATGAATGTAAACTGATTTTATTCATAGAAAAAAAACAAACAAACAAACAGACCAACTGTATATGGTGGTTGCTTTTTGATGGATAGATTTAGCCATGTTGAACAGGTATGCGGTAAAAGAGCAGTTACATCTCTTCTTGCAAATAATGACAAAAGCAATATTATTCAAAAGAATTATTTTTAAAAAGATTCAGGGGTGGAAAACAACTTTAAGGGAAAAAAAACAATAAATTAAAGGGGAATGGGTAGTTCAGTGAAAAATTTTGCAATTTTGCCGCCCTTTTTTTTTGTCAAATAACATTTATCAGTAAATGTTCCCCAATGTTTTATGGCTGCTGCTATTATTTCTGCAAAATTAAAGGTAACAATGTAACTAATAACAACAAGGGAAGACGTACAACTTCAATAAAACAGCATATACATTTTACATAAATAATTTACATCTACATTGTACAAGAGACTGTAGGAGTCAGAGTTTTGAAAAAGAGCCAACATATATTTAAATGTTACCCATAAACTCAAGGTAGCCTTCTCTCTTTACCACAATACAAGCTTGTAATCTACATAATAAATTGGAATGAACATTCTTTAGAATAATGCCATTAAGTTCAGCACATGCATTACGTATTCTCCTTTTGAAATCATTTGAATTGTCAATGGGTGTTTCATACACTTCTGCTTTAAGGAAATCCCAAAAGATAAAGTGCAAAGGGAGTGAGACCAGAAGAACATTGTGGTCAAGACACATCAGCCCCATATCCTATACACTGGGTTTAAAATATGCATCATACCCATTGTTTTGTTTGTGTGGTACCTTACTAAAACCAAAGATTTTGTCAGGCTTCATCGTTTAGGAAAATTTTTAACTAGTCAAGTACATTAACACAAAGTAATTCACAATATTTCATGTGCCACACCACACAATGACAGACCATCTCATTTAATGGTGAGTATTTCTGCAACAGCATGGGTTTTGGTTGATAGGAGGCCACTAGAGAGACTCATACCTGTTGGTGAAGCCACCTCAAGTGAAGATGGTCTTATCAATCCACAGGATATTGCTAAGGAAACTGATATTTTCTTCTACCTTGATTAACAGAAAATTACAAAACTCCAAGCATTTCGTATTATACTTTCATGCAAATTGTTGTAAAAACAAATAACAGGGATGCAGTTTGTCCTTTCAAGGGATCCTCCAAATCTGCATGTGCTTGATCACACATGAAGAAGCTTCCCATATGAAGCTAGATGGATATGATAGGAAGGCCACATCTTCGTGAACATGTTCCAAGTTCTGTATACATTTGTAACCTTTTTTTTTTATGCATCATGCTTGAAACTTCTTTAGTAAGTAAACAGGACCGTTTTTAATCTGCGATCAAGATTCCTTCTTTACTCAGATATTACAACAGTTTAAACATCGTGGGATAAACTGAATTAGGTGTTATGCTGAGTGAAAAGTACAACAGGGATAGTAAAAATAGCAAGCTTTGAATTTCTTTTTATAACATATTTAAGAGTACATATTATGTATGTATAAGCATTGCTTCACAGGATCAGTTGCCAATACTAATACAAAATTAAATAATTATATGTCTAAAATTAGATATATAATCTGCCTAAAATTAGAAATTCACCAAAAATTACTTGAAAGCAATTATGCCGCAAAGCTTAACAAATTTGTATTCTTCTTCTTCTTCTTTATGCGCAAGTTTCCCTTTTCTACTGCCTACAATTCACTGATCTAGCTTCTAGACGTCACTTGTGAGAAAAACATGATGTGAGGAAACGTTTTGGGCTAGTGTTTTCCCTGGTATCATTCCCCCATCACCCTACTATAAAGAAAACACATATTATGCTATCCTGTCTTAGTAATAACGCTGCATTACAGAAGAGATAAACAAAACACGAGCCTAAGTAATCTTGTGATTTCTACAGAAAAAGTAATAAATTGACCAGAATAGGATATTACAAGTGCGGTGTTTTCTGTAGCTCTAGAAACAGCTAAATGCAAATATACATGGCTTATTTAGAATCCATGTAACTGCAGAAGATAAGATAATGGAGAGCCGTGGATAAAAGCTAAACATAAACACCTTATACGCTCTTTCTGTGAATATTCTTTTTTGACTTGCAGCTGAGTGAAAACTGTAGAAAATTTGTTGCCTTCCACTCCCAATTACTGCTATATTTACGAATCTTATTCCTGTGCTGAAGCATTTAACAGTTCCAAGGTTGCTGTTTTATGTATACAAATAAGTATCCTTCCACCACTGATATCAGTTGCAATGTTACCAGTGATAGTCACCACGGTTCTAGTTATTTAACTTGTTGTTGTTAGATTTGTTGGTGCATCAGCAACTTAGGCTTCAAATGAAGTACTTAAGGCATTGGCAATTTCTATAGGTTCAGAAATTTCCTTCCCTTTCACAACTAGAATAGGAGACATCTGTGAGTATTTACCATTAATTCTTTTGATTTTTTTTCAGATTGCATAAGTATCTGTGAATCTGTTTATGGTGGAAGCATAATGTGCTCATGCTTCTTTTTTACTCACTTGTCGTATATGATGAGATTTGACCCAACTCTCTTAAACTGTAGGAGGTTTGCTGTGGCTGGATCCGTGCATATAGTGGACTTTGCCACACCAATTGAAGGCTCATTTCAGGTTCATATTTATATAATAATTCTGTATTGTGAGGTAGATGGATCAGCAAGAATATGTCAATTTGTCAGAAGTTGAATATAACAATCCCCCCCCATTAATTAGACTTTAGCTCTAATTGAAATAGTGAGATCATTGTGTCCATTGAAACTGGGGGGGGGGAGAGATTTTAGTTGTTGGTGCATCGGCTTCTGTGGCCATAATGCACCTTCCAAGGTTTTCGCAGTACTTTGATCCAAGCCCGAAGCGGGAATCGAACCCGCGACCTTTGGGTTGCCAGGCAGGCACTTTACCCACCCGGCTATTTTGTACTGTGGTTTACACTTGCTTTTGAAAGTATACTCTCAGTATCATTTACATTATTATTTGTTGTGCCATTCTTTCCAATAAGCAATACAGAATGTTGTAATTTGTGTATCTGCTATTTTTTATAAGATTAAATTATTTGAATCTGCCTTTGTTTGTTATTAGTTATATTGTTACTTTTAATTTGTGGAAATAATAGAAGCAGCCAGACAATATTGTTGAATGTTACTGATAACTGATCATTAATAACAAATGACCAAAATTGCAAAGTGAAGCACTAAAATATCCATTCCCATTAATCCCCCCCCCTTTTAAAATTTTATGATAATGAATTTATTGTTGTGCACATTTTTTTCCCTTAAACTTTTATTTATTATATTTTTTTTAATAATATTTTTGAATTTTTACCATTATTTGCAAGAAGAGATGTGACACATAATTGCCCTTGTACAGCTAGCTATTTGACACAGCTAAATGTCTATCGAAAAGCAATACAACCATTGTCCTTGTTTGTTTGTTTTTTATTTCAAATAAAATCCATTTATGTTCATTTCAGAAGTACATTGATGATATTTTTAGACCTAAATTGAGGATGAGGAACAACTTTTAGACTGATAAAAATGCAGTCCATTAAGAAAAGTATAAATTTACAAATTAAAATCTAAATGATAACACTCAGTCCAATTTTAACATCAAATTTTAAAATTTCAGACAACAAATAGCCTAAACCTAAAAATAAGTGAGATTAAACAAACCCGGTGCACTGTGTGTGCGTGTGTGTGTGTGTGTGTGTGTGTGTGTGTGTGTGTGTGTGTGTGTGTGTGTGTGTGTGTGTGTGTGTGTGCGCGCGCGCACGTATTTTTGTGTACACATTGTGTTTTGTGGTTATAGGCAATTGTACAGCAGTTTAGCAAACAAGAGGTGAACTAAGTAAGTAATTAGGATTAAAACAGACACTTCTGCTCTTGTATATGCTAATAGCCCAGAGTGTGGAAAATTTTAGTTGTAGGAAAATGAACAGTATATGACTGAAGTATATAACGTTAGTGCTCGGGTTATCCAGGAGTACGATTTCCTGTCTATGCTAGTGACAGCCCTGGTAGATGTGTGTATATGTATGTATACAAATATGTAATAATCTTCCACTTAACAAAATTTCTTATACTTAAACTTTCCCTATTTCAGCAAAATATATGCTGAAATAGTCCATATATACAGCCTATAATGTTCCAATAGTTTCCCTGTACATATACTCCTGTAGTGTAGACAATAAATTTAATTTAATTTTAATTAAAATGAATTTTTATGGGTTTTTATATGTACATGTAACTGTACATATAAAACCTGAGAAACTTAGAAACCTTATGAAATATGGTTTTAAATTTAGACCTAACTATAGGAATAATTTTTTCTTATAGTCCGATTTTAACATCAAATTCAAAAAATAGACCAAATATGACAAATAGCTTAAACCTTAAAATAAGAAAGGTAGACCTCAGTGCATTTTAACTTTTAAGCACACACACACAGGTTGATTCATATTTCTTTAATCCTAAGCATGTGCCTCGAATAGTGAAATTTACAAATTTATACTTGCTATATAATTTGATGATTTTTTAGTGCTTCTATGACAGACTTGTATGTCACAATACATGATAATTTCTTTTTAGTTTTAAATGATAAAGCAACGTACAAAGTCTTCTCCATACCCCATCTCTAAGAATATCTGTCGGAATTCAGTTCTGACTTTCATCAATGGATGAAGGTGTCCACATTCAGGAGGCATACCAAAAGAATCAAAGTTGTATAATTTAAACTGCTTTTCTTTCCACGTTCCGCTGTTAAAGATAAAATTTGCATTTTAAGCATTTTCCTAAAAGCATTATACATAAAATGTAAATCTCATTAGAAAGTAAGTTTTCTGGGAGATTTAATTATTTTGTGCCAAAAATTGTGTTAACAAATTGCAACTATTTTAAATGTGTAGCATTTATTCAATTTCTAACAAGCAGAAGTGGGAATTTTTCCTCTATGTTACTTAAATATCTGCATTAAAATTAAATAAATAAATAAACAATGGCAAAATATGTATATAACTGCAAGCTTTTGCCTTAAACAGTGGGATCAGGCATTTGTATGCAGGAGGAGGAGGAGGAGGAGGAGGTCAAAACAGGTGAAAAATAGAAGGAAAACAGGGGATTTTTTCAGAAAAAGCAGGATATTTTTTTAAAGTCTAAAACCTAAACCAGGAATTAATTTCACTGACAAAACTGATTACCGGAACAAACTTCCATCTGGCACTGTGGAAATCAAGAGTGTGAATAAATTTAAGGAAGAATGAGACAATTATTAGCGGGATGGACAGGTGATGTGGTTTTTTTTTTTTTTTTTTTGGCTGATGTTTTATGCCAGGGGTGGCCAATTTAATTTGTGATGTGATCTACTTTTTTTTCCCTTCAGAATGTGTTGCGATTTACCATCTCAATAATTTCATTGCACATAGTTAAAAAAGTTAATCAAGACATTAAAATATGTTGCTTATAAATTTTAAAATTAAATATAATTCAAAATTCTTATTTTAAATTCATATGTATTTAAAATTTTAATTTATGTGAAGTTTGTGTCTTCAAGTCATCTGCCAAGCTTTCAAATTCAGGGATATACTGTGATAGGACCAACCATAAAGAATCTTCTGTATGCAAGTTCATAAGAGTAGAGTGATTCTTCATATTTGTTTGTTTCAAACATGAAAAAGCTGATTCACATGGATATGTGGAACCAAAACAAAAATTTAAAAGTCCACTGCATTTTTTTTACATTTGGGTACTTTTCTCAGCAAATATATTTCCAAAGTCTTTTTCTGATGACTTCACTTTTAGGAATATATCGTTTCACAATGTAATAATTTTGTTTTCAAATAATATTTTCTCCATGTGAAAAATCTCAGTGATTTTTTATGCAATTTGTTTCGTATCTAAGTCGACATTAAATGGATAAGAAATATATTGAACAATGCCTTCAATGATTGAAATATATTGAACAATGATTTTCAAATCAAAATCATCCCACAACTTTGTCAATTTCATAAACACATTTCGCACTATTAAATTCAAAAACAGAATATTTTTGCAAATGACCTTGCATATTTGAAAAATGATCGAATTTTTTTTCTTTGAGATTCTTAGCCATTGCCAAAAATTGATATTTATATGTAGAAATACTACTAATCATGTCACCCAAATTTATTTTTTCCTTGTAATTACAAATTCAGATCACACAACCACTCCATATCTTGTAGCTGCTGATAATCATCACCCTTTGATCAACATTAATACACTTTCTGCACGAATGAGGATAATATGCCTAGACCTATCAGTTTTCTTGGCCCGTTGGGAATTGCTTTCACCAGAAGTTTGTGATTCAGTTCTCTTTCTTGGGAAGTTCATTAACTTTTCTTCTTTTAAAACTTGCTTCTTTTGGTCATGAATTAGATGTAAACACGAGCCAGTGGCACTCACTAGTGATTACCTGCTGTATTTTTCAATTTGGTAACTCTACCAATACATCAAGTGCTCATATTGTTTTTCCTCACTATTTCTAGCCTTTTCTTTAGACATGTCAAAGATTGCCACTGTTCTACTAGTCTAGTTACACATTTAACCAAAGATGGCCATCATGTCTGTCATCTTCAGTTAAACATATTGCTTCAAAATCTTTTTTTTTTTTTTTTTTTAACTCAGTAGCATGCATCAGTTGAAACTGTTTAAATTTATCTTTCCTTTCTATCACTTCTTTCTAGATTGCAGTAAATTTCCATCAAATATTCATCCACACAGGATGGCATACAGCTCCCTTTTCAGCACACAAATTTATAAGATGTCAAGGATGGCCTATTACCACTAATTGCTGTCTCCTCAATCTACCCTTGCTACTACAGTTTTAAGTTACTCTTTTTTGAAAAAGTCTCACATGCTTTAAATTTGCTCAGAAGAGGTCTAACATATCCCATAAAGCCAACTGCTTTCAATTTGATTGTTTTCTCTCTTTTTTCCTTCTTTTCTTTATGTACATACCACAATAGTTCCTAAATTTTAACTATTATGTGCTACTAGTAGCTGTTTGTGAATAAGCATTTCTACAATATGACTTACACCTACACATTACACCAACCTTTTCAACTTTACCTTTTCTGGGTTCAGTCCTACTGCAGAATTTATCACGGTTCACAAATAACAACACTTAATAGCTCAAATTTGGTAACCTCAATTTTCACACTTTCTTTTGTGGTATCACTAATCAAGAGTAAAATCACCAGTGGGTTCTCTGGTGTTGCACTAATAGGATAATATCTTGCTGCCTATGGTTTGGCACATTACAACTAATGTTGCATTATTACCATTCAGATATTCCAAGGGCAGTCAATAGCAAATTTGGAAACTTTAGTGTCTTCTCGTCTTGAAAATTAAATTCACTGGTTATCTGATATTACACTGATGGGAGTGCTTGGCTACCTACTAATGAAGTGTCAATAAACACTAAAAGAACTTGGCAACAAATTGTGACAAAAGCCTAGACTTTTTGGCTAATACTAAAAAGTATAAAAATACAGATACTCCAGAAAAACTGCAATGTCAAATCAGTGAATTGCAGTATGACTCAATTTTGCATCATGAAGATTGATTACCACAAAGATTTAATCATGCTCCTTTACCATTATACTCATTCTCTGGATTATATAATTTAGTGCAGCCTTTTCATGTACAAAAAAGAAAACAATTGAAGTTCCATTCAGGAATAGCAGGTATCACTTAAGATGTTATGCAAATTGGTATTGTCAAAAATGGAACCAATATTAATTCCATTGTGAGCAAGAGCAGGCTCAAGTCTAAGTCTAGTCTTATTGCAGTGTTAAGTTATTTTGTTGCAAATAGAGATATCTGAACCTATTTGAGTGCTCTGGCCCTGGTAATATACACTTCCCAGCTAACGTAATACTTGATTTACGAAAATTCGACTTTACGTAAGTTTTTGCCGGCTGGTACAAACTTAAAAAAATCGTGGAAACGTATTTTGCATCCTGTAGGAATAAATGCAGGTATCGTGAAAATATCATAACGTGAACCCAATAACACATTTTTTTTTTTTTTTTTGATAAGTCGTTCCAAGATCTCAGAAGTTGAAATTTTTGCTATATAACTAAGCTATTTATCTCTCTAAAAGGTCATTTTTATAATGGAAACTGCACTAAAAACTACACTTTCATCGTTATATGTTCCATTATAAGAATCAATTTTGAACGCCTTTGTGATATTTTTCGAAAGCACATTTCTGGAGGTCACTACCATAAAACAAAACAATTTGCACTTGCCAGTTTATTGGGCTTTTCTGTTAGCACAATCTATTATAAACGGGTAGTAAACTCGATCTTATTGCATTTGCGATAACTGGAATTGTGGGTTTTTACGTTATTATGGTGAAATGTGTTCCCCCTTCACTGAAATCTTCAATCACATAAAAAACAAATAAATTTTCAGAATATTCTCTTCGTTCCTATTTACTTATTACAATGATGAAGGGAAAGGGACCAACGGAAAGTGCAAGTGGTGGTAGTGCCAGGAAACAAAACAAAATTGATTTAGAAATGAAGATGAAAATGATTAAGAAGTATGAAGCAGGACAAAGTTTGTCATCTTTGTCAAATTAGGTCTCGCTACTTCAACAGTGAATACTATTTTAAGGGACAGTGCACGTATAAAAGAGCATGTTAAAGGAGCAATGCATTTAAGATCAACAGTGATCACAAAACAGCATTCAGGTGCTATATCGAAGATGGAAAAGCTATTAATAATATGGATGGAAAATCAGATTCAGAAGCAAGTGCCCCCCAGTCCAATGGCCATTCAAGCAAAAGCAAGAAGTATTTATGAAGATATTAAGGCTAAGTACGACAAACCCCAAGCCAAGTTCGTTCCAAGCAATGGGTGATTTAATAGGTTAAAGCATCGTGCTGATTTCCAAAACATTGAAGTATGTGGTGAAGTCACCAGTGCCAATTCTGCAGCTGCAGAGAAATTGTGTGACGTGTTGGAAAAAACCCCTTCTAAATCTGCACAGCCCTCAAATTCTGCAGCAGTGTGCTTATCAGCTGGAGAGTTAATGCTGACAACAA
Organism: Mastigoproctus giganteus; assembly: GCF_048544385.1. Classification (NCBI taxonomy): domain Eukaryota; kingdom Metazoa; phylum Arthropoda; class Arachnida; order Uropygi; family Thelyphonidae; genus Mastigoproctus; species Mastigoproctus giganteus. The sequence goes on along the minus strand of NC_143586.1, from coordinate 160,494,626 downwards.
TGCTCGAAAGGTAAAACTTGCTGACGTTATGCCTGTCTCCTCTCTCTCTTTTTGTAATTTTATAATTTTGAAATTTTGTAATGTGGTACACTTTTGTAATTTTTCCTGTGCAAGAGATAAAAAAATTGAATAAATAATTCTATTTACATGTTCGTCGAACATTTCTTTTTTGCTTCAATCAAATTTGCAAGTGCTCATAAGCATTTAGGGAAATTCAGACTTACATAAAATTCCAACTTATATAGAGTTCTGCGGAACGCAACCCTTACGTAAGTCGGGGAGTGGCTGTATTATATTTTTCAATAGGCCTTGCATGATTAATTCCTGCATTCATATAAAATATGTATGCAAAGAGATTACAGGCTGTATGTGTTATACACTAAACAGGGAACAATATTTTGGAAAGAACTTGTGAAAATGCACAAAGCTTACAGAGACCGTCTTGTTTCTTTATATTACACATTCTGTTTATTTGTAGAAATCTTATTGCAACAAGTGGAAGTTTGTTAATTCATAATTGTATTGTTGCACTTGTTTTTTTTTTCAAGTTAGGTTTCATCTGATTGCAGTGAGGTGGACCACTACTATCTAACAAAGCCACAGCCAATAAATGCAAGGGGAAGGTACTTTTTGCATTGTTTTACCATTGGTTCTGTTTAATAATAAAGTGCTAATCGAAAAGTGAAAAAAAAAGTAGGATTATAACGTGAGAAATTTGTAAAATATGGATCACTAAAATAGAATACACTAAAATCTAACTAATTTGGGGCTTTGCTAATTCAGTCTGATTTGTTTGATGATTGAATTTTTGCTACAACATTTTCTAAGGGCTATAATGAGCCTGACTTACATTAGTAACTGACATTACTACTAGGTGCCAAGCAGCTATTAGATCAATGAGGTTAGTAAAATTAGAAAAATAAAAAATTCATTGGAAATCTATAGAGTTTGCTGTGAATTACTCAGTCACTTAAAAATCGCTTGACATTTGGGATCAAAACTTGACAATCCTGTTTTATGTTTTAATATAGTGAACAATTTGAGAGAGAGAGAGAGAGAGAGAGAGAGAGAGAGAGAGAGAGACTAGATCACCAGATTCTCCTTCTCCATAATTCTGCATGTTTTTTTTACTAAAAAGTGAATACTGTACTGTATATTAAGTCCTGAATATCAAATGTAGGTCTATACTGACTTATGCTGGCACAGTTGAGTGATCAAATGTAAGCGTACAGTAACACACATTCCAGTTGACCATTGTTCTAGTCATGTGATTGCTAAATATAATGAAATTCTTGTATTCTCTCTATCATGTAAACACCCCTTGTGACCATCCCAGGGTATACAATGAAAATATGTTATTTTTTTTTTTACATACTTCATTTACATTAAATAGTCTGGTTTACAAAATTGCAAAATATATACAGAGAGAGAGAGAGAGAGAGAGAGAGAGAGAGAGAGAGAGAGAGAGAGAGAGAGAGAGAGAGAGAAAAATAAGGCTATATTCTTTAGTTTTTTTTTTTTTTTTGTTCTATAAAAAGACTGGGCTCCTGATGAGATTTTTTTTATTCTTTTTAATGTCATCGGATTTATTGGTTCTTATTTCGCACAACCTGAAAACAAACTGAAGAGAAGACAAGATGGTTTCAACAGCTTTATGCACATTAAGTTCTTTCCAAAACATTCCTTCCAATTCAACTCAGTATAGTGTATAAATAGAGTTTAGTCTGCAACAGCCCATAAATATGCCACATAAACATGGTAAAGAACAAAGATGAATGTGGCTCAAAATGCAAGCATATCATTATTTATTATGGAAAACCTGATAGCAATACAAATGTGAAGCAATTATGTGAAACTTTCATTACTTCGATTGTGTTTGATTTGAAGAGTAGCAGACTGAAGATGTTTAAATTCTTTGCAGATAGCATAACATTTTTGCAGACAGAATGACAAAATGCACTATATCTTAATGTTCTCATTCTGTAGGATATGTTGTGTACTACAAATTACAGTTTGGAAATGCAGTAATTTTTTCTCTCTGTCCCCACTGGGGTACAAATATAATGACAACCAAAAAAAAAAAAAAAAAAAAAAAAAACCAAATTTCATGATTAAACAAGTTAGAGGATCCAAGGTTGCTGGATTTTGTAGGTCTGACTGTATATGGAGTTCACCTACAATCATTTCATTATTATACATAAAGATAAATACAATTTTCATCCTCACTTATTTCTTTAGTTCTTCAAAGTAAATATGAAACAACACAAAAATTAGAAAACTTGTAGTTTTTAATGGGAATGAACATGTTCATTCCAAACATTTTAAAATCAATAATAAAATTACTTTAAACAACCCACTGAACTTCAATAAAATAAATGTACAAAAAATAAGTCAATGACAAACAATATACTAAAGATGATAAGAATACACAGGGTAAAATAAATTAATCACAGAATGAGGATAAAAATAAGTTAAAATCACAGAACATAAGCGAGGAAAGAAAAAATTACAAACATATGAGAAGCTTTCAAAGGTAGGATGAATCTTTGACTAACTAGTGCATGACACAATTTGACATAAATGCTGGTTTATCATGTGATAGAGGGCAAACTAGGATATGACACAGTGGCAATAAACAACAATGTTGTGGGGGGGGGGACGCAGTAATATTGAGATAAAACACCCATAATTTCTTGACTAAAGGCACTATTTTTTTAGTGGGTCCAATTTTAACTGCAACAAAGGTATCCCCACATCCACCTCAATATGGAGTCTGCTATACTATGATATGACGAACAATGGTGCACTTGGAATACGATTGCCAATGCATGTCATTTATTGTAACCATATTCTGACTAGTTTTTTTTTTTTGTGTGTATGTTATTGTGTCCTGGTTTACCGTCTATCAACACAAATTACTATTTAATGCCGTATTGTGTTAGATGACACAGAGGCACCCTCTTGAAAGCTTTTTACTTATGTTTAACGAGATCAACTTATTTTATTCTCACGTACGAGGTTATCCACGCGTTGGACAAGATTTTGCAGCTGCGGTGAACGCTAAGTTTTTATTTCTATTTAGCCATTTTATTGACTTAATTGTTATATTAAATTATTTTATATAAGTAGCTTTATAATTCTAGTCAAGTTCCTTGGTTTATTTTGAATTTAGATAGTGATTAGTGTCTGTAGATTTCACCATTCGTAACTTGCCATCATTGTTATATTATATATGGAATAGCATAAAGTATATCCCAAACTTGATAGCATAAGGTTTAACACAAAACTAGATAGCGAAATATGTAGCTGTTGTTGTTGTTGTTCGGTTTAACGACACAAGGGCTACTACGGCCAAATTGTGTCTCTTCATCGTTAATTCACAAAAGCGTATTGTTAGAGAGATTAAATTATATGCTTCTGTACAAACCAATATGTTTTAGATATAATAAAAGTTCTTCAATATTTGCTTCATTTCCTAAGATGCGAGATAAATCAGGTGATATATTCAATGTAGAGAGTGACTGAAAAGTGTTTGACCGGATGGTTGAATGTAAGGGACAATCAACCAGGAAATGACGGACTGTAAGTTGCGTCTGACAGGATGAGCACTGCGGTGGACTTTCCCCCAATAATAGGAAGAGATGAGTATAGTGAGTGTGTCCAATTCTGAGTCTTGCCAGTACCACTTCCTCTCGTCTATTTCTTCGGAAGCCAGACAGCCACAGCTTTGGATCTTCTTTTATCTGATAAAGTTTATTGTTAGGCTCACTTTTCCAGGTCTGTGACCATTTATCATAGCAGGCTTTGCGTATGACCGACTTAAAATCAGAGAAAGGAACCTGAGGATGTTGTGAGAGAGCGGGTTGGGGATGTTTAGCGGCAAAGTCAGCACTTTCATTTCCCGGAATGCCTGAATGGCCAGGGATCCAGCAAAAACTGATTGACTGATTGGACACACTGCAAGCGAATAGCTGGGAATGAATCTGTTTCAATATAGGGTGAGAAATGGAGGAATTCTTCCTTATGGCAGAGACAGCACTAAGAGAATCTGTGTAAATTATGGCAGATGAGATGGAGAGCTCAATTATCTTACTAAGCGCTAACTTAATAGCATATAATTCAGCTGTGAAGACGCTGCTAGCAAGCGGTAATGTGGCTGAACTTGTAAATAAAGGAAAAACTGCCGCAGCACCTACCATACTCTCAGTTTTTGAACCATCCGTATAAATTTTACAGGCATGGTTGTCCGTAGCATGAGCTGAATGTAACTGTCTGATATTGCAGGAAGGTATATTTTTCCCCCACTGGAGGAAGTATGTATCTTGAAAGACAGACACATATGTCCAAGGAGCAACAGGTGTAGTTGTGTCTTGGAAAATGTCATTTAAATTGATATTCCAAGTCTGAACAAGTTCTTTGATCCTGAGAGAGGCGGGTCTATTTTCATTTGGTTTGCTCTCGTAGAAGGCATCCCAACGAGTATTATAGAGATACTCCCAACTTGGGTGCGATGGTAGACTTTGGACCTTAGCAGCATAGTGAAGCAGTAGTGTTTTTCTACGCAGGTGTAATGGGGGATCATGCGCTTCAATATATAGACTTTGGATCGGAGAAGTCCTGAAAGCTCCCAGCGCAGTTCTCAGAGCACTGTGATGGATCATATTTAGCTGTTTTAATGTAGTGCTCCTGGCAGAGTCATACACTGGACAACCATAATCTAGTCGTGAACGGATTAAACTTCTATAGAGATGCAGCAAAGTACACCGATCAGCTCCCCATGACATAGATGAGACAGAACGAAGTATATTCAAATGCCTTAAACAAGTAGTTCTCAAATAAGTGATGTGAGCTTGGAAATTTAGTTTGCGGTCTAATAGTAGTCCAAGAAATTTAACGGTATTAACAAGCGGGATTGGAGTATTGTTTATTTGCAGTTCAGGTTCGGGATGGAGAGTTCGCTTCTTGCAAAAGTGTGTGACAGTGCATTTCTTTTCTGACAGTCTGTAACCGTTCAGTGAAGTCCAGGTTTCTATTTTGGTTATGGCAAGTTGTAGCTGCCGTTCAATGGTATTCATACTTTGAGATTGACAGGAAATGGTAAGGTCATCTGCATACATAAACGTTTGTACAGTTTTTGGGATATCTCGTGTCATACTACTAACTCTGATTGAAAACAGTGTTGGACTGAGTATTGATCCCTGTGGGACTCCCTCTTCCTGAATGTGAGATGTAGAGAGGATGTTTTTGTACCGGACTTGAAAAGAGCGCAATTGCAGAAAATTTTGAATTATTTCCGGCAAATGGCCCCGAAGCCCCAGATGGTAAAGGTCCCTAATAATACCATGGCGCCATGTTGTATCAAATGCCTTTTCAAGATCTAAATTGATCATGACTAGATGTTGTTTCATGACAAATGCATTGCGGATATGAGATTCGGCTTTGATAAGCACGTCCAGTGTTGATCTGTTTTTCCGAAAGCCATATTGTTGTTCTGGAAGAAGATTCTCTGACTCCAGGATGTAGGTGAGTCTAGTATGAACCATCCTTTCGAAAATTTTTCCCATGCAGCTCGTAAGAGATATTGGCCTGTAATTTTCAACACAGGAAGGATCTTTTCCTGGTTTTGGTAAGGCGATAACGAACGAATGGCGCCATGAAGAAGGATAGGCATTTTCAGTGAAGATCCGATTATAAAAAATTAATAGAGTTCTCAAGTCTTCATCAAGTAAATGCTTTAGCATAACGTAGTGAACTCCATCTGGTCCTGCAGCGCTATTGGAAGATCTGTTTAATGATTCTTGCAGTTCTATTAATGTAAATGGTTGGTTGTACGACAGTGAGCGGCGCGTGAAGAAGTTGATTTTATACCGTTCTGCACCTGCTTTGATGTTCTGAAAGGCAGACGCATAGGTGGCAGAAGCTGAGATTTTTGCAAATGATTCTGCTAATGCATTTGCAACTTCTTCAGGAGTAGAAATGTCTTTCCCTCTCCAATGAAGTATCGGAGAGGGCAGCCGAGAAAATTTGCCATTTAATACCTGTATTCTTTTCCAGATGACCCGTGTATCCGTGTCTTTGGTAATGGTTGAGGCAAAAGCAATCCACGAATCCCGTTTCGCTTTCCGCCTAACTTGTCTAGCTTTCGCTTTGAGTCTTTTATAAGAAATTAGGTTACTAGTGGTGGGATACTTGCGGAAATTATTCCAAGCACGGTTTTTTTCCTGTTTGGCAATTAAACAATCTGTATTCCACCAATTATTTCTGTGTTTGTGATAAGGCGTGGATTTTGGAATGGAAGCATTAGCTGCAGTGAGAATCTGATTGGTTATATAAGTATTTACTTCATCAATATGTTGTCTTTGAACATAACATCTGTCTAAGAGTATTTGGGCAGAATATCCTTCCCAATTTGCCTTTTTAAACTGCCAGTTGGATCGTTGAACAGGATTCGGAGTTACTCTTGTTTGTAGTGAGCAAATAATTGGAAAGTGATCACTGTTAAAGGGATCAGTTAATACTGACCATGTCATGATTGGAAAGACAGAGGGTGAACAAATTGATAAGTCGATTGCAGAAACAGATCCTGTTGCTAGGTGTATGTAAGTAGGAGATCCAGAATTTAGTAAATTAAGACCGTTTTTGTTCATGAATTCCTCCACCAATTTGCCTCTTCTATCCATTGTAGCAGACCCCCACAATGGATGATGTCCATTAAAGTCACCAAAGAGACAAATTGGAGTTGGAAGTTGTGAAATCAGGTTGTCAAGTTCTGAATGAGGAAGTGGTAGAGAGGGTGAAATGTAGATGGAAACAATGGTAATTGAAATACCAACTGCAATACGAGCTGCGACAACTTCTAGAGTGGTTCTCAATTGGATCGGCCTGGATGGAATGTCAGAGTTAACAAGAATAGCTACTCCGCCACGAGCAGCAGAGTTTGAACTCCTGTCTCGTCTATATATCACATAATTTGAGAATTTTGGTGAAATTTGGGGTGACAAGAAAGTTTCCTGTAGGCATACACCTATGGGATTGAATTGAGCTAGTAAATCCCTTAAGTCATCAGAATGACTACTTAGTCCTCTGCAGTTCCATTGTATGATGTTATACATTATTTAGTTTTGGCTGAGGATGATTCGTCTGACTGTTTTTTGTTCGTGGGACATTTTTTCCGGTCTTTTTTTGGGAATGTGGGGCGCCCAAGATCCATGGTGTCATCTGCATGTAGTTCTAGAATGGGCTCCTCATTACGTAGCAGCTCATCTACATCCATATTATTGGTAGGCGCTTCCATTTTTTTTGAGACTGAGTGAGATTTTAATTGTTCTTTTTCAATCGAGACCAATGGGGTATGAGTAGGGATACTGATTGGAGTATTTGTGGCTTCGCTAGTTTTTTTTGGAGGATTATGAGGATTATCTTTTTTAAAGGTTGAAAGTGTAACTTTAAGCCAATTCGCTAGAGAGGTGTTAGGCGGAACTGATACATCCGTTTGAGCTGCAGTAGAAACAAAGTTTCTAGTTCGAGCTGCATAAGAACGACCACTAGGCATGGTCGACATAACTTGTCTACGTGCCTCAGGAAACGTGACTTTATTTTCAATTTTGTATTTTTGTATTTTCTTTCCTGTTATCCATAGCTCACAAGTTTTGGAAAAGGCTGGATGGCTTCCTTTGCAGTTTGGACAAACAGGAGTTTTGACTGAACAATCCGCTTGGGTGTGATCTTTAGAGCCACAGATGGGACATGTGGCTTCCCCGCGACAAGCCTGCTGGGAATGGCCGTATTTCTGACATTTAAAGCAACGAACAGGATTCGGGATGTATGGTCGAATCCGGCAGTTTAAATAACCAGCTTTAATACAGGATGGTAAGTCTGGAGTGCTAAATGTCAGAATGATGGATCTTGTTGGAGTAAGATTTCCATCTTTTTTTGTCATGATCCGTTTTACATTTACTACTTTCTGACTGCTGAATTCTTGGAGTAGTTCTTCTTCGGAGACTGTAATTAGGTCCCACTCGCTGATGACACCTTTTGATGAATTTAGAGTTTTGTGGGGAGTAATTTCTACTGTCAACCCACCAAATGTTGTTGTTTTTAACAGCCGCTCAGAATGTTTGGAGGTGGCTGTTTCTATCAGAAGGTCTCCGGATTGCAGTCTTTTAACCATTTTTGGTGATCCTGCAATTGACTCCAAGATTTTCTGAATTAAGAACGGTGACAACTTACCCACAGGTTGGGCGGACAAGGAATGAATCACCAGGAAGTTTGGGCAATCGTCATGACATTCTGCTTCTCTTCGCAGTCTTTTAGGTTGACTTGAGTCATGGTCAGGGTTGGAATCTTCCACTCTTGAGCTCAAAGGCTCTAAGTTTGGATAATGATTTTTATCCATGCTTGCTCCTTTTTGCCCTGGGGGTTTGCCTTTACCACCCAGGTTACCGGCCCCGCCACGGGGAGGCAGGAGCAGTGCCGCTTGGTGGCCAAGCGTAGAGTTAGTAAGTTAGTACGGCTAGTTAAATTAAAGAAAAAGGTACTTGCCTTCTTCTGGGCTCTCTTCTTAGTGTTTTTAAGTAAGTAGAGCTACTTAACAGAAAATTTTAATTCTAAGAGAAAAACAAGGAAAACTCTGTCACTTGGAGGAAAAACGCTTTATAAACTCGCAAGAATCGCTTGGCCACGGAAACGCTTGGCACCCGGGGCCAAAATATGTAGCACTGTATTAGAAATCTGTTAGCTTAGTATAGTATTATCAATTAATCAGTAAAATTTATTAATCTTATTAAATTTCATTGTTAATTAAACTGTACTTAAATGGAATCATGACCCAGACTAGAACAGCAAAGCAACGTGCACAGATTAGGGGGAGTGCATGGCTCTGGGGGAGAACCAAAGGGAATGATTCTCCAATGCATCAAGTCGAAAAAAACATGTGAAATGTGAAAAGCTTGCAGATTTTTATAGAAGAGTACATGTGAAATGTGAAAAGCTTGCAGACTTTTATAGAAGAGTACATGTGAAATGTGAAAAGCTTGCAGACTTTTAGAGAAGCGTACATGATCGAGCCAGGGTGGATGTCTTTGTGTGTGCTAGGTGCAGAGACTGAAGAAATTAGGTGCCAACTCAGCATTCTGATGGATGTCTATGAGAGTTTGGGGTGTAGGGTACATGTCCTCAAAGAAATTAATATGAGGGGCCCATCAAGCTCTCAGCTGCCCTCAACGCCAGAGCTCAGATCTGTGTATCAGGCAACACAACGGTAATCTCCAAGGCAGGATGCACTGGTCCCACAGGAGCTGGTTATTGTCGGTGACTCTATATTATGCAAAAAGGACAGGTAGAACAGGACCAGGGTAGGTCTGTCAGGGGCAAAGGTTAATGATGTTGTAGAGCAGTTATCATCTTTTAAGGGAACGAAAGGTAATATTGTTGTACACATTGGAACTAATGACCTTAAGAGTAAGAGATCTCCAGATTTACTTAACAATTACAGGTCAATGTTGAAAAAAAAGTCATGAGTTAGGGTTAAATTTGAAAGTGTGAGCAATTCTGCCCAGACATGATAGGAGGGAGAATATGATAACAGTCTTGTCAATCAATTTGGTCCCGGAGAGATTGTGCAAGGCTCATTCGGTAGAATTTTTTTCAGCGTGGTCTGTGCTTGCTAACAGGAGAGACTGCTGCTACAGGGATGGGATACACTTAAATAGAAAGGGTGCAAGAATATTTGCTAATGCTATCAAGGCAGTGTTAGGTGGGTCAGAAAACTGCTACTGCAAAAGATTAACAGTAGCTGCAGGCAGAGGTGAAAGCAATTCTTGCACTGCTTCTATTGTAATGAGCAGCAGCCTAGAGAGCAAGTTGCTGGGGATTTCAAGAGCTTCTGAGAGTTATCATGGAACAAGTAGTAGTAGTAGTAGTAGTAGTAGTGGCACATGATGCAAGAAAGCAAGTGTAGGAGCTTATGCAGCATCAGCCAAAAAAAAAAAAAAAAAATCACACCATTCCCTCCAAATGCCTGTCCAGTTCCTCCTTAAATTTATTTAACCTATCAACTTCCACAACGACAGATGGAAGTTTGTTCCAGCAATTAACCACCCGCTGGCTAAAGGCAAATTTCCGCACATCTATTCTACATCTGTCCTTTCTTAATTTGAACTTATGTCCCCGTAGGTTGGTAATCTGAACAAGTGGAAGGATCCCATCAGAATTCAGCGTGCTCAACCCATTCAAGGCCTTAAAGACCTCAATCAGATCACCGCGCAGGTGCCTAGTCTCCAGCCACTGCAATTTGCAGAACTTAAGCCTCTCTTGGTAAGAGAATCCCTTCATTCCCCTCACCAATCGTGTTGCTCTTCTCTGTACACACTCAAGCAAATCTACATCCTTCCTAAAATGAGGCCTCCAGACCTGTACGCAGTACTCAAGGCGTGGCCTGACCATTGCCTTATACAGAGGGACAATCACCTCCTTTTCCCTGCTAGCAAAATTCCTATATATCATTGACAAAACCCCATGACCCGCCCTAGCAGCCTGTCTGCACTGCTCAGAAAACTTCATATCTGACTGCACAATTACTCCCAGGTCTTTTTCATTTTTCTACCACCTCAAGTGTAGTACCACACAGTTGGTACGTTTCTCTGGGGTTACTTCTACCCATATGCAGTACTTTGCATTTGTCAAGGTTGAACTTCAGTTGCCACTTCTTAGCCCATCTGCCCAAATTATCTAGATCCTGTTGCAGTAGCACACTGCCATTACTGTCATTAACAACCCTGCCAACCTTTATGTCATCTGCAAACTTCGACATTAAGCCTGATATACCTTCATCAATATCATTGATAAATACACAAAACAGTGGACCCAACACCGAACCCTGTGGGACTCCACTAATAACATTAGTCCACGAAGAGCAGCACCCATTGATTACCACTCTCTGTCTTCTCCCACTTAACCATCCTTTTATCCATTGTAGCAACTTACCCTTAATACCATTCTGCTCCAATTTGTACAGTAGTCTTCCATGCGCAACAGTGTCAAAAGCTTTCCTGAAATCCAAGTATATGATATCAAAATTATTTTTTGCATCCAGTTCCTTTGTGACCACATCATAATAACCAATCAAATTTGTCAGACAAGACTTTCCCTTAACAAACCCATGCTGTGTTTGAATTATTGCTGCAGTCTTGTCTAGATGATCCTGCAATGCATCTTTAACCAGCGACTCCATTATTTTACCCGGAACAGAAGTTAAACTAACTGGTAACTACATGGGCTGTGCTACGGTAACTAAGAGTGCATGTATATTCAACAGGTGCATGTATATTCATGTACACCAATGCTAGAAGTAGAGTAAATAAATTTGATGAATTTGAAGTGCTGATCAAGACATCAAAGGCAGATATTTTGCTGGGACATCAGAGACATGGTGTCACATAGATATAAGCAGTGCAAAATTGGAATTTGGTGAATACAATGTGTACAGAAAGGATAGACAGGGTAGGAAGGGAGGAGGGGTTATGCTGTTAGTTAAGAAACACAAAATCTAAGGAAGTGCATCCAGTTGACACAGATAGACAGTGCAGTGTTGAGTCAGTTTGGTGTGACAAACACTGGGAAAGGGAAAATGAGAGGAGTGTGTTATAGGCCTAATGACTGTGATGAGTACAACAAACAGTTGTGCAGAGAAATAGAGTGGGCTAGTAAATCAGAATGTCTTGTAATGGGGGATTGTAACTTTCCAGATATTGACTGGAACTTGTGGATTGGTCACTCGCATGCTAGCAAGACTTTTGTTGATTTATTGGAGGATTGTTTTCTGCAGTAACATGTTCGAGGAGGCAACCAGAAGGCGTAATACTGTTGATCTGATTATAAGCAGTGATTATTCATGCATTAAGAATTTGCAGATAAAGGAACCACTAGGTGACAGTGATCACAGTGTACTGATGTGGGATTTACTTAAAGATGTAACTACGATCAAGGGTATAGGGAAGGGTTTTTGTTTAGGTGACTACAGAGGTCTCAGAGAGCTTTTAAATTCTATACAGTATGATAAAATGATGATGTTAAAAACATCAAATTCTAAATGGGAAACCTTCAAGGAATTAATCTTGGAAGCTCCTAGGCTTTTCATATCAACTAAGAAATACTGTTCAAGATTTAGACCTAAATGGATGTCAGATGAACTAATGAGGCTCGTGGCAGAGAAGAAAAATGCATGGGATGCATATAAATTATTAAGCGATGCAGAAGCCTATGGCAGATATAAGCTAGTCTGTATTCAAGTCACAAAGGAGATTACGCAAGCAAAGGTAGATTAAGAGAAATCTTTGGCAAAGGATGCTAAGAAAAACCGCAACGACTTCTTTACTTATGTAAACTCTAGAAGGGAGGAGATGAATCATATTGGTCCACTTGATATCGATGGGTCGACTGTTGATGATCCTGCTCAGATAGCTGATAATCTGAATGAGTATTTTGCATCCACATTCACACATGAGGAATTCTGTAAGGAAGGGAAGGACAGAAGTTTACTAAACTCTAACAGGGGGTAAATGATTTTGTAATAATGGAGAGCAAAGTGGAGGAGAAATTGTTGAAATTTAAACATAAAACAGGTATCTGGGGCACATAGAACCTATCAGGCCATACTGAAGGAGGCAGTGAGGGAAGTAAGCAAATCCTTAGCCGTAATTATGAGAGCATCCTTAGATTCAGGGGAGGTCCCCATGGACTGGAGAAGTGCAAATGTATCCCCAATTTACAAAGGGGGGGTTCAAATGGTGACACAAATAATTATAGACCTGTTAGTTTAACTTCTGTTCAGGGAAAATAATGGAGTCTCTAGTTAAAGAAGTGATGCAGGATCACCTAGACAAGACTACAGTAATAGTTCAGACACAGCATGGGTTTGTTAAGGGGAAAGTCTTGTCTGACAAATTTGATTGGATACTATGATGTGCTCACAAAGGAACTGGATGCAAAATATAATTTTGATATCATATACTTGGATTTCAGCAAAGCTTTTGATACTATTGCACATGGAAGACTGCTGTACAAATTGGAGCAGTATTGCATTAAGAGTAAGTTGCTGCAATAGATAAAGGGATGGTTGAGTGGGAGATAGCAGAGAGTGATAATAAATAGACACTGCTCTACACGGACTAACGTTATTAGTGGATTCCCCCAGGGTTCGGTGCTGGACCCATTGTTGTTTTGTCTATTTATCAATAATATTGATGAAGGTATATCAGGCTTAATGTCCAAGTTTGCAGATGTACAGAGATTGTCAGAGTTTTCATAACAGTAAAGACAGTATGCTACTGCAACAGGATCTAGAAAAGTTCGGCTGAGAAGTGGCAACTGAAGTTTAACATTGACAAATGCAAAGTACTGCATATGGGTAGTAGTAACCCAAGAGAAAGGTACCAACAGTGTGGTACTACACTCAGGGAGGTGGAGAATGAAAAAGATCTGGGGGTAATTGTGCAGTCAGATATGAAGTTCTCTGGGCAGTGCAGATGGGCTGCCAGAGCAGGTCATGGATATTTGTCAATGATATATAGGAATTTTGCTAGCAGAGAAAAGGAGGTGATTATCACTTTTTATAAGGCAATGGTCAAGCCACATCTTGAGTACTGCATACAGATCTGGAGGCCTCATTTTAGGAAGGATGTAGAGTTGCCAGAATGAGTACAGAGAAGTGCAACAAGATTGGTGAGAGGAATAAAGGGGTGCTCTTACCAAGAGAGGCTTAAGTTCTGCAAGTTGTAGCAACTGGAGACTAGGCACATGCGAGGTGATCTGATTGAGGTGTATAAGGCCTTGAATGGATTGAGCTGTCTCAATGCTGATGGAATTCTTACTCTTGCTCAGATTACAAAACTGAGGGGACAGATTCAAATTGAGACAAGACAGCTGTAGGACCAATGGTGTAAGATGGCCTTTAGCCAGCAGGTAGTTGATTGCTGGAACAGACTTCCATCTGTTGTTGTGGAAGTTGATAGCTTAAAGAAATTTTAGGCTGAACTAGACAAACATTTGGAGTGACCAGATGGGTGAAATGGGAAGATTTTTTTTTTGGCTGATGCTGTATAAGCTTGCTTTCTTGCATCATATGCCTCAACTAATGCTAATGATTTTTAACTTACTTTATTCTATCTTTATATTTTTTTATCACTTTTAGTATATTGTTTGTTATTCCTGACATATATTAATTTATTTTTACTTATTTTCATATTTATATTTTAATAAAGTTCAGTCAATTGTTTCATCTAAAGGCCTGATGTAGCCGAGTGGTCAAGAGCGCGAATGCAGTAGCACATGCTCTTTGAGTGGACCGGGGTTCAAGTCTGTGACTGCTAAATACGATATACATTTGTATTGATTGAGTTTATTATTGAGTTTGTATTGATTGATTGTAAACTACTAATCGGTGGTCATGCCAGAGCATAAACAAGTTTTTTGTTTTTTTTTTAAAAATTATTTATATCATCCCAATACACAAGGTCTTTTTTTCTAAATTTGATAAAGTTTTTTTTAAAGATTTTATTTCCAATGTACTATTATTAAAAGGTTATGCACATTGAATAAGAAGTACCAAAGCACCTAACAATTATATGAAATTAAGGGAACGCTTGATTACATGTATGATGTTTATTTAAATGACTAATAATATTATTAGTCATTTAAATAAAAAAAAAGTCATTAATTATCACAAAGTTTAAAAAAAAAAGAGAAAAAGATAAAGAAAAAAGTGGACTTGAGAAATTTTATTTACCCTGCAATCATTTCTGGTGTCAGATCTGTTTCTTGCTTCATCAACGACAAATTAAAGTTTGGACCCTTGCTGATTTTATAACTTTTAACAATGCTAAAGATAAATTAATAATTATGAATTGTACACTGTTATACAATTAAATGTAAAAATTATAATTGTTATCTATCATAACTTAAATTTATTAAGAAGGTAATTATTCCATTCCTGCTGTCTTAATGATTAATATAAAAACATCATTATCTTACTAGAAGCTTTGAGAGATAAGGAATAAAAAATGACTTCAAATAAATCAAATAAAATATGTGCACTTTACTGCATTCAATTTTCAATCATGATGATAAATTTGCTTCCAGACTGAAGCTGGGTATTTGATTCTAAGGCTTGGGCTTATATTCAACTTAGAGACAAATACTGTTATTATCAGTTCTGCCTAAGTTGCTAATATCTTTTTAAATTGTATTGTATCACCTGAATAGGTGAATCCACTGTACACTTTAAATTCTGAGACAACACCAGAACATCCAAAGCATATAAATTTTATTTGATTCCAACAAATGTGCTGAAATGTCCCTCTAAAATTCTATAATATAGAATTTTAGAGGAAAATATTCTATAATACCACAGGGAAAATGCAGGCTCATTTCAAAAGGATTAAGACGCATAATTATTATTATGAGTTTAAATAGAAGTTTCAACTTTCATAAACTGCTTGGCTGTTAGACAAAACATGTTATTTAGTTCAGCACAGATTTGCTAATCAAAACTACCCAGCAGCTGATGAGAAGTCAGTAGCTTTGAAACTATACTGGCAGTGCCTCAGATTTTTAAATATATAGTGGATATGCCTGTCCAGGTGATGCAGAACTTAGGCAGAACAGGGTCAAAAGATGATGTTACTACAGATCATTGTTATTTTGATGAAAGTTTACCAGCACAAGGGAAGAAATTAAACCAAAATGGTGTCTTTTTATGATTCACTTTACAGACATGCTTTTCAGGTTGGATTATCAACAGAGTTCTATTTGCCAAAGGAAAACAAAGTTCAACAAAATTTTCTTTGCATCCAAAAAGATACTTTGTCAGAGGACTATGTAATCTAGAAAGGCTTTGGAAAGTATGAAACCAGTAATTAAATATTGGGGATGGTCAAAGTTTGGAAACTGACTATTGATTCCTGAAATTTCAGCATCATAGTGAGTTGCAACATGTGGCTGACCCATTTATCTGCAATCAGTGTGAATTAGTGCAAGTCAAACAGAAGAGATTTGTGTTTTACTATATTTTAAAATAAGTGATTTTACTGAACTAATTTTTTTTCCAAATTAAGGAAAAGTGCAACAGAAACCCACAAAATCTTAAAAGCTTTCAGAAAGATGCTATATTCCATCTGACAACCTTCCAGTGATCCTCTTTAAACTTCACATTTGAAAAATTTAAAGAGGGCTGCTTTTGTGTCAAAGATAACCATTGCTTTGGCTGCCTATTCAACTTCAAAAGCCATGATTCAATCTTTTTTTTTTTACTCGTATGATGTGAGCAATACACGAAGGAACCAGTTTTTTCCTGCTTCCTTTGTGTATCGTGGCCGTGAGATCCAACCAGATAGTGCGGCACCATTGTGATATCCAAGCCTGAGGCAGGAATCGAACCCGCGACCTTTGGGTTGCCAGGCAGGCACTTTACCCACCCAGCTAGCCCGGTTGGCGATTCAATCATTTGTTTCTGATAAGGAATAAGAAGTTTGGTTTAACTATCTGCAAAGTTGTTAGTAAAATTGGTATTTATGGGATATGGGATTCACCATATCTCTATCAGCACTGCTGCTACTCCTACTTGATTTCTTCTATCACTACTGGTGAGGCAGAAAAAACAAAGGTCTACTCCTCTCAATGGAAGATTCTATCTTTTCCAAGGTTCAAAAATGCAAGACAATCTCTATCAAATGCAAAGTTCACACTTATTGTATTTTGACTCACGAGGCACTGTTCTTTATGAATTTGTCCTAAGTGGGCAAAAAGTGAAGCATATATATATATATATATATACTAAAAAACAATTTTACAGCAATTGTGCAATGTCATTCAGAAAAAAAAAAAAAAACAGCCCAAAATGTATGCATCAGGGAATTGGCACTTGCATCATAACAACACCTCCTAAACATTTAACACCATCCTTTCATGAAAGGATGGTGGCTGTGTATGGCAACAGTGCACCTTCAGAGTATCAAGTGAAATTCGAGGCAAAACAATTCAAATGGGGTAGAGAGTCCATTGAAGATGATCCACGTCCAGGAATGTCTGTGACAGCAACCACTCCAGAAATGTCCCAAATCTCTAGGGAATGTGACATATCTGAGGGAACAGTTACAACCATCCTCCACAAATATTTGGGGATGAGTAAGATCGGTGCAAGGTGAGTCTCTAGATTTCTGACCCCTATGCAGAAGCAATTCAGAGAAAAAGAAATTAAAAATTGTTAATTGTTTTGATGTCACATTTGCAATTTTTTCAGAACAAAAATGTGAAAAATCCATGTTCTATATTAAAAACATATTTTTAGTTAATTATTCGAAAATTAAAACTCCCTTTAATAAGGCAAGCAAATGCAAATTAAAAACCACATCCTTCAATGAAAGCTTTGATTATATGCAAGCAAACAAAGCATGGAAATAAATAGAGTGCACTATCAATAACTTAAGATGGCATATGTCAATCAATGTGCATATAATTAGGTTTAACTTAATCATGGATTTTTCCTAATCGGGTAATAATTAAAGACATTTCTATAATTTTCTGCAAAGAATTCAAAGAATGTACAAAGGGTACTAGGAAAGTTTTGCAATACAGCTTTGTTTATTTAATTTTTTCAAAGTAATTTCCTCTACATTCAATACACCTCTCCATCCTCCGAAACCAATCTTTAAACCAGTTCTGCCAAGTTTCACTAGGGAGTAAAGCACACTCGTTGTCCCAAGCCCGTAAAAGGTCCTCATCACTGGAAAACCGCCTCCCTTTTAGCTTCATTTTCACATGCAGGAACAGTGCAAAGTCGCAGGGAGCAAGGTCTGGACTGTAGGGAGGGTGCTCGAGAAGTTTCAGTCCTGTCGTGGTCAAATATTCGGTGCAGGCTTTGGCGCGGTGAGCTGGAGCATTTTCGTGATGGAGGTACCAGGTGTCCATTCTTGACTTTGGCCGCAGGTTCTTCATAGATCCAATGACTTTAGGCAGGCATTGTTCAGTATACCACTTAGCTGTGACTGTCTTCTGCGTGTCCAAAATGACACGATCCACAATTCCACTCGATTTGAAAAATACAGCTATCATTTTCTTCTTTACAGATCGGGATTTTCTGACAATTACGGGTGTGTCGTCATCATCAAAGACCCAAACTTTGTTTTGAGCCTTGGTCGGCAGATCGTAATAGTACAGCCAAGTCTCGTCACCTGTCACGATGTTGTTCACATACCGAGATTGTCCCTTATCAAACTTTTTTAACATCTCCCGGCACCAAGTCACACGTCGTGTCATCTGCTCTTCAGTCAGTTGATGCGGCACCCAGAGAGAACAAAGTTTCTTCACGTGCAAATGATCTTGCAGAATCGAACGAATTGCTGGTGCATTTAGGCCCAAAGTATCCTCTATCTGTTGGTAGGTCACTCGCCTGTTTTTGTCAAGCATTTTCCTCACAGCGGTAACGTTTTCCTCCGTAACTGACGTTCGTGGCCTTCCCGGCCTCTCAGAATCCTCCAGAGTGAAATTTCCCCTTTGGAATTCTCTATACCACCTGAATATCGTTGTACGATGTGGACAATCATCATCTAGTGCAAGAGTCCTTTCTTCTAAGCACTGGTCTATGGTTAAACCACGCACGAAATTATACCGCAAAACTGTCCTTATCTCATTTCGTGACCACGATGGCATCGCAAGCACTTTACACTCTCACTACTAATGAATAACTGAGCCCATCGACTTGGCGCAGCGGCTACTATGCACGTATGAACATGTCTCAACATGCAGTAACAAGCAGCTTCCTGTGATTCATTGTTGCGTCATATTGCAAAACTTTCCTAGTATCCTTTGTATTTTCAAAAATAGCTGTTAGGAGTTTCAGCTGTGTGGACAAAGTAGATGAAGCACAAACTACTCAAACGTTGTTGGGGTCAAATTGACCACAGCATTACTGAGCTTGTGTTAAAAGTAGTGCAATATAAAGGCAAGTTTGTTCTGTTGTAAGAATTAAGAAAATTGCATTATCTATAGTTTAAATCTGCTTGCCAGAAAAAAAATCATTACTAATGTTTACAGATATAAATAAGTTCAGCCAGCCCTTTGTTTTTAATATTCACTGAAATGAAATCCTCTAGAACTGCTCAACCACTAGGTATACCTTTCAAAAATTCAGAGGGTGCTTTCAAAGAGTTTACTGTAGTTATTATGCTCAATATTGGTTTGGCAAAACTAACCTAAACAGTTCCTTATGTGTGCACATCTCCTTCTACCACAAATCCAAGACATTAAGAAACATGCCACTAGTTGATCATGCAGACAATTTTATCAAAATTGTTTGCTGTTTATCATAGCTCTCAGGAAAAAAAAAAAAAAAAAGATGTCACTGATTTCATTAAATTAGAAATGTAAATCTCTTTAGTTACACAAGCTTTATAATCCTCATATCAAGAAATTTCAGAAAATAACAAAAATGAGGCTTGATTAGAATCTAAAGACAGATGACCAGCATTTTCTTGGAAATAAAAATCACTATAATATATAAGTATTGTTAAAATGACAATTAAAAATATAAACCTCTTGAATGTGAGATGAGTTTAAAATTCATGATGTATTACATGCAAGCTGAAATTATCACTATCAATAGTTAACATTATTATTAGTGAACTTGATTATATTGGACTTTCAGGAGCTTTTAATTAGAATAATGTTTAAGTATAGAAATCCCAAAAACAAACACACGAACTTAAACTACATACATTAAATTTTATTAAACCTTTGAGGAGTAAGTTGTGAATGCTTCTGGCTCAAGGGGGGGGCAAATTTTCCAATAATGGAAAGCTCTGTGGACTAAGTTTCTTCATAGAAGCTTAAAACCATGGAGAAAATCAAAACTTTCTATATAAATGCTTTTAAATATTAATTTGTTCTTATTCTAACATGACTGACTGACACTACAATGGAATTACTGCAAAAATCAAATCCAATATTTTTTGTGGTGGGGAGGAGGAGGATTGCACTTGTCCCCCTCAATGCAATAATATAATTTTGATCTATTTAACTATCACTAAATTCTGGATATGAATTCCACAGGGTTTCTAGATTTTATAAGTGCAACTTGGACAACCATGATTGCAATCTGCTCCTCCAATTTTCAAAGATATTTTCATGCTGCTATCTATTAACACTATGTATACCAGTGCTTCTCAAACTATCTGTGGTGAAGGACCAGTTTATTTTATTTCCAATCCACTGCGGACTGATACTTTTGTAAAATACAATAAAAATGAATTATTAGAAAAATGAAATAAAAAAAATTAAAAAAAAAAAAAACAGATGTACAAAATACAAGCCCAAATTTTTTATCATTAGATTTAATAGACATAAAATTACATTTCAATAAATATAATCAGAACAAACATAACCGAAACCTCCTTGGTTTCGACATCCATTTTTTCTTGTCCTGACATGGGCTGTTGATTTTTTTGTAATGTTATTTTAGTGCTCGCTTTTGATAGTTCTGGAGCACTGGGAGGTACTGATATTGGAGTGGCAGCTGACTGAGATTTCTGTGCTGGTTTTTCTGAACTTAATAGATAGCAGGCGATGGGCGTGAATGACTCTTTCGGTGGTACAGTCATATCCGTTTGGGTGCCAATCAAGCATTTATTGGATACCTTTTCGGCATATGTTGCTTTACCGCTACTTACTGGTTTAACTGCTTTCCCGGCCTCTTGGTATGACATGTTAAGTTCTGCCTTTATTCGTTGTATTTCCCTTTCTTCCTTCCACCGCTGGCAAGCTCTTGAATATGCAGGGTGTTCTCCATTGCAATTAATACATGCAGCTTTCGTAGCTGAACATCCAGTTATTTCGTGGTCCTTTGCACCACATCGAGCGCATGCAAGGAAACCACGGCAGGCCATTTGCGAGTGTCTGTATTTTTGACACTTGAAGCATCTTAAAGAGTTTAGTACATATGGCCTTACTTTACAATTCAGGTACCCAGCTTTAATCTCATTAGGTAATATTGGCATATTAAATGTAAGTTGTTTGTTATTTTGGTTTTTAGGAGCATTAGCAACTAAGGCCATATTGCTCCGTGAATATGCGGTGGTCATTCCCTGACCTTTCCACATCCTCCGTATTTGGTGGTGACGGGCTCGAACCCCAGTCTGATCAAGAAGCGTGTGCTACTCACTGCTGCTCCTTCCCACCTGGCTACGGAGGCGCCTTAAATGTAAGGATCAGGTTTCTAGTAGATACTAAATTCCCATCCCTACGTATGAATATTCTCTTGGCAGCTGTCACTCCTTGTGGCTTAAGTTCAGAACAAATTTCTTCCTGATCCATAAGATCCCACTCCAAGATCACGCCACGAGAAGAATTTAATGTCTTATGAGGGGTGACTATAATCGGAATTCCCCCGATTAAGGTGGCTCGAAGAAGCTGTTCTGAGTGCTTTTTGTTTTTGGTTTCTATTAAGATGTCGCCAGAGCGTAGCCATTTGACTGATTTTGGTGAACCTGCCATCCCTTCCAGGCCCTTCTGAATAAAGAAGGGCGACATCTTTCCAATGGATCTTTCATATGTTGAATGGATAACCAAAAAGCATGGGATTGGTCCTGATTTTTCTTCCTTTCTTGGCCATTTGGCTGCATTAGTCGTATTCTCTTCATCTGTATTTTGATCTGGTAGGGACCGTGTTGAGGTCCAAGGAGAAAAGTTTGGAGTTCAGGGTTCGTAAGTGTTTTGAAATGGTTCAGTGCCCCACCCACCACGGAGCCCAAATGGGACGCCCATAACCCGGCACGCAAAAAATGCGCTCGGGTGTGGAACGCCAGGGCTACCCAGACACTATATCCGCACCTCTGCCAGCTGGAGTCCTGTCTCTCGGACCTTGAGAGTAGGGGCATGGTAGCGACACGGTTGACCCTTGCAGGCGAACCTACTAGCTGGTTGATCCTGGCCAAGCCATCCTGGACCACCTGTTTTGTCGAAGCAGGGGCCAAAGTGGTGTACTGAAGCTGGGTCCCTTAACCACCAGGATTCCCCTTTCCGAATTTCCACAGGTCGCAGCGCACGGCAAACATGCCGGATTCCATTGATGTTAGACTGGAACCTAGGCTGCGGGCATTGGATCCCAGTGATGCTAATCTGGAAGCCCAGCAGCATCACTGGGAGGTCCCCTCACCATGTATAGGTGCCCACGTCAAGGGGTTAGATACTGGCAGCCCACCAAATGTTGTTTAGAGCAGCCACAAGGAATGTTTGGAGCTGGCTGTTTCTTTCAATAAGGAGGTCTCCGGATTGCAATTGTTTTACCATTTTTGGTGTTTCAGTAATGGATTCCAAATATCTCTGTATTACAAATAGTGACATAATTTGCCCATAGGCTGGGTGGAGAGGGATGTACTATGAGAAAATTTGGCATGTTGTTGCACCGCACTTCCCTTCAAAGCTTTTTCAGTGGATGTGTATGGTCTGGAGCTTGAAAGCTCTAGAGGTGGATACTCGTTTGAATCCATGGTTACTCTTTTTAGCCCTGGAGTTCCCCCAGGTTACCGGCCCCACCACGGGGAGGCAGGAGCAGTGCCACTCGGAGGCCAAGTGATTGAAGTGTTAGTTGATTAGTACAACTAGAAATATAGGAAAAAAATAAAGGTGTGTTTCCTTCCTGTGTTCTAACTTGTGGCTTTCAAGTATAGAACTGGTTTTAAAGAAAAACTGTTGATAGAAATGTAGGAACTTAAAAAGAAATAACTTCAATCTCTTATCAAAAGCACTCTATAAATCGAAAAAATATCGCTTTGCACCCGGGCCTCGCTTTCAGAAAATGTGCATATGTCTTTTCTTGATAAAAGAGTCCAGTGAGCCTTGTTTTGCCATCTGTAAATAAGGTTAAAAAATAAATACTACAAATTTTACTTCCCTAATTTAGCTAATAATGTTAAACTATAAATTACAAAACAGACTTGATTAAAAATGAAAATGATTGTAAAAATAAAAAGTTATAAAATAATTAATGCTTATATTTTCTCAGATTTTTATACACTTTTGGATTACAGTTGGCAAACTAACATTAAAATATCACATGTTGTAATGTGGTCCTACTGTGCATGACCTATACTTAACGCAACATGTGACTCACCATGTGAGTTTGACAACACCCGAACTGGTCTATATCCTGTATAATGAGAAGAGTTCACTCATCACATGCTTGGATGTTGTAGCAATGTCAAATTACTATAAAAGTTACCAAAAATGCTTACTCTCAATTTCTGTACTTATCTTGTTGCAGATTGGGGCCCAGCACTGATCCACAGACCACACTTCGAGCAGCACTGATGTATACTATTAGAAACACAAATAAGAGATGGCCAAAAATACATACACATATGTATGTATTCCTCAAACGGTTAAAAAAGTACACTACACATTTTCTAATGATCTTCCAAACACAATACAATTCACTGATAAATGGTAACTAAATTTAAACTGAAAGGAAAATAAGAAAATTACATTTCTTGGAGAAGTTTCCTTTTCTTCAAGTCCTGTTTTTGTGAGTCTGTAATATCTTCAATTTTTAAATCTTTTATTTTCAAAAGACAATGCTGAACTTCATCAATTATTTGGTCAGTCTACAAGAAAATTAAATTCCATTGCAACCATATATTAATGAACTGCTATTTCAAAGTATAAAAAAACAACTTGTTACTTATCAGCATTTTTGAAGGTAATTATATTTATTTTGAAAGTAATGATAATTATTTTGCAATAATTATCATTGCGAAATATGCTACAGCCACCAAATTTTTTTTTTAACATTATCTAATCTCCTAATGGTAATTAGGTTCAATTATTTATTGAACTAGCAGGAAAAGAAATACATACTTTACGAAAAACTTTAGGTCCTCCAACTGCCTTTTTATCTATTTGTATCCATCCAGCTGACATAGCTTTACTGAAACCAACTTTAGCATTTGGTACTTGTTCCTAAAATTAACAACAAACATAAATCTCTCTCTCTGATATGATCTTTAAAGAGCATGTCAATAAACATTGGTATAAACAAAAAGGAAAAAGAAACATCAAAGCTATGCCAATTAACTCATTTGATTTGTTATAAATATGAAATTTCTTGGGAGAAAGATGTACGTGGATATTAACTAATTCTAATAAGAAATTGAACAACCTGCACCCACATAAATTTTAAAGCCAAAAAAGGATTCAGTATATTAAAAAAAAACTGGGAAGTAAACTTTACAGAAAACATTCTAATAACCCAACCATTTAGAGGCCAATTTTTATGATGTTTCCAAATACTGTTTTCAAGTCTCATTCTATACTTTAAACTTGAAAACAATATTCACAAGGATTTTGAAATATCATCAAAATTGACTTCTAAATGGTTGGATTATTAGAATTTTTTTCTGTAAAGTTTTCTTTCCAGCTTGTTAAAATAAACTTAAACATTTTTTTCCTTTAAAATTTGTTGAGTGCAATTTTGTTTAATTTATTATCAGAATTAGTAAATATGATAATTAAGTAGATGGGTTAACAATAAGGCCACTAAAGAAAAGAAACATTTCTTAAGACATATGATTAATTTTTAAATCATAGTTTCATGTAAATTATTCAAAGATAAAAAGCTTCTGAATGCAGTGAAGTATTTATCTACAATTTAAATAAACAAACCATTTTCAACTAATATAGCAACGTTACCAACACATTGCTATTAAACACTGTGATGGTGTTCACAATGTCCCTGCATATCTTACTTCTGTCGAAGTTCTAAAGTCTTAGGCTGGCATAGATCTTGATGTTTCCAAAATTCATGGTATTCCTGGGTGTACTTTTAGTGCTAATTCTAAAAATCTAAATGCTCTTACCAATCACATACAGCTTTTTACATACAATGAGAACTGTTTATTATATATACATTTCATGTATAATATGCATATACACAGATATGCATACCATTTCCTTGGTTGGTGAGTGACATGCCCAGATGTGTTTAGACATGTTAAGTATAATCATGTTAATTAGTATCTACTTCTAATATGATTTTCATATTCTATGCCTCTGAAAATGGCAACTCACAGTGTGTGAATAATCCATAGAGTGGGGGCCCCAACATCAGATGGCAATTCGTTCCACAAAACCTATTGTATGTTAAAAATATTGTAAGATGAAACCAATAATACAGTGATTTCCTGTAATTCTTTCCCCAACATAAAATAGGTATTTCTTGCATGTTATATTTCATTTTTATATTAAAAATGAGTTTTTTATAAAGATTACTTAATAAATAGTCATAAAACATCTTAAAATAAAAAAACAAACAAAAAACAGACTTGAAATGCAGAGCTGATGAAATCAATGGTGGCGTAGTGGTGGTGGGACTATATCAAGCATCATGCATCTTTTCAGTCTTTTGTTGCTACTGGCAAAGAAACTGTCCAAATGGACTGTCCAGTGTCACTCTCTGTAATTTTCTCCAACTCTTGTAGCTTTTCTGTTGTTAGCTCACACCCATGAGCATCAATAATGTCCTCCACGCCCTCTTCGCCAACATCCAGATCCATTGATTTACCAAGAGTGACAATATCATTTGTCAAAGCACCATCATCTTCAAATCCTTCAATGTTATGAATAATTAAAGGCCCAGATTTTTTCCAGGCTGAATTTAAGCACCTGGTGGAAACATCATTCCAAGAACTTACAATCAGCCTCACACAGTCCAGCATATTGAACTTTGACCTCCAAAAATCTTTGAGGGTGAGAGCATTTTCACCAGAGGCCACTGCAAAGCAAACATTTTCGCGGTGTAGATTTTCTTTAAGTTTCCAATCACTTGCTGGTTTGGTCGAAGAAGAGGAGTGGTGTTGGGTGGCAAAAATTTGACTTGAATAAAGTCAAATTGTACCTGAAGAGATTGAACCAGGTTGGGATCATGGCCTGGCACATTATTCAGCAGGAGCAGTGCTTTCACAGGAAGCTTATTTTTCTCATGATAACTCTTCACTGAAGGACAGAAAACTTCAAGTTCCCATTCATTGAAGACATATCCTGTAACCCAGGCCTTCTTGTTACTTAGCCAAAATACTCCCAGCATGCACTTGTTCACCTTTTGTTGTTTAAATACTATGGGGGGATATTAGAGTGATACACAATCAAAGGCTTCAGATTAAAATCTCAAGAGGCATTGGCACCCAACAGAAGAGTGAGCCTAACTTTCATAGGCTTATGCCCAGGTAAACTAGCCTCACCCTTAGTGATGTACATGTTCCTGGGCATTCGCTTCCAGAAGAGGCCGATTTCATAAATGTAAAAACCAGCTGGGGAAGATAACCCCCCTCCCAATCAACTAACTATTGGAATTCAATTTTAAAGGTCTCAGCTGCTTTATAAACAGCACTGGATGCCTCCGCATGCCTTTCAACACTTTTGATACCCCCCTTTTTTTTAAAGTGCCAGAACCAGTCCCTGCTGGCTTTAAAGTCTTCAAAGTGCACAGCACTGCCACTGGTTTACGGAGCTTGAAGTTTCAGATCATCATAGTAGTAGTGGTGGTGGTGGTATGTGATGCAAGAAAGCAAGTGTATGAGCTTATGCAGCATCAGCCAAAAAAAAAAAAAAAAAAAACAAATCACACCATTCCCTCCAAATGACTGACTGTCCAGTTCCTCCTTAAATTTATTTAACCTATCAACTTCCACAACGACAGATGGAAGTTTGTTCCGGCAATTAACCATCCGCTGGCTAAAGGCAAATTTTTGCACATCTATTCTACATCTGTCCTTTCTTAATTTGAATTTATGCCCCCTTAGGTTCGTAATCTGAACAAGTGGAAGGATCCCATCAGAATTCAGCGTGCTCAACCCATTCATGGCCTTATACACCTCAATCAGATCACCGCCGCGCAAGTGCTTAGTCTCCAGCCACTGCAATTTGCAGAACTTAAGCCTCTCTTGGTAAGAGGATCCCTTCATTCCCCTCACCAATCTTGTTGCCCTTCTCTGTACACGCTCAAGCAAATCTACATCCTTCCTAAAATGAGGCCTCCAGACCTGTACGCAGTACTCACGGCATGGCCTGACCATTGCCTTATACAGAGGGACAATCACCTCCTTTTCCCTGCTAGCAAGATTTCTATATATCATTGACAAAACCCAATGGCCTGCCCTGGCAGCCTGTCTGCATTGCTCAGAAAACTTCATATCTGACTGCACAATTACTCCCAGGTCTTTTTCATTTTCTACCACCTTAAGTGTAGTACCACACATTTGGTACATTCCTCTGGGGTTACTTCTACCCATATGCAGCACTTTGCATTTGTCAAGGTTAAACTTCCGTTGCCACTTCTTATCCCATCTGCCCAAATTTTCTAGATCCTGTTGCAGTAGCACACTGCCATTACTGTCATTAACAACCCTGCCAACCTTTGTATCATCTGCAAACTTCGACACTAAGCCTGATATATACCTTCATCAATATCATTGATAAATATACAAAACAACAGTGGACCCAATACTGAACCTTCTGGGACTCCTCTAATAACATTAGTCCACGAAGAGCAGCACCCACTGATTACCACCCTCTGTCTTCTCTCACTCAACCATCCTTTTATCCATTGTAGCAACTTACCCTTAATACCATTCTGCTCTAATTTGTACAATAGTCTTCCATGCGCAACAGTGTCAAAAGCTTTCCCGAAATCCAATTATATGATATCAAAATTATTTTTTGCATCCAGTTCCTTTGTAACCACATCATAATATCCTAACAAATTTTTCAGACATGACTTCCCTTAACAAACCCATGCTGTGCCTGAATTATTGCTGCAGTCTTTGTCTAGATGATCCTGCAATGCATCTTTAAACAGTGACTCCATTATTTTACCCGGAAAAGAAGTTAAACTAACTTCTGTTCCGGTCTGTAATTACTCGTGTCACCCTTCGATCCCACTTTGTGAATTGGGGATACATTTGCACATCTCCAGTCCGTGGGGACCTCCCCTGAGTTTTCTGCACATCTATCTTTTCTTAATTTGAATCTATGCCCCCTTAGGTTCGTAATCTGAACAAGTGGAAGAATGCTCTCATAATTATGGCTAAGGGTTTGCTTAGTTGCTTTGCCGCCTCCTTTAATATAACTGGATAGATCCCATTCACCCTAGGTGCCTTTGTTATGTTTAACTTCAACAATTTCTCCTCCACTTTGCTCTCAGTTATTACAAAATCATTAAGCACCCTGCTAAAATTTGATAACCTTCTGCCATTTTCAAACCCTAATAACTCCTCATGTGTGAATGTAGATGCAAAATACTCATTCAGTTTGTTTGTTATCTGAGCAGGATCATCAACAGTCGAACCATCGATACCATAGATCAGAAACAATCGTAAGAGTGATGTTCCGTGCACCGAACATCTGAAAATTTCCACCAGTGTCGTTCCAGCTATATGGGAAAGCCATCGGTACCTGCAAATTTTATCGGTCCTTAAAATAAAAGATCGTATGGATGGTATATCGGTTCCTGATATCGGATGTCAATGTCATCGAGAATATCGGATGTCAATGTAAGTCAAGGCCCTACTGTATATATTTTGTTATATTTGTAATAACTGTTGTGGAGAAACAAAGGCAGGATATAACATCATTTGTGAAAAAATGTCCCATAAACATGTTTGATTTTTCTTTTCTAGGAAAAGTGGGTGTCCTGAGCCATTGCTACCTTCCATATCCTCACTTAATCATCTGGTTTCCATATCATTGTATGTACTGCAACTATTTCTGGCTATATCCACATTTGCTGGGTGTGACTGTTTCACCTGAACATAATCTGATTTTTGCAATTTTTCTGCTACTTGACAATAGGAGAGGCTTTAAAATGGAACTGCGAATGATGTATTATTACTTTGGAATACTACGTGCAATTTAGACAGATGCTGTATCGAGAGAGAGAGAGATCAACACTTGTGTTCTACACTACTGACTGATGACTGTGGGTAGCAGAAGCAGAAGCACAAGTGTATTTTGGCATACTTAATTTAATTGTAATAAGAGATTAAATGACACTGCAGTCCACATAAATTTTTAAAGGCAAAAATCATTGAATTTATTGAAACAAGCTATAAAGAAAGCTTCACAGAAAATATTTCAATAACTCAAAATTGATATCTAAATGGTTCAGTTTTCGGACTGTTTTCTGTAACAATCTCTTTCCGGCTTGTTTCAATAAACTCAATAATTTTTTGCCTTTAATATTTATATGAAGTGCAGTGTTGTTTAATTTCTTATTACAATTAGTTAATTCCCAAATATGTATTTTTGTCAAGAAATTAGATTATACTTAATTTAATCTGGTTTTTTTTGCTCCTTGATAAGAAACTTTATTTTCAGTCTTATAGTTCAGTATTTGTTTTCCTAACTTCCAGAATTAAATTTTTAGAGTACGCCATATCGTATCTCCCACAGTTAGGCCACTGAGGAATTGGTGCCTTACATTCTGTTTGTTTGAGTTTTACACCCACAGTTTGGGCACGTTGCTGTCTGGGAGTAACTAAATTTCTGGCATTTGTAACTTCCTTATAGGGTTTGGGATAAAGTGCTGAACATGGCAGTTTAAGTAACCTGCTTTAATTAAATCTGATAGATTTGGTTTTTGTAAGTTAAGATTATGTTACATGTTGGAAT
This sequence comes from Mastigoproctus giganteus, assembly GCF_048544385.1. Taxonomy (NCBI): domain Eukaryota; kingdom Metazoa; phylum Arthropoda; class Arachnida; order Uropygi; family Thelyphonidae; genus Mastigoproctus; species Mastigoproctus giganteus. The sequence continues at coordinate 160,464,920 of NC_143586.1, read as the reverse complement.
TAAGTTGACAGCTTTTCATGATTCTTTTTGCTTGAGTTATGTTTTGATCTTGTAGTTCCTGAACAATTTCTTCTTCTGAAATGTTTAACAGATCCTATCTGGTGACCACTCTCTTGTTAGAATGCAATGTGGTATTGTGACTTGAGCTGGAATTCTGCTCAAGGAAGGCAGCCTTAATAGTACCTCAGGGTGTCTTGTGTGAAAGGTTTCTATTAGTAAATCTCTTTATTGGAGACATTTTGCCATTTTCAGTGATCTTGCTGTTCAAGGCATCTCTGAATGATGAAAGCTCACTCACAGGCTGTGCTGACAGAGAATGTAATATCAAGAATGCTGGAGGGGTTCCAGCTTGTTTGTGTCATCCAGCAGTCTTTTAGACAGAGAGAAGTCATGGTCAGTTTCATGGCTGTTATTACATTGGGAGGCCTTCAGCTCTAGCTGTGGGAATTCATTAGTGTCATTTCTACTCCTTTTGGTCCTGAGAGTTGGTTTTTCCCTCCCAGGTTACTGGGCCCCACCACATGGAGGCAGGAGTGATGCCACAAGTAATTCCTCACTAAGAAAAAGGATAGAATGTTCTCATCTTATTTTAGATTCTCCAGGGCCTTGGCAGTAGAAATGCTTATGACTAAATGAATCATCCTTCTGGTTTAGTCTGCTGTGATAATTAATTTCCAAAATGGAAGTAGAAGATGCAAAAAAATGTTAGTAAAATAAATTTTTACATAACATTCTTCAACATACTTAGGAGTAATTGCTTCAGTACATATGTGGACGTGAGGTATGTAGGATTGAAGAGTATGTTTGGATGTTCAAATGGCTGTTTTTGTTTATTTGAGCTTAATGGCACAAGGGCAGCTAGGCCACAATGCACCCAATTTATGGTGAGCAGTGACATATGGTTTCCTGAAGGTTTTCAACTAATTTTGAAGCACATTATAGCATCAAACCCATTTCAGATAATTAAATACTTCGGCTACATCTGGTGTATCTGCTAATATTAATTTTTCTCCAGTTCTCTTAACATATTAATTTTAAGGTTATAGTCGGTTATCTAATCAATAACATAAGAGTTATAACATAAAAACTATAAGAGTTATAACATAACTCTTATAGTTGATAAGGATACAGGTTATGGGATGCCATGGAACAGGTTCCATGCTTTTTTTTTTTTTTTTTTTGTATTTGTGCACTTTGCATTCCTACAGCAGTTAAATGTTTTTGTTTCATGCACATGTCTGTAGTATGGAAATATTTACTGCAGCTAGTATCTGTTGCATCATCAGTGGGTTGAGACCGAATGAGTCTGTTATAAATAGATGATTATTAGCAAAATTATTGCAATCTGCATTGTAAAATTTCTATTTTGTTCAACTTTCTACTTCTTATGAGAGGCATAATTATGGTAGAAAATGAGCTAAAGATAGCTTCTCTGTCTGTTATGTATGGGACATAAATACAAAAAAGGTGCAGATGAGTTAGGTGGGTATGATCTATCTGTAGTCTAGCAAGCATAATGTCTTCTTGTCTGTTATCTCTAATTTTGGATTTCCATGATTTCAGGAATAACTTTTCAAGAATAACTTGTTGTTGGTTTAATTCAAGTTACGGGGGAAAATGTTTAGATTGGACTGCAGGAAGTTTTATTTTAGCCAGCGAGTTATAAATTACTGGAATAGGTTGCCTTCATGGGTGGTAGAAGCCGACAGTTTGGGGAAATTCAAAGGTCATCTGGATAGTACTTTCGGGTAAGGGAAGCGCATAGGATGATAGGTTTAATTTCCTTTTTATTTATTTTTTATTTTATTATTTTTTATTTATTAATTATTATTATTTAGTTATTTATTTTATTTATTTTTTTATTTTTTGTTTTTATCATTGTTTTGTTCGGATTTTTTTTTTTTTTTTTTTTTGGCTGGTGCCATAGGTGCCAAGTAAGCCATAGGCTTTCTTGCACCATGCGGCCGTTGCTAATACTAATACTAATTCTTAAATTCAAAAAGGCTAAAGCAAAAGCATGTTGGACAAAACAGTAAGAGAGAGGCATGGAGGCAATTCTCTTCCAGAATAACAAAGACCACAAGGATGCAGACAGTATGGGCAAAAATACAATGTATGTATTCTAAGCATCCATGCATCAACCTCCCTACACTAATCGTGAATGTCTTATACAAAACTTTTGAAGAAATTTCAGCTGTGTTCTCATATTCACCTCGATTCCAGAATCAAAAAAACCCAAGCTGAAAAATGTCATCTCAACTTTGAAACAGCACACAGCATTTCATACTAATAGAATTGCATCAAGCTCTATCTACCACTAAGCACAGTGCAGCAGGTCCTGATGGAATTCACTACATAATGATTTCTCAACTCGCTGAACCAACTCTCAAGACACTGCTGTTGTTCTATAATAGGGTACTTACGGAATATGCTTTCCCAGAAAAATGGCACCATGCTTCTATTCTGGCCTTTCCAAAACCTGAAAAAGACCCTACCAATCTGCAAAACTACCAATCCACTGCTTTGACTAGCTGTATGAGCAAGGTTATTGGTATTGGTGTTTTTGGGCACAAGGGCAACTAAGGCCAAAATGTGCCTGTTCCTATGACATGTTTTAATATAAGATTTCGGTCAGTTTGTCATCATAGAAAATCATATATTTGTATCTGCTTAAGAAAGGTAAATAGTTCATTTAAATTTGCATTGTTTCCAATAATATGGGCAAGTGATAGGGGCTCTTTCAGTTGTGACAGTGAAAGGAAACTATTTTTTCGGAAATAGGTATACTGCTTACAATCTAAAAGTATATGCTTGACGGTAAGTGGTAAAGTGCAATGCGCGCATTGAGGTGGAACCTCCTGCTTGAGTAGATATATATGGGTTGGATGTGTATGCCCTATGCGTAATCTTGCTAGCACAACCTCTTCTTGCCTGTTTTGCCTGTAGCTAGATTTCCATAGTGCTGGTTCCTCTTTGATTTCAAGCAATTTGTTGTTCGTTTGTGACTTCCAGATTTCAGACCACTGAATTGTATAGATTTTTTTAATGCGCTTCAAGCAATCTATGTATGGTACTTGGTAATGTGATGGTATTGTATTGATTGGTTGTTTGGCTGCCTGATCTGCTCTCTCATTACCTGTGATACCAGAGTGCCCTGGTATCCATCAAAATAACACTGCATGTTTCTTACTTCGTAGGTGGTTTAAGCAGGAAAAAATTTGTTTTATAATGGGATGCGATATTGAAAGTTTATTGTCTAATGCAGACACTGCACTCATGGAATCTGTGTATATTATACTGCTGGTATTGTGGGAAGTGTTTATATTTTCTAGGGCTAATTTTATTGCGTATAATTCTGCAGAGTAACTGCTACACTCAATTGGTAGTGATATAGAAAGTGTAAAAGAGGGAAAGACAGCTGCAGCACCAACAGAAGAGTCTGTTTTTGAACCATCTGTATATATTACACAGCGTTGAGCATTGTTGAGGGAATGGCCTTTATGTAGCTGTTTAATAATTTCATCTGGCAGGGATTTCTTTCCCCATTGCTGAAAATAGGTATCACAGTGAGGGAGAGTTACAGACCAGGGTGGATCAGGTACATCATTCTCTTCAAGCATATTGTCAAAGTTTATGTCCCAGGCATGTATCAATTCTTTTAATCGAATACCAGTGGGTCTATTTTCTGTAACTTTGCTGCTGTAGAACGTGATCCAATCAGGGTTGAGAAGCAATGGTCGAACAGGATGGGCTGGAAGGCTTTGAATTTTGGCTGCATAATTAAGGAGCAGCATTTTCCTTCTAAGGTGAAGTGGAGGTTCATGCGCCTCTACATACAGACTCTGGACAGGGGATGTTCTAAAGGCTCCTAGCGAAGTAGGAAGGGCACTATGTTGGATGGTGTTCAGTCTGGTTAGTGCACTTTTCCTAGCAGAGTCATAGACAACAGCTCCATAATCTAATCGGGACCTGATAAGAGCACGATACAGATGTAGGAGAGAGTATCTATCAGCACCCCATTTCATGGCAGAAATGGACCGAAGAATATTTAGTTTCTTTAAGCATACAGTTCGGAGATATGTTATGTGAGAAACAAAGTTAAGTTTGGTGTCCAACATTAAACCTACGAAACGATTACTGGTGAGTGGTATCAAGTGGTTCTTTAGCCAAAGTTCCAGTTCCGGATGCAGCTTGCGTTTTTTGCAGAAGTGAATTGCAACTGTTTTTTGTTCTGACATACGATATCCATTCTGCTGTGTCCATATTTCTAGCTTATTTATGGAGAGTTGCAGCTGTCTTTCAATAGTAGGAATATTTTTTGAACTGCAAGGTAGAGTGAGATCATCAGCATACATGTATAATTCGACAGTACTGGGAATATTGTGGGTTATAGTGTTTAGCCTAAGTGAAAAAAGAGTAGCGCTAAGTATTGACCCTTGTGGGACACCTTCTTCTTGGGTATAGATACGAGAAAGTACTGTTTGATAGCGAACCTGAAAAGTTCTCTTTTGGAGAAAGTTTTTAATAAATTTCGGTAAATGTCCCCGCAATCCTAGGGAATAAAGTTCTCGCAATATGCCATACCTCCAGGTTGTGTCAAAAGCCTTTTCGATGTCCAAACTTACCATTACAAGGTGTTCATTTTTCACATAAGCATTACGGATGTTAGTTTCTGCTTTCACCATGAGATCTAAAGTGGATCTGTTTTGTCGGAATCCAAATTGATTGTTGTTTAGCAACTTTTGAGTTTCAAGAACCCAGGTAAGTCGCCTGTGTACCATCTTTTCTAGAGTTTTGCCAAGACAACTGGTGAGGGAGATTGGTCGATAATTTTGTGTGAGTGATTGGTCCTTTCCTGGTTTGGGAAAGGCTAGAATAACAGAGTGATGCCAGGTAGAGGGATATGTACCTTCAAGGAAGATCCGATTAAAGAATGTTATTAGCAAATTCAAATCTATATTGTTTAGATGTTTTAGCATTACATAACAGATTCCATCAGCTCCAGCAGCGCTATTTGGTGATCTGTTTATTGCTGTTTGGAGTTCAAAAAGACGAAAAGGTTGATTGTAGGCTAGAGACTGAGTAGTTTGGAAATTTATCTTATATTTTTCAGCTATGGCTTTAGTTTGTAGAAAGGAAGTATCATAAGCTGTAGTGGCGGAAGTTTCGGAGAAAGTCTCTGCAAGCGCGTTAGCTATTTCTTGTGGTGAGGATATTTCTTGTCCGTTCTTGATTAAAATTGGAGCACAAACCGGGAAAAATTTGCCATTTAGTTGTCGAATTTTTTTCCAAATAGTTTTACTGCTAGTGTCTTTTGTGATAGAAGAGGAAACCTGTATCCATGATTCTTTTTTGGCTTGTCTTCTAATTTGTCGTGCTTTTGCCTTAAGCCTTTTAAACTGGATTAGGTTGTCGGTGGTTGGAAACTTACGGAACTGATTCCAGGCTTTATTTTTTTCTTTTTTCGCTATGGTACAAGCGTCATTCCACCAGTGTTTAAGGTTTCTGTGTTTGAAAGCAGAAGATTTTGGTATTGCTTTGGAAGCTGCTGCTAGTATTTGTTTGGTAATGTGCTCAGCAACATCATCAATGGACCCTAGTTGTATCAGTTGGCTATCAAAGGAGATGGAGACAGAAAACTTTTCCCAATCTGCTTTAGAAAATTTCCATAACACTCGATGATCAGGGCAAGGTGTCTGCATTGTTTGAATTCTGCATATTATTGGGAAATGATCACTGTTGTGCAGATCATTTAAAACCGTCCAATCTATAATAGGAAGTAACTCGGGGGAACATATAGATAAGTCAATTGCCGACATACATCCCGTGGAGAGATGAGTGTAGGTGTTATGACCAGTGTTCAGCAAAGTTAGATTCAGTTGGTCTATGAGCTTTTCTAGCAAGTGCCCTCTATTATCCATGTGAGCAGATCCCCATAGCGGATGATGTGCATTTAGGTCACCAAGAAGACAAAAAGGAGATGGTATTTGTTTTATAAGATCTTCTAATTCTTTCATCGTGTAAATATTGTTAGGTGGAAGATACAATGAGACGAGAGTTATTGTTTTTCCCATTGCTACACGAACTGCAACGGCTTCTAAGTGAGTCTGAAGAGGAATGTTTCTTGCTGGAAATTTACAATTCACTAGAATTGCAACTCTCCCATGTGCATGGCTTGAACTAATTCTATCTTTTCTATAGGCTGTAAAATGTTTAATCGAATAAGTTACCTGTGGATTTAAGTAAGTCTCTTGCAAGCAAATGGCTACCGATTATATTGCGAGATCAAATCGTATATATCATCAGTATTACTGCGTAAACCTCTGCAATTCCATTGTACAATGTGCATCATTATTTGGTTTTAGAGAGAGAAGATGATTCTGTCTGTTTCTTGTAAGAGGGAGCAGTTTGCTTTTGGCGATCATGCTTTATCTTTTCCTTTCTTGGAAAATAAGGGCGTCCATATTCTGTACTCCCTTCTACATCATCGGTACCAGTAGATGAACATCCAGCCTCCATGTCATCTTCTGCATGAAGATCAAGGACTGTTTCTTCTTGTGCATTTACAGCTTCGCTGTCCATGCTGCTTGAATTTGGTTGTTGCAATTCAGTGGCACATTGCCTTTGTGGTTTCCTTTGTAATTTATCGATTGACGTAATTTTAGATGGAACTGAGAGTGGAGTATTGTTTATTTCGTCCATTGAAACAGGTTTGTTAGCGGGCTGATTTATCAAAAGTACAGATCGCGCCCATTCTGCAATGGATGTGTTAGGTGGGATTGAAACTTCTGTTTGGGTAGCAACAGCTTGACAGTTTTGGGTGGCAGTTGCATAACTGCGTTTTGGCATAGTTACCTTGACTTGTCTTCTTGCTTCTTGATATGATACTTTGTTTTCAATCTTAAACTTCTGTATCTTTTTTTCCATTTTCCACAGATCACATGATTTTGAATAAGCTGGGTGATCATTCTTACAATTTGGGCACTCTGGAGATTTTGCAGTGCAATCTGTTTGAGAATGATTTTTCAAACCACAATTAGGACATGTAATTTCTCCTCTGCATGTTGTTTGAGAATGACCGAATTTTTGGCATTTGAAACACCTTAAGGGATTTGGAATGTATGCCCGGACTCGGCAGTGGAGGTAGCCTGCTTTCACTGAGTTTGGTAAATTTGGTGTACTGAAGGTCAATATGATATTTCGTGTTGGAACTAGTTTATCGTCCTTCCGGATCATGATTCGCCTTGCTTGTGTTACTTTTTGTTCTTGTAATTCCGTAACTATTTCCTCTTCGGTGACGTTTAGTAAATCCCACTCACTTATTACTCCTTTAGAGGAGTTCAGTGTATTATGCAGCGTGACTTTGATTGGGATTCCGCTTATAGTTGACAGTTTCAATAACAGTTCAGAGTGTCTTGCCTGCGTGGTTTCAATTAATAGATCTCCTGACTGAAGTCGTTTTACCATTTTTGGTATTCCTGCTGAATTCTCGAGACATCTTTGAATGACAAAGGGAGACAAATTGCTTACTGGTTGATTCGATAATGAATGCATTATCAGAAAAGCTGGTGGTTCTGGTTTGTTAGAATCTGTTCTCATTCTTTTCGAGAGACTAGGATCATGTTCCCTTCTACGGGTGTCAATAGGTTGAGAGCCTGTTGGCTCTAGTGGTGGGTATTCGTCGCAATCCATTGTTGCTCCTTTTCGCCCCGGGAGAGGAGCTTCCTTCTCCCAGGTTACCGGCCCCGCCACGTGGAGGCAGGAGCGGTGCCACCAGTGACCAAGCGATAAGAAGTTATTGGTTAGTGTGTTACAAGGGTTAGTTATATATATACAAAAGAAAGGTGTTTTTCCTTCTTCTAGGAGGCTTCTTTCTTTATTTATAAAGAGCCAGAAAATAAATAACTTTGAAAGTAAAAGACTTTAGAAATTTTAACTACTTCTTTATAGAAAATACGCTTTGGAAATCGCTAGATCACTCGCTTGGTACTCGGGGCCGCAAGGTTATTGAAAAAAATTATCGATGCTTGATTGACCTGGTTCCTATTATAACATAACTTCCTCAATCCCATGCAATGTGGTTTCGTGAATATAGATCGACTCTTGACCTGTTAGTTCAATCAGAAATGAACATCCACTATACTTTTTTCCAAAAATAATATCATATCATGTTATGTTATGATACTATTTGACATAGAAAAAGCTTTCAACACTGCATGGAGATATGGAACACTGCAGGACCTCTAGGATCGAGGGGAAATCTTTCATCAAAAACTCCTTGCACAAACAGATTTTTCAGGTATGATTTCATAACCATCTATTTCACAAACTTATCCCAGAGGAAGGTGGGAATTGCACAGGGATCAGTACTTAGTGCCACTTTATATTTATTATAAAGATAAATTCAATAATGCAGAACCTACCAAAAACAGTATCTCCTGCCATTCCTGCAACAGGTGAATGGTAGAAAGACAAATTACAAGGTGAGAGCAACAAAATTGCTACACAGACTAGAAATAATGGCTTTCACCTCTATCTCAAAAGACCATTGGTATACACTTTTGAAGAAATCTTGAAGACAATCAAGTAATCCCTATAGTTTCTAGCATCTGCTTTCTAGATATTTTCTATAGTATGAATAAGAGCTGTAATTCTATGTTGATATTAATATTTGTAAAATAATAAGGAGTTATTATTTTACAGATATTTTCTATATATAAAAGAATATTTTGGAAAATAGTGCTTTTTCTATTTTTTCTGGGACATTCCCTGCCTATTCCCTGGAATAGGCAGGGAGTGTGCAGTCAGGGAGTGTGCGGTTGTGCAGTCAGCTTGGCTGTGTGCAGTAGATCCACATGTGGCACAGGTAGCAGCTCCCCCTGTAGACTGCTTGCGAATTTCCAAACTTTTGGCACTTGTAGCAATGTAAGGGGTTTGGGATATATGGTTTAACATGACAGTTTAGGTAGCCTGCCTTGACAAACATTGGTGGTCTGGGATTATTGAAGGTAAGAATAATGTTCCATGTAGGAATTAACTACCTTCTTGCTTTCTCATTATTCTTCTCATGTTATGTTGCAGAGTCACTTCCTGATTGTGCAGTTCTTGCTTTAGTCTTTCATCTGATGAATTGATCAGATTCCACTCAGAAATGGCACCTTTTGATGTATTCTGAGAGGCATGGGGAGAAACAGTGACAAATGTTCCACTGAAAGTTGAGTTTTTGTAATTTATCTGACTGTTGAGCAGTGGCGACTTCAACTAGTAAATCCCCTGATCTCAGGTGGCAAACTGTTTTCGGAGTTCCTATTGCACTTTCTAGGTATTTCTGCACCAGAAAAGGGGACAGTTTCCCAATAGGCTGGTCTTGTGTTGAATGGACGATGAGGAAAGTTAGATTGTGGATTCTGTCTATGTCAGTCTTTTGACATTTGGCTGAAACAGAGCCAGGTTCCTCATGCTTATGACCTGTTACATTCTGGTCAGTAAACCCAGTGGGGTTTTCTAGAAATTGGGATCTCTTTGCTCCATTTTTTTCCTGGAAGGGAGAACTTTCCCCCTCCAGGTTACTGGCTCTGCCATGTGGAAGTAAGAGCAGTGTCACTTTGTGATCAAGCAGTAATGGATTAGTATTAAGAGTAGGAAAAATAAAAAGGAAAAAGAAGCTTACTTTCCTTTCTTATCTAGTAAAGTACTTTCTTTACTATGGGTTACATAACAGGGTCTTAGTATAATTCTATAGATAAGGAAATGATTTAGTTAGCTTTTCAAGAAAGAGTGCAAATTCATTAGCAGTCACTTGATCACAAAACTGCTTGGCATTTAGGGCCTGTTCAAATGGCATAACATTTAAATGAAGCAAATTGCTTTATTCAAGCCAGAAGAGAGACTTTCTGTGGAAATGAGGATAACATTCCTAGAATTACCACAGCTTGCTTGGCCTATTTAGGATTGCCTTTCACCAGAAGTTTGCAATTCAGAAGTTCTTTTTCTTTGAGTTCAGCAATTTGTCTTCCAAAATTTTTGAATCACGAAATGGATTTGAACATGAGTCAACCACAACCACACACCAGTGATCACTTGTATATTTCAATTCGGTAACTCTGGAAAGTTTTCATGTTGCTTTTCTCAACAGTTCATTAAACAGACTTGTCAAAGGTTGCCACTGTTCTACCAGTTTAGTTACACATTTAACCAGAGATAGCCAATGTACACACATGGTTCAAAATCTTTTTTACTTTCAATGGCTTGTATCAATTAAAATTGTTTAAATTTATCTTTCCTTCTTTCTAAATAGTAGCAAAGTTCCACCAAATATTCATACACTTTCACATGAAGGCATTCAGATCCCTTTTCTGCACACAGATTAATAAGATGAAAAAGACAGCCTATTACCACCAAGTGCTCAGTCTCCTTGTTACTCCAGTTTTTAGGCATACTATAACAGACACACTTTCAACACAAGTACCAGCCAGTTTTTTGAGGGAATCCTGCATGCTTTCAGGTTGTTCAGATGTCCAATGTTGCAGATCTTTTAATGATCTGTAACTGAGAGCAGCTGCTTTCAATTTGATGATTTATTTTTTTTATTTTAAATTAGCAGAGGTTACTTACCACAATGGGATATAGTTTGGAATCACTTTGATTACTACAGCCATCTGTAGCAATTGAAAATGGCCCATTTTTCAGAGCCACCACTACCTCTTCTTTCCCTATCCATGCAGTTTCACTAATAGTGCCGGTCATTTTACTTCTTCCATAAGCACATTTTTTTTTGTTTTTCTATTTCTCTACTGGGAAACACATTTCTGAAAAAGCATCTAAATGATCAGCATGATTAGAAGGAAGATTATGCTCTATGATAAAAGATGCAAATAAACATTTTGCACATTGCCACCAAAAAATGCAACATTACTTTTTTTTCATTTCTTTCTATGGACTGCATGCTGCAGTTATGCTTATTTGTTTGTATATGTCTGATTACATTGCATTTCCTGCCACTTGAAATTGAAAAATTACATCTACATATTGTAAACAAGGCAAACCTATTACTTTTTTTTTTTCAGATATTTTAATACATGGAAAATCTTGTTTATATACTTTCTGAAATTTTACATCATATTTCATTGGTCATTAAAAGATTGTTAATTAGCCTCACACTATAAAAGGACTATGAAATTATTGCACATTTCTATTTTGAAACTTATACTACCAATGCACCTGACAGCCAATTTGTTAACGAAAATAAGCGGAAATTCACAAGTTAAAAAAAAAACAGAAAAGTCCAATTTTAACATAATATATTTAATTTATTCTTTGGTGATCAGAAAAAGATGAAGGAAAAACTGAGTTTTGCAAAAAGATGAAGATCAAAAAAACCTTTATCACCAACTATATTTCCTTCGTAGGAAAACACGTTTCACACCAATGACATGAAGTTCTTTAAGCCTTGGACCTACTCTTTGAGGTCCAACAGATCCCAATCAGATATAAACACACAATGTACTGAGAGTTGTATTGGGAGGTTACAGTGACCAGTATCCATTCTGAAGTTTGTTGTTTTCAATAAATTATCTGGACTGTTTTGACTTCACTATTTCAACTAAAATATCTCTTGACTAGAGATGTTCGAGTGAGGTCAGAGTTCCCACTATTTCTTTCTGAATGAAGATATTTTTCCCATGACTTGTTCACCAGAAGGTGCACAAGATGCAGTGGTGTAACTTGATGGTTAATTTGTTTTTTGCCTTTTAGCTAAGATGTTGTCCATGTCTTCTGGTTGATTGAAGTCGTTAGTGTTTAATCCTTTTATCCATAAGGCTAAGTCCTTGCCACCCAAGTTATCAGAGCACTAAAGACAGGTATGAACTATGTTTCCAGTTGGCCAAGCAATGAATGAAGTTAGTAATAAAATTTTAGGGCAGAAACCTCAAACAATGACATTTTACATAGTTTGAAACTTTCTGCCATAAAAATTTTATTAGTCTAAGAAGTATAAACCTCATATTATTTCTCATATTGCATAAATAAGTCACACCTGATTTGTCAGCTCTTATACCTATGGTACCCACTCACTGATAGGCCAAATAGCTTAAAAATTGTGCCATTTGGGTAGTGATACTCAAATGAGAAAAAGTAACAGCAGAAGACAACTTGTTATGAAGTATTTCATAATATGAGATGTTATGATAATGATTCCTAACATACAAACTTCAGTTTTCTTCAGATTCAACTACATAATAATGATGCAATTGCACCAAACAATGTCGTAAAATTAGTAATAAACAAAAAGGAATGGTTAATTTAGTTCCTGGGAGTTCTTACTTAGAACTTTGGAGGTACAGAACTACTTGGCAGAATGAAAAGGGAAAGATAATTTAACTAGAAAATAACTTTATTCACTTAAAGCACTATATAAATTGCAAGGAAATCACTTGAAAACACAGAGATCGCTTGGCCACAAGATACAATTGGTACTAGAAATCTCATTCCTGGAATTAAAAACATCAACAGGTTTAGTATGTATGGCCATTCTGTGCAAAGTAAGATCCAACTGTGATGGAGTTGGAGACATTAGCATTAGTAGAGGCATACGATGCAAGAAAACAAGCTTATGCAGCATCAGCAAAAAAAACCATCCCATTTCACTCCTCCATTCGTTCCAAATGCCTGTCCAGATCAGCCGTAAATTTATTTAGGTTATCAACTTCGACAACAAAAGATGGAAGTCTGTTAGTGAGCTGAAAGTAAACAAGAGATTTCCATCCAAACAAACATTCTTTTTTGCTGCTTGAAACTTTAATTCAGAGCAGATCTTCTCTGAAATAGCTATAAGATTCCATCCTAAAATTACACCTTATTATGAATTTAGTATTCTGTGTGGGTATAGTGATAGACAGAAGTTGATCCCCAAAGAAAGTGATTTCCAAAATGAAACTCCCAACTAAATATGCTACTCCTATCATATAGAATGATGAGAGAGAGAGAGAGAGAGAGAGAGAGAGAGAGAGAGAGAGAGAGAGAGAGAGAGAGAGAGAGAGAGAGAGAGAGAGAGAGAGAGAGAGAGAATGATGAGTGTGAGAGAGAGAGAGAGAGAGAGAGAGAGAATGATGAGTGAGAGAGAGAGAGAGTATGATTTAGCTGAGTCAAGATTAAATTCAATTAAATCTACAAAGTGAATGGAAAGTTGCCACCAGCTTATTCTGCACTCTGAAGTAAACGCTAGGGTTATTCAAATATAACCAACACTTCAACCAGCCCAAATCTTTTACATTAGACTATGAGGGCAGCATCACAGCAATATACAGCATGTAGATGAAAACTACTAGCCAATCAATTCTGGGAAAGTCATGGATCTTCCATCTTGTCAAAGCTGAGGCAAATATAGCATGTTTGCTCTGCTTTTACATATGGGCCCCTTGACCAAGAGGATCCCCATTTACAAATATTTTCACAGGTCAGAATGCACAGCAAACAGAGGAGATGCCTATGGTGTCAGCCTGGAACCTAGACTGTGAGAATTTAATACTAGCATCCAGAAATAGTGTTATTTTGGGAAGCACAGAAGTATATTTCATCAGTGAATAATGCCATTGTGAAATAAAGCACACTTACCATAAGCGTTTGTTGGTTTACACCTACATCTGGAATGGCATTAAATATAAGAGCTTCATGACTACCAATTTTTGCTATTTCATTTCCTTCAGATGTCAACTCCCAATGCTTATTATTTTGTTGCTCTACTGTGATTACCTAAAAATAAAACAAGTTAAGCATAATTCAAATGTACTGAATTAATCAGCAGTAATTGACTATTAATAAATTAATCAGCAGTATTTATTTCTAAACATGTCAATGAAGAATGAAGAAGAATATTGCATGGAGATGCCCATGAAGGTATACTCCTTCCTTAAACATAGGTATTCAAAGTGGTTAAAAAAAAAAAAAAAAAATGCAGCTTACAAAACTTATTTAGTTGACAAGTTCCAAAACTGTTATTTTGATATTCATTAAAAAAAAAAAAAAAAAAGAATATGTACTCTTGGCAGAACTAACAACAAATTTAATTTTTGAATTTGATGTTAAAATTGGACTAAGTATTCCATTTAAATTTTATGGTTTATAAATTTAAAGTCTGCCTAATCAACTGCTGTTTTTTTCAATAGGAAAGTTGTTCCCTATTCTAAGTCAAGCCTAAAAACTTCATTGGTGCATTTATGAAACAAATGAACACAATGATTGTCACTTTTTGTCAATGTGATAGTCACTTTTTCACAGACATTTACCTGTGTTGAACAGCAGCTGTACAAGGAATGTGTGTTGCATCTCCTCTTGCAAATAATCAAGAAGGAAACAACAACATTCAGAACAATTATTAAATAATTACAATATTCAGAACAATTATAAAAAAAAAACACTCTGGAAAGCAGCAATTTCTTAAAACAATTTATTACTGCTCATTTGTTCATTTTTCCTTAGACTTCTTTTAAGGAAAAAAGAACAAATGAGCAATAATAAATTTCTTGTCAGGAAATAAAGAAAAAGGGAATAAATGAAATAGGAATGGATATTTCAATGCTTAACTTTGTAATTTCAGCTTAGTTATCAAAGATCAGCTATCAATAATGTGCAACAACACTATATGGCTGTTGCTATTATTTCCATATAAGTATTAGCAGTGGTATATGATGCAAGAAAGCAAGCTTATACAGCATCAGCCAAAAAGAACCCACTTCCCATTCACCTATCCATTCGCTCCAAAAGTTTGTCCAGTTCTTCCTTGAACTTATTTAAGCTATAAACTTCCACAATGACAGATGAAAGTTTGCTCCAACAATCACTCATTTGCTGCTAAAAGCAAAATTCCATACATCTATTCTGCAACTGTCTTTCCTCAATTTGAATTTATGCTCCCTCAAGTGCACAGTCTGAGCAAAGTGAAGAATCCCATCAGCACTGAGTTACTCAAACCATTCAAAGTCTTATACACTTCAATCAGATCACCTCACAGGTGCCTAGTCTCTAGATGCTGCCATTTGCAGAACTTAAGCCTTTCTTGGTAAGAGCACCCCTTTGTTCCCCTCACCAATCTAAAGAGAATTAAGAAACCGATAAAACATAATAATTTTAATATTAATAATTCAAATAATTTTAATCTTATAACAAAATAGAAGATACACGTACACAATTTACAACATGCTACGTTGTTTATAGGAAAGACTGCTGCATGGTACATCAAGTAATAATTTAAGTGACACAGGCAATATAGTTTGAAAACAAGCTTATATAGCACCAGCAAAAAAAGAAACACTTCACCCATCCATAATCTCCAAGAATTTATTATTATTAAAATCCGTTTATTACCACAAGAAATTTTGGGTCACCCTAGGATGGCAATGCACTAGAAGGGTGTGAATATTTACAGACTAAGGTGCGAGGAACATGTACAATATAGAGGAGTACACGTATTCTAGACCCAAGAAATTTACAGGATTAAACATACAGTTGCATCGAGACAAAAACAAGTAATAAAAGTACATGTATAAATAAGGGGGGGGGGAAAGAGAGAGCAGTCATCATGTCAAAGAGCAGATGCACATCACAGATTCATTATTTGGTAGCAGTTCTTAACTGTTTCATTCCTGTAGGGTTTGTCTTCACAGAACCGCAGGTGTCCCAAATTTATTGAAGATCCGAAGACAATTAGCTGGAAACATGTCCCTCAGGGAATCAATGCTTATCAGTGTAAGACGCAGAGGGAGACAGGAGTCAAGGTGCTTACCTCTTGCCTTCTTCAGGCCAGAGATTAATGTGGATACCGATGGAGCATCAATTTTCCCCGTTATAAGCCGTGCAAGCACGAGTGCATTTCTTGCCATGATGAGATGTCTACAGGGAGTGGTGCCCAGATTTGCTTGTAGGATCAATCTGGAGATAGACCACCCTGTTCATCCATCTAAGCAATCAAATTTATCTAGTTCTTCCTTAAACTAATTCACACCATCCACTTCCACAACAGATGGAAGTCTGTTTCAACAATCAACCAACCACTGGCTGATGACAAACTACTGCACATTGTCAGCGCCCTCTTCAAAGAAGAGGGCGCTGACTCTCTTTAAAAATTACAGCTGTGAATTACAGGCGATAAGTAAAAAGCGATAAGTGTTTGCCTTTTTATTTACCTAATTGTTATTTTATATTATACTTTATATGTAGTCTTATAGTTATAGTTACGCTGGTTATTTTTATGGTAAATAAAGAGTTTTTGTAGATTACTACTTAATATATGTAAAACCGTTATTTCGTTTGAATCTTGCAGCCATTGTTTTTGTATAGAGTAGTAGGGAATTCATTTTTTTTAATTGTGGTAACTAGGTAGCTCTAACGTATAATTATATAGCGTAATACGCATCACTGCATTTAGGATTCTATTAGATAGTGTAGTATTGACAATTAGTTTATTAAATTTATTGATCTTATTAATTTAAAATATCATGCCCCAGACTAGAGCAGTAAAGCAACGGGCACAAAGTGGAAGGAGTGCTGTGACTCAGGGGAGAACTGAGGGGAGCGATTCTCCAACGCATCACAGCCTAAAAAAAATGTGCAACTTGTGAAATGTTTGCCGAACTCTCTGGAACAGAACATGATCTAGCCAAGGAGGATGTCTATGTGTGTGTGTGTGTGCCAGGTGCAGAGTGTGTCTAGAAATTAGGCATCAACTCAGCGTTCTACGAGAGCTTGAGGTGTAGGGTAGATGCCCTCGAAGAAATTAATATGAGGGGCCCGTCAAGCTCTCAGCTGCCCAACTCAACACCAGAGCTCACTCCTGGGAATCAGGCAATACAGTGGCAATCTCCAAGGCAGAATGCGCTGGTCCCAAAGGAACTAGTTATAGTTGGTGACTCTATTGTCAGGGAGACGGAGAACATATTGTGTAAAAAGGACAGATGGAACAGGACCAGGGTATGTCTGCCAGGGGGCAAAAGTTGATGACATTGTAAAGCATATATCATCTTTTAAGGGCACAAAAGGTGATATTGGTGTCATTGGCACCAATGACATTAAGAGTAGGAGATCTAAGATTTACAAGTCATGAGTTAGGGTTAAATTTGAAAGTGTCTGCTATTCTGCCCAGACACGATAGGAGGGAGTACATGATGAGCCTTGTCAATCAATTCAGCCCTGGAGGGAATATGCAAGACACAAGGGGTAGAATTTTTTTCAGTGTGGTCTGTGCTTGTTAACAGGAGAGACTGCTTCTACAGGGAAGGGGATACACTTAAATAGAAAGGATGCAAGAATATTTCTGATGCTATCGAGGCAGTGTTAGGTGGGTCGGAAAACTGCTAGCTTGGGGGGGGGATTCACAGACTAAAAGGTTAAAAGTAGCGGCAGGCAGAGGTGAACATGATTCTTGCACAACTTCTATTAGAATAAGTAGCGACCTGAACACCACATCCCTACTTATTCGGGTGCTGGGCGTTTCAGGGACTGATGGCAGTCATCGTGAAACACATGGGTATATGGGATGTGTCAGGGTAACTAGGAATAGGTGCATGTATGCTTGCATGTACACCAATGCTAGAAGTATAGTAAATAAATTCGATGAATTTGAAGTGTTGGTCAAGACATCAAAGGCGGATATTGTTGGGATATCAGAGATGTGGTGTCACACTGATATTAGGAATGCAGAATTGGAATTTGGGGACTACAATGTGTACAGAAAGGATAGCCAGGATAGGAAGGGAGGAGGTGTCATGCTGTTAATTAAGAAAAACATAAAAATCAAAAGAAGTGCATCCAGTTGATATAGATGAACAGTGCACTGTTGAGTCAGTTTGGCGTGACATAAGCACTGCGAAAGCAAAAATAAGAGTAGGAGTGTGTTATAGGCCTAATGACTCGAATGAGTACAATGAACAATTGTACAGAGAAATAGAGTGGGCTAGTAAATCAGAATGTCTTATAATGGGGCAGTGTTAACTTCCCAGATATTGACTGGAACTTGTGGATTGGTCACTCACACATTAGTAAGACTTTTGTGGATTTATTGGATGATTGTTTTCTGCAGCAGCATTTCAAGAGGTAACCTGAGAGGGTAATACTCTTGATCTGGTTATCAGCAGTGATCATTCGTGTATTAAGAATTTGCAGATATAGGAACCACTAGGTAGCAGTGATCACAGTGTACTGATGTGGGATTTACTTAAAGATATAATTACAATCAGGGGTAAAGGAAAGGGTTTTTGCTTCCATAAAGGTGAGTACAGTGGTCTCAGACAGATTTTTTCTGTACAGTGAAATCAACTGACAATGTTACCAATGGTAAATTCTAAGTGGGAAGCATTCAAGGAATTAATCGTGGAAGCTACTAAAAGTTTCATATCTATTAAGAAATACTGTTCAAGGTTCAGGCCTAAATGGTTATCAAATGAACTAATGAGACTCGTGACAGAGAAGAAAAATGCATGGGATGCATATAAATTATCAAGCGACTCAGAAGCCTATGGCAGATATAAGCTAGTCTGTAATCAGGTCACAAAGGAGGTTAGGCAGGTGAAGGCACGTACGAGAAATCTTTGGCAAAGGATGCTAAGAAAAACAGCTAGGATTTCTTTACTTATATAAATTTTAAAAGGAAGGGGATGAATCTGATTGGTACACTCGATATCGATGGTTCGACTGTTGATGATCCTGCTCAGAGAGCAAACAAACTGAATGAGTATTCTGCACCTACATTCACACATGAGGAGTTATTAAGGGGTTGAAAATGGCAGAAAGTTATCAAATTGTAGCAGGGTGCTTAATGATTTTGAAATAACTGAGAACAAAGTGGAGGAGAAATTGTTGAAGTTAAACATAAGAAAGGCACCTGGGATGGATGGGATCTATCCAGTTATATTAAAGGAGGCAAAGCAACTAAGCAAACCCTTAGCCATAATTATGAGAGCATCCTTGGACTCAGGGGAGGTCTCTTGCACATTCCCTTCCAGGGGCAAATTGATTGATAAGGCTCTCAACATGTACTCCCCCCTCCCCATTGTGTCTGGGCAAAATTGCAGACACTGTCATATTCAAATCTAACTCAACTTTTCCTCAACATTGCGCTATATTTGTTAAGTAAGATCTCAGATATCCTACTCTTAATATCATTAGTGCCAATGAGACAACAATATCACCTTTTGTGCCCCTTTTTAAGGGCACAAAAAGTGATATTGTTGTGATACTCTTCACAGATATATCCTTGTCCTATTCCACTTATCCTTGTGCAAAGCAAATTTCCTTGCAATAGTCACTGACAATAACTACTTCCTGTGGGTCCAGTGCATTCTGCCTTGGAGACTGCCACTGTGTTGGCTGATGCACAAGTGTGAGTTCTGGCATTGATTTGATAAATTGATGGATCCACCATTTTAATTCCTTTGAGGGCATCTATCATACTCTTCAAACTCTCATAAACATTCCATCAGAACACTGAGCTGGCGCAAAATTTCTTCACACTCTCTGCTCCACAGACAGACAGACAGACTTCCTCCTTGGTTGTAGCATGTCCTGTTCCAAAAATGTCTGCAAATATTGCACAAGTTGCATATTTTGTTAGGCCGTGATTCATAGGAGAATCATCCCCTTTGGTTCTCCCCTGAGCCATAGAACTTCTGCTACTTTGAGCCTGTTGCTTTGCTGCTCTAGTCGGGGGCATGATTTCCATTTAAATACAATTTAGTTGATTAACAATGAAAATTAATAAAATTAGTCAATTTAATTGATTAATTGACAATACTACACTAAGCTAAGAAATTTCTAAATGCAGTGATATGTATTATGCTGTCAAGTTTTATGTTATACCTTATGCTATCAAGTTCAAGATATAAGTGTTGCTGTTACCATGATAGGCTTAAGTTCGGCAAATTGCAGCGTCTGGAGACCAGGCACCTGCAAGGTGATCTGATTGAGGTGTATAAGGCCTTGAATGGTTTGAGCAAGCTCAATGATGATGGGATTCTTCCTCTTGCTCAGATTTTGCACCTGAGGGGGCATAAATTCAAATTGAGGAAAGACAGTTGTTGAATAGTTATGCAGAAATTTGCCTTTAGACAGCGGGTGGTTGATTTCTGGAACAAGCTTCCATCTGTTGTTGTGGAAGTTGATAGCTTAAATATATTCAAGGCTGAATTAGACAAACTTTTGGAGCAAATGGATGGGTGAAACAGGAAGGGTTTTTTTTTTTTTTTTGGCTGATATTATATAAGCTTGCTTTCTTGCTACAATCATAGTTTTAAATTAGTTATATCCTTACTAAAAAGTAAAATTTCTTAGCTAAAAACAAAAGAAATATGCCTAACAAATAATTAGAACCTTTGAGCTGCTTATTTATTGCAATTTAAACCATACGATTCCAGTGCACTAGTTAAGTGCTATGATATTCGAGCCAAAACACCGATATAATAGCAGTATGAATAATAAATCATAACTTACAAAAATCACTACTAAATTTAAAAATAAGCTAACGAATATGACTATTAAACTATTTGTCAAACACAATTTAATATGTTAATTAATTAAAATGATGGTAAAAATTTCCAAAAATTTGGAAATTTTTACTGGCAGATGCATATATCTGATTTTATATCCCATAAACTAATTTTGATCACACAAGTGCATGATATAAATACAGAAAAGTGCACAGTCTGCCCTCTAAGAAGCAGAAGAAAGAGAGAGAGAGAGAGAGAGAGAGAGAGAGAGAGAGAGAGAGAGAGAGAACAAAAAATGTTCAGCCCTCTCATGCACATTGAGCACAGATAACAAATATGTTGGAGAAATGTAAACTTTTTTGTCAAATGAGTCCCAAGAATTTCATCTCCAGTACTACAGAATAATGCTTTGTCTTAGTTTTAATTCAGGTTTGGGGATAAGCTTACACTTCAAGCAAAAATGCATGGTCTTCTATGGTGAGAATTCAAAACCATTGCCCAGGAGTTAAGGTGATTAAGCTTGTTGCAGACATCTCTTGCTAACCCTCATGTTGTATGACTGGGAAAATATGCTGAAATCACTGACATAAGTGCACTATTTACAGCTGGAAGTTGTTTGGTAATAGAGTTTACTTTAACAATTAAAACAGATGCTTGCGGTACTCCCTCCTTCTGAAAAAGGACTGAGAGAGGATGGATCCTACTTGAATTTGAAAAAAAAAAATGACAGGATAAAAAAGTTTTTAATAAAAATGGGAAGGTGACTTCTTAGACTGAGGTTGCAAAAAAAATCTTTTAAAATACCAAATCTTCAAGTTGTGTCATATTCTTCTCTTTCTTGGCGATTCCCTTCTTCTGGGTAATTCAGAAATTTTTTTTCGCTGGCGCAGTGTAAGCCTTAGGCTTTCTTGCACCATATGGCTAATAATAATAATACTACTTTTCCCATGCCAAAGAAAATGGGTACCAGGTGTTTTTCTTTTTAGGAAAGCATCTTGAATAGATATTTCCATACCAATTAAGTAGGCCAAAGTGTACTTGTTCCTTCAGAAGCTGCATTGAATGCAGGGAGAAGGTCATTTGATTCTAAATACCATAAAAGACGAGCACTGTCCATTCTCTCCAATATTTTGCACAAACAGCTAGTCATAGCAAACAGGATGGTTCATTTTTTGGAAATTTAGGATCCTTTCATGGCTTTCCAAAAGAAAGAATAGTTACCTTGAGCTAGATATTTGGAAATTGCTCTTCAAGGAAGATTCTGTTCTACAGAAGAGCAGGTGGTCCATGGATTTCGGTGAAAAGTGTTTAATCATTTCATAATGGATGTCATCTGGACCAACGGTACTTGCTTTCATAAGGATGAGAGCTGTTTTCAGCTCATGTATTAATGGAAAATCATATGGGCAAATACCCTTTTATGTAAAATTAAAGACCTATTTCTCAGGTTTGTGAAATTAATTGTAACATGATGTTACTCCGGTTACGTTAGAAAATGTTTTCCCACGAGCATTGGGTATTGCAGTTAAATCTGCAACAGTGCATCCATTATATTCCTGGACAAATGAGGGATGTACTGTGTATTTTCCCTCAACTTTCTGGATTTTGCCCCAGTCTACCTTCCAACTGGCTGTCTGAGTAACAGAAGTAAAGTGGATACAAGATTCCTTTTAGCTCTGATGTTGGATATAATGCATGTGTGTTTAAAGACTATGAAATTAACTGTGGTGGGATACCATTGAAATATACCCCAGGCTTTGTTCTGTGCCTTTTTTTTCCCGATGTGCATTTTTAATTCTACTGTGGTTTGGAAAATAGTGTAAAGATGTTTTTGGAATTACAATTGCAGATGCATGGATGATACTTTCTGTAATGTATATGACTGCATCACTGATAGGCTCCTGACTGACTGTAGTAATGTCAAAATTTGCCAGATGGCGAAAGGCATTCCTAGTCAGCCTGATCAATCTTCCACTGGGATAGCATAAATGAAGACATCATTTCCTATTATGTAATCAGTTTATCACGGGGAAGTGGTTGCTTCTGTACGGGTTCTCATCCTCTTTCCAAGTAACTGAAGGGAGGAGAGGAGAGAAGGGGAGCAGATAGAAAGATCAATGGTAAAAAAACGTATGGATAGGTATGTGGAAGGTGTTTGCGGTCTTGTCAATGATATACAGGAATTTTGCGAGCAGGGATAAGGAGGTGATTATACCTTTGTATAAGGCGATGGTCAGGACACACCTTGAGTACTGCGTACAGGTCTGGAAGCCTCATTTTAGGAAGGATGTAGAGTTGCTAGAATGAGTACAGATAAGGGCAACAAGATTGGTGAGGGGAACAAAAGGGTACTCTTATGAACAAAGGCTGAAGTTCCGCAAATTTCAGCTTCTGGAGACTAAGCACCTGTGAGGTGATCTGATTGAGGTGTATAAGGCCTTGAATGGTTTGAGCAGGCTCAATGCTGATGGGATTCTTTCTCTTGATCAGATTACAAACCTGAGGAGGCATAAATTCAAACTAAGGAAAGACAGTTGTAGAATAGATGTGTGGAAATTTGCCTTTAGCCAGCGGGTAGTTGATTGCTGGAACAAACTTCCATCTGTTGTTGGAAGTTGATAGTTAAATAAATTCAAGACAGAACTAGACAAACATTTGGAGTGAATGGATGGAGGAAATGGGAAGGTTCCCCCCCCCTTGGCTGATGTACACTGAAAGGACAGAATTCATGGGATACCTGGTTCCTGGGCAACACAATGTTGTCACCCCTCTCTAGTGGATGAACCCACCACTTGGCAGATATATAGGTACACTGCATCACTGTATCCATGTAAACGGTAATTCAATGTCAGTATAGATAAACCTCGTCGGTTAACTGACTTTGAAAGAGGGATGATAGTGGGAGCCCGACGCATGGGTCACTCTATTCTGGAGGTGGTACAGAAATTGCCCTATCCCCATTCGACAGTATTAAGAGTGTATCACGAATATGTCATTTCCGGAATAACATCTCATCGTGGATGGCGCTGTGGGCTCAGAAAGGTGGTGAATGAATGTGGCCGTCAATGTCTGTAGCACAAATTACCGCCAACTTCAACGAGGGAGGAGTCAGAAACATCTCCACCAAGACCATCAAGGCCATTAGCTGCAATAGGTTATGTGAGTTGTCGCCCCACCAGAGTCCCATTGGCACTGGACCATGGATGATTGGAGACAGGTCTCCTGGTCCGATGAGTCCCATTTCCTGTTATTCCAAGTGGACTGGAGGGTGCATATCTGATGGAAACTGCAAGAAGCTATGAACCCATCGTGTCAAAAAGGAACTATTCAGGAGGGTGGAAGGTCGGTAATGGTCTAGGGCATGTTCAACTGGCACACATTGGAACCTCTGATATGTCTAGATGCATCTCTGAATGGTCCAGGTTACGTGCCCATCCTTGCAGACCATCTGCATCCCTTTGTGGTCATTGTGCACCCACAGGGCAATGGACTCTTCCAGCAGGACAATGCGCCTCTCAACAGAGCCATGGTGACTAGATCACGGTTCGAAGAGCATTCCGCAGATTTTAACAGTACGGAATGGCCTCCCTGTTCAACGGACATGAACCCTGTGGAACATCTTTGGGATGCTGTGGAAAGACCTGTTTGAGTTTTGGATCCTCCACCCAGGAATGCGATGGAATTATGGACAGCAGTGCAGCAAGCATGGATGGATTGAAATACCTGTGGAATACTTTTGTGAACTAGTGGACTCAATGCCTTGCCATGTGACTACCCTTATCCAGCAAAAGGTGGGCTTACCTGTTGCTAGGTAGGTATCCCATGATTTCTGTCCATTCAGTGTATAAGCTTGCTTTCTTGCATCATATGCTCTACTAATGCTAAGTCTATCAACAATGCTTTCAAAAGTTGCAGTTGTGCTTGGAAGCATTGTATATATACTTTATCTTTAAAGAATATCTTTAAAATATTCTCTATGAGAATATTTTAATGATGAAGATTCATCTGCATAGTGAATAAGTTTCATAATTTCCCAAATATTGGTTCAGTCCTGAACTTTTGGATCAATATCTCTATATATTACAAATATATACAGATATTTGTATACATTACAAATTTTAAAAATCAAAATAATATATTTGCAAAGTTTTATAATGCAGAATAATATCTAATGCACTGTCAATTTCTTATGCTTGGGTTTTATTGGCGCATCAGCAACTAAGGCTATAATGCGCATTTCTTATGCAATCAGTCAGAAAATCTGAATGATTGCATAAGGGCTCACTGTAGTTAAAAGTTCTAAAACATTAATGCTGGAAAAAATAAAATTCTGATATCTAACAAAGACATGCCTAGCAGTTAAAATTGTGTCACAGTATGCACTACACATAAGAAAAAATGTGTAGGGTAAGTATTCAGAGTCATGCAATATCAACTCCTCTTTATGCTTTCTGCATATACTTGACTTCCTCGTTTTGACTTCAGGCTTAATATGAAATAATTTACTCCAGTTTGTCCATTCCATGAATCGTACCACTAGAATACCTTTTTACATATAATTTCCTGTAGTCAGCATAGGGGAGAAGCAGGTAAAGATTTGTGGAAATTACTGATTTCACTGTAGCATCAGTCAAATCATTTCACCTAACCTTGATGTGGCTAGCGATCCAAGGGAAAATGAGCCCCAAACCTTGTTCTACCATGACAGATCAAATAAAGCAAATAAATCACAGAACAGCTCTCAGACTTGAATACTGGCAGTGGGCAAGTTTTATGCATGTTTGAATTGTAGAGTTCTGCCGAGGGGGCTATGGGATCCACATGTGTTTCACAAGCCGGCTAAGTGGAATTTTATTTATTGATTGAAATTATTTTTTCTCTAACTTTTGATATAAATTTAATAGTGTAATATTTTTTTGTGATTTTTCTGATTAATTTGGTGTATTTATTCTTTGCTTGGTCAAAAAACACCACAGTCAACTTCTGCCGTATTGTATTAATAGGAGTGTTCGAATTCTGGTGCCATTGCTTTTTGTATTGATATAGCAGATACTGGAAGTTTCAATGTGACTTGTGGCAGCTTGGTTGGTTGGTTGGTTTTTTGGTTTTTAGGAGCATTAGCAACTAAGGCCATATTGCTCTGGGATATGCGGTGATCATTCCTTGACCTTTCCGCATCCTCCGTATTTGGTTGTCACGAGCTCGAACCCCGGTCTAATCAAGAAGCGTGTACTATGCACTGCTGCTCCTGCCCACCTGGCTATGGAAGCGCCATTGTGGCAGCATAATCAACATCAGCAGAGAATTATAACTTATAATTTATAGCACTACTTACATGTTTTAATAATTTAACTTTATCATGTAGTCCATAACATAGGATATTAATATTAGTAGAGCTTTTAGAATTGGTGATTTGGCATAGATATAATACAGATAAGACTAAAATCCTTACAAGTTTATACAGCATCAGCAAAAAAAAAAAAAAAAAACTTTCCCATTTCACCTATTCATCCCCTCCAATTAGTTGTTCCTTGAATTTATCAAGCTATCCACTTGCACAAGATCAGACAGAAGTATATTCCAGCAACCAATCATCTGTTGGCTAAAGGAAATCTTCTGCACATCCATTCTGCATCATCATCATCAGCCATTTTCAATCCACTGCAGGATGAAGGCCTCCCAAACAACTTTCCAGTTCCTTCTGTTTTGTACAATGGCCATCCATTTACTACCCACAAACTCATGAATTTCATCTATCCATATCCATTGTTGTCTTCCAGGTTTTATTCTAGCTCCTGTTGGGTACCATTCTGTTATTTTCTTAGTCCATCTGTCATCATGTCTTCGAGCTATGTGTCCTGCTCAAGACCATTTTAGTTCTTTAGTTTTGATACGAATGTACTTTACTTGAGTTTGTTGCCTAATCCATGTGTTTCTCTTCTGATCTAACAGTCTGATTCCCAATATAATTTGTTCCATTCTTCGCTGTGTAGTTCTCAGCTTCTCTTCCATTCTTTTGGTGAGTGCTCAAGTTTTACTTCCATAAATCATGGTGGGGAGTATACATTGGTTCATTATTTTATGTTTCAGACAAACTGGGATATTGCTCTTCAGTATGTGACTATATTTCCTGAATGCTATCCATCCAAAATTTATTCTTCTCTTGACTTCCAGCCATTTATCATTGTTACAGCTAATAACTTGTCCCAGATAAGTATATGACTCCACCTTTTCAATTACTGCTCCTTCAATCATTATATCCCTTTCTGTGGCATACTTGTTCATCATTACTTTTGTTTTAGCCATATTCATCTTTAGTCTAAAATCCTTACTAACTCTGCATAACTGATTAAGGTTTTCCTCTAATTCTTTGGGATCGTGGCTTATGACCACAATGTAATCTGCAAATCATAAATGGTTTAGGTACTCTCCATTCACATTGATTCCTTTCTGCGACCAGTCTAATTTTCCAAAAGCTTCCTCAAGGGCAGCAGTAAACAACTTCGGAGATATTGTCTCCTTGTCGATATTGTCTCCTTTCTCAATTTTAAATTTACTACTATCTGTGGCAAAGGAAGTAAACAAATCCTTAGCCATAATTATGAGAGCATCCTTGGACTCAGGGGAAGTCCCCATGGACTGGAGATGTGCAAATATTCTCATATATTTTCTTCAAAATCATAATATATGGAGTATCTATGCCTTGTCTTTCCAGTGCCTGAAACATTGCTGTATAGAGTCAAATGCCTTTTATTAATCCACAAATTCCAGGCATAATGGTGTTTTATATTCATTTGCTTTCTCCACTGTGATATTACGTGAAGGTGATCCATAGTTGAGAATCCTGTCTTAAAGCCAGCTTGCTCTTTCGGTTGATTCTCATCAAGTATTCTTTCTAATCTGTTAGTAATGACCCTTGTGAACAACTTGTAGATGTGGGATAACAAGCTAATTGGTCTATAATTTCCAATTTCTGATTTATCTCCTTTCTTATGCAGCAAAACTATGATTTGACAGGACCCTGGATGTGCCAAGCCCATACTCACCAGATGTGAGTATGGGTTTGATACCCTGGTCCTGTTCCACCTATATAAGGGACAATCAAGCAGAAAATGTAACTGAGAGCAAAGTGGAGGAGGAAATGTTCAAGTTAAACATAAGAAAGGCATCTGGGGTGGATGGGATCTACCCAGTTATATTAAAGGAGGTGGCAAAGGAAGTAAGCAAACCCTTAGCCATAATTATGAGAGCATCCTTGGACTCAGGGGAAGTCTCCATGGACTGGAGATGTGCAAATTTATCCCCAATTCTCAAAGGGGGATCTAAGGGTGACATGAGTAATTATAGACCAGTTAGTTTAACTTCTGTTCCGGGAAAAATAATGGAGCCACTGATTAAAAATGCATTGCAGGATCATCTAGACAAGACTGCAGTAATAATTCAGACAGCATGGGTTTGTTAAGGGAAAGTCTTGTCTGACAAATTTGATTGGATACAATGATGTGGTTACAAAGGAACTGGATGCAAAAAATAATTTTGATATCATATACTTGGATTTCAGGAAAGCTTTTGACTCTGTTGCATATTAGTAGAGGCATATGATGCAAGAAAGCAAGCTTATGCAGCATCAGACAAAAAAAAAAAAAAAAAAACCCCTCCCATTTCACCCCTCCATTCGTTCCAAATGCCTGTCCAGCTCAGCCTTAAATTTATTTAGGCTATTAGCTTCCACAACAAAAGATGGAAGCCTGTTCCACCAATCAACTACACGCTGATTAAAGGTAAATTTCCGCACATCTATTCTACAACTATCTTTCCTCAATTTGAAACTGTGCCCCCTCAGATTCTTAGTCGGAGCAAGACGAAGAATACCATCAGCATTCAGCTTGCTCAACCCAATCAAGGCCTTATACACCTCAATCAGATCACTTCACAGGTGCCTACTCCCCAGGTGCCACAATCTGCAGAATTTAAGCCTTTCTTGGTAAGAGCATCCCTTTGTTCCCCTCACCAATCCTGTTGCCCTTCTTTCTACTCATTCTAGCAACTCTACATCCTTCCTAAAATGAAGCCTCCAGACCTGTACACAGCTCTAGGTGTGGTCTGACCATTGCTTTGTATAACAGGATAATCATCTCCCTGTCCCTGTTAGTAAAATTCCTATATATCATTGACAAGGCTCCATGACCTGCCCTGGCAGCCCATCTGCCCTACTCAACGACTTCATAATTGACTGCACAATTACCCCCAGGTCTTTTTCACTTTCCCCTTCCCTGAGTGTAGTAACACACAGTTGGTACGTTTTTCTTGGGTCATTGTTATCCATATGCAGTACTTTGCATTTGTCAATGTTAAACTTCAGTTGCCACTTCTCAGCCCATTTTCCCAACTTATCTAGATCCAGTTGGAGTAGCATACTGCCGTTAACAACCCTGCCAACCTTTGTATCATCTGCAAACTTGGCTGATGCTACATAAACTCATATGCTTGCTTTCTTGCATCACATGCCTCCATTACTATTATGTGATTATCCCACTTATAGAGCAATGGCTAGACCATGTCTTGAGTACCACATACAATTCTGGATGGATCTGTTGGGGGGGGGGAGGGAGAGAGAGAGAGAGAGAGAGAGAGAGAGAGAGAGAGAGAGAGAGAGAGAGGGAGAGGGAGAGAGACTTCAATTCTACAGCTTGGTGCCGAAGAGAACTGATTCAAGCATTTCAGCATTTAAATGGATTAAATAAACTAAATACTGATGGGATCCTTACTCAATCGTCAAGAAACATAAGGGAACAAATTTAAATTGAAAAATGATGATAGTTGCCGTCGCTTTGAAAAACTGCTTTCAGACACAAACTTCCATCTGGCATTATGGAAGTGGATAGTTTGAATAAATTTAAGGAAGTATTAGACAAACTATTAGAGGGGAGGTACAGATGATGTGAGAAGTTGCTTCCTTGCATCATTTGTCCCCAAAGGACAGCGCTAGGGTGTATAAGTGAGGCACTTGCCACAGGCACTGCTATATGCACTACTGCACATATATATATACAGGGTGATTCACTACCAGTGCAACAAACTTGCAGGAGGTGTAGGGGGCACAAAGACGAATCAGAATCACATAGCATTGCAGGGTCCGAAATGCCTTCATCATGCGGTAGAGGACATTGAACGGGAGGTGGCGTGAACAGCGATCCCGCTGGAAGTCAGCATTTGCGAACCGTTTCTGTTGAAGAAACCAAGTAGCAAAAGTCCTCCGTTGTGGATAATCTGCAGGCTCCAATGATTGGACGCGCTGCAGATGGTATGAACTCATTTGGTTTGTTGACAGTATCCTCCATACAGTGGATTTGGAAATACTCAATCATTGGCCTATCGCTCGAGTACTCGTACTCTGATTGCCTTCTGCAAGACGTAGGACATTCTCCTCATTGTCTGGTGTCCTCGTCATTCGCTCTTGATTCATGGTACTTCTCGTGAAACAACCAGTCTCACGTAACCTTCTGTGCACACGTGCGAAAATCGCATGATGTGGAGCACGCCTGTGCGGGAAACGTTCCTGGTACAAGCGCAGAGCCAACCAGGCTAGCCGGGTGGGCAAAGTGCCTACCTGGCAACCCAAAAGTCGCAGGTTTGAATCCCGCCTCAGGCTTGGATCAAAGTACTGCAAAAACCTTGGGAGGTGCATTATGGCCACAGAAGCCGATGCGCCAATAACTACCAAAAAAAAAAAATAATAATAAGCGCAGAGCGGCGCGCCCATTACAGTCTGCAGCTCCATATGCGAGGTGCATGTCGGCCAGTTCAACGTTTGAATACTCGTCCATCCTACTGCCTCGGGAACTGGTTTGCAAATGCTGACTTCCAGCGGGATCGCTGTTCACACGACCTCCCGTTCAACGTCTTCTACCGCATGACGAAGGCATTTCGGACCCTGCAATGCTATGTGATTCCGATTCATCTTTGTGCCCCCTACATCTCCTGCAAGTTTGTCGCACTGGTAGTGAATCACCCTGTATATATATACACATGTTATGATATGATATGAATTAGGCACGTTTACAAGGTTTTGCCTCAGATGCCATAAAAGCTAATGTCAGCCCTGTTTATCCCCTATTAACATTAAAAGGAATTCTTATAACATTAAAAGGAATTCTTATAACATTATAATACAATTCTTGACTACAGCCTGTTTAATTTTTCCTGTTTTTCATTTGTATATTTGCCCTTAAATTTGATTTTTTTCTGTAGTTCCCCCACACCTTATCAAGCATGTCAAAATATTTCCTGAAGTGTATAAAAGTAAAATCAAAACTGTGTTCAGCTTCCAATCTATTAAGAGCCAGTCTACTTCCTTCACTTAGCCAAACATTCTTCATCAAACTAAAGTTTTGTTGTCATGGTATCAGAATGTAGAGCTGACTGAATTTTAATTTGATCAGATTAACTGACAATATAACAATTAATAAAAAGCTGTAAGCAAGATCTTCACTGCCCTGCTTGACCCACAAGATGGACATGGGTTTTGTATTTGTAAATACTGGACTACCCTTCTCAAATCGATGCAGCTGGTAATCCAACAGTTCAATAGAGAAAAGTTCCTGCCTATGTTGTGCTAACTCTACGGATAAATTGAAACCTCAACATTGACTGAATCTCTGTTTAATCCTTAATATGTGAAGAGTAAAACTCCAAGAATCAATTCTGAATGTTTTGCCTCAATAAATTTTTTTCCATTTTTTTCCCTATTAATTTTTCATTTAGGATTGTTTTCAACATGGTGCAGGGGTTCTAAACAAGGATTGGCTGTGAACTAACTAAACAAAAATCTTACTTTAAAGGCTTTTCTAACTTATATTACTTAGTTACCAATGAATTTTATTTTTTTTTTTGTTAGTTGTTGGCACATTGGCTTCTGTGGCCATAATGTACCTCCCAAAGTTTTTGCATTTTTGTTCTCTGATCCAAGACCCAGGCGAGATTTGAACCCGCAACCTTAAGGTTGCCAGGCAGGCACTTTACCCACCTGGCTAGCCTGGTTGGCGTTACCAATGAACCTTCAAAATCTGCCACCATCCATTTTCTGGCGTTTTTGGAAAACTATCTAAGAATCAGCCATTTGCCAAAGAAGCACACATGAAAATATATTACTATTTTTTTCAATACAATTCAGCAATTCTTCCCATCCAGCAACTGGGCAATGCAGGGGGGGTGGTGGTTTGAATTATTTAAATCTGTTACTACTTCATAAAATAATGAAAAAAAAAAAATGCACTTCACATGCTTGTTACTGCTGATGCATATAAGAGTCAAACAGCATCATGATAATGTAACATTATACATACAAGTGTTCAAGAAGGCACCCAAGTGATATGCTGTAATGCTTAGGTGGTCATTCTTAAGTGGTCGATAAACAAGTACTGTAAAAGTAAAGGCACATTAAATTAACAAATACTCAATATCAGCATACTGATTAAACTCTCCTATTTGCAGCAATGCTTGGTTTTTGTTTATTGACTTGATACAGTTATATTTGTTCACTGCTTGTGTTGAAATTACACAGTTAATAGGATTTTGTCTATCACAAAAAAGCTGTGTTTTATTGTTATTTCACTGCTAACTTTTGAAAGTGGTTCATAG
Source organism: Mastigoproctus giganteus (assembly GCF_048544385.1). Lineage (NCBI taxonomy): Eukaryota > Metazoa > Arthropoda > Arachnida > Uropygi > Thelyphonidae > Mastigoproctus > Mastigoproctus giganteus. The sequence goes on along the minus strand of NC_143586.1, from coordinate 160,432,806 downwards.
GAAAGTAGTCCTATGAACCACTTTCAAAAGTTACACAGACCACTGATCTGCAATTGGAAAAAGGAAACAGTAACCTTTCAAAAGGCATACACAGGCCATATCTAGATGCTCAACATTGGAACTTTGGCAAACTGTGTAAAACTACTTTGTTCTTTTCCCCCTTTCTGGAACAAGTGGCCTGGTCTTTCTTTTAATGTCTGACAACTGCAGTTTAGGTTTCCCAAGATGAGCTCTCTGAAGCTCATCTTGGGAAATCTAAACAGGAAGAGTATAGCCCGCATAGAATGGCCAGCCAGATTTTCTTGGATGTTACAGGAAGAGGAACTGGCAATCACAGGCCACCTTCAAAATATAATATACATAATTTCATATATTTTGAATTCTGTTCAATATTTAATATACTTTTCCAGGTGGGTAGGTTACCCTCCTCTGGTAAAAACGGTGCACTTCAACAGTACTATGTACAATGTTGCAAAATGCAAATATTTTCCTGCTTTAATTTTATTTGCTTATTTATTATTATTTTTCATTAGTAGGACAGTGACCACCCAAAATCCGGAAAATTTCACGGTACGGCACGGCCCGGCCCATGTTTCCTGATTTGCGTGGGCAACTGAAGGCGTGTGCTTGATTTAAAAACAAAAGACGTAAAAGTTACAAAAAAAAAAAAAAAAAACTTCTAACTTTCAAATTTCGTAAAGGTCTCCTGTTCTGATAGCAGAAGCAAAGGCATGAAACATATTTTTAAAAACATTTTAATGTAACAAAATTTAGAGTAATAATTTTTAGGGCAGAAATCATCCAACTATGTAAAATGTTAAAGTAATGATACCATGTACAAATTTCTGTTTGTCTAAAAAATTCGATTATGTAGTAATGATGCAAGTACACTACCTAATGTCATACAGCAAATGTTTTAAAAAATAATGTCCATACATAAAAAATTGGCTCTATCAACTAAACGACTTACGTCCCCAAGAGCTTGCAAGCTCTTAATGATTCCGACGATTTTTTGGTGCTCTTGGTTAAAATGTTTTGAAAGATAAATGGTATCAACGGAACAGTCACCATTTTCATTCAAAAAGTTTAAAATACAATCACTAGATATCTCAGCCATATGTACAAAATCACTTAAACCATGCTTTCCTCTATTTACTATATATTTTTTTAAGATACTCGCTGCCAGATGGCAGGCAAGCTGCAGTTCATTAATATATATATAATGAATCTTAAAAATCATTCACATAAAAGCAAATTTTTTTTGTTTTGGAGAAAATGCTGATTAACACGTTTCTAATAATGTTGATTAACCAATAACAAAAAATTAGTCATTGTACACGTTAGACATAGCCTCTTTCTGTACACAGCTTTGAGCAAACTGGATTTGTTACGAAGTGAATCGATCTCATATTTAACCCCAGGGGCTCTCATTTGGTGAGTATATGCCTGGTACACCCAGGGTCCTGAGCTGGATATCATCATTCTTCTCTTTCTTGGTGATTTCTTTATACTTCTGGCTCTCTCTCTCTCAGGGTAATTCAGAATTTTTTTGGCTGGTGCAGCATAAGCCACAGGCTTCATTGCACTATATGGCTAATTATTATTAGCTTATGGTGCAAGGAAGCCTGAGGCTTATGCTGCACCAGGCAAAAAAAAAAAAAAAAAAAAAAATTCTGAATTACCATGTGTGTGTGTGTGTGAGAGAGAGAGAGAGAGAGAGAGAGAGAGAGAGAGAAGTAGAAGGGAATCACCAAGAAAGAGAAGAATGATATCCAGCTCAGGATCCTGGGTGTGCCAAGCCCATACTCACCAGATGTGGGGCCCTGGAGTATAATAATAACATTATTAGAAAGGTAGTTTGCCACTGTTATTTACTAAATAACAGTGGCAAACTAAATAAAATTTAATAAATAAAATAAAAACTAAAAAAACTAAATAAAATCTAACTAAATAAAAAAGCATTGCTCCAATTGGGAAATATATTGCAATTTATTTAAAATCAGTAGCACTACCCATACCCAGGTTTTAAATTTTGTATGGAAAATAACTAAAAATGTCAAAATAAAATCTCTGATGCACGAAAGCAAAACTTTAGTAGATGTAAGAGAGACATATACAAGAAGTGAACATTATAACCAAACAGAAGAGATCATCAAACGCTCAATCTCAGCTCTGAGAGAATTTACGAGAATCAATTTCCACAAAATTAACAAGAAAATAATTTAGAGCATGTTCAGTGCATATGCTGTGATAATTTTTGTAATTTTAGATTAATGTGAAATTTTAGTAATTAACCAGCATTCATCTGAATTTATACTTCAAATATTTTCTGATTTTAAATTTTATTTAAAACAGATTATAGATTCACCTAGAATACTTTGCCATAACATAGCCCACGTGGGTAGCCCAGTTGGTAGGATCGCCGTCCTCCCCACACCGGGTGAAAAAAACTTGAGTTGGAATTCCATTGACGATGGAAAGAACTTTTATGGGGTTTTTCACAACGTGGGTGAGTTAGTCGGTCTCAGTCGAGGGTAGCATGATTTTTTCGTCCAGCAAAACAGAAAATCGAGCTGAGAACAGACACAATTTACAGACAATATACACGGAGCATTATGCCTCAGTCGCCGATACTCCTAAAACTCAATAACAACAACTGCCATTACATGAAAAACGATGCTGTGTCACTAATGGTGGGATTACTAACAGTGAGACTATTATACGTTCTGGCTTTTTGCTTGCATTCTTCGCATGTACGTCTAGCTTTCTCTATCTCATCGTTTCTCAAAATGTGTTCCGCGAAAAATCGTAATTAATAATGAAAAAAAGAAAGAAATTTTGCATATTTTGCAAATTTTGCACTTTTATATCATTATAACATTTAACATAATTTTTTTTCGGTTATTAATATACTGGGACAGACTAATAATCAAATAGACCGCGGAACACTTTATTTTGGTGGGTTTTGCATAGAGAAGTATGCGTAGCCATAATGACACATACAAAAAGAATAGCAATGTGGTGATCTAGTATGCCATTCGTATGCGATTTAGCCTGGAGTACACAGGTTGAAGTGAGGAGGAAGCGATCCGATATCATAACTAAACTCACTTCTTTGTATAATTTTTTTTTTTTGATAATTATTAGTATTTCGAAATACAGCGTTATTATTAAAATATGTGACCATGGATTTGTGGTTGAAAAAAGGAACTTTTAAACGAGAAGCAAAGTATTTCTAGTACTGCAACTGTGGTCGATGAAAACGAACACAATATTGTCACACTTCAAAGTGAGAATGAACAATTGCAGCCTTTTTTCCCCAAAAAATCCGAAGTGAAAAAACAGGAACTAACTAATAAAAGATCAAAACGAAAGTATAATGACAGTTATTTGAATTTCGACTGTACATGTGTTGGAAATAAAGATGCTCCTGATGCACAGTGCATCGTATGTAAGAAAATATTAAGTCTTTTGTGCATGATATTAATAGAGCAACGAAATGAATTCAACACTCGACATAATGTAGGACGTGATTGAATCGCTTAGGATTCGAATTGATGGCCTGGAGCAAATAAAGCTGAGAGCTTCTAAGAGACTTGACGCTTTGTCAGCAGACGTACTTCTAAAACTTGCCAAAGAAATGCATTAACCAGAACAGAATTTTTTGATTTCACAGGAGATAACAGGCAAGTGGTATTTGTTTCTGTGCTATGGAAAATTTCTAAATTATTATAACTTTCCAGTTCTGATGCAGTAGTTGTTTTCTTTCATAAAACCACTGGGTAATGATAACTGCAGTACAGGTGGTCCAAAACTGATTAATCAAGAAATGGGAAACAGTACTGGGAATTAAATGTTGAGTCTATGATTATCAAATATTTACTCAAATAGTAGTGCTTGATATTCCATTTGTTGTGATTCCCGAAGTGAGTTTTATCCATTGAACAGCCTAAAAGGAACAACTGCATTATTCCGTAATAAAGGTTGGCTTCATTTTATGTATAATTTAATGGAAGATTTACCTTTGTCTCCGTAAATCATCACATAAAAGAACTACTAGGTGACAGTGATAACACTGTACAGATGTGGGATTTATTTAAAGATCTAATTACGATCAGGGGTAAAGGGAAGGATTTTTGCTTTCATAAAGGTGACTACGGTGGTCTCAGACAGTTTTTAAATTTTACACAGCGGGACCAACTGATGACGCTACCAACAGCAAATTCTAAATGGGAAGCATTCAAAGAATTAATCTTGGGAACAACTACTACTCTTTTCACACCAACTAAGAAACACTGTCCAAGGTTTAGGCGTAAATGGATATCAAATAAATTAATGAGACTCTTGGCAGAGAAGAAAAATGCATGGAATGCATATAATTTATCAGGCGACACATAAGCCTATGTTAGATATAAGCTAGTCTATAATCAAGTCACAAAGGAAGTTTGGCAAGCAAAGGTAGATTGGGAGAAATCTTTACCAAAGGATGTAAAGAAAAACACCAAAGACTTCTTTACTACTATCAACTCTAGAAGGAAGGGGATGAATCAGGTTGGTCCACTTGATATCGATGGTTCGACTGTTAATGATCCTGCTCAGATAGCTGACAAACTGAATGAGTACTTTGCATCTACATTCATACATGAGGAATTCTGTACTGAAGTGGAGGCCAGAAGCTTCCTTATGATTGCTGAAGTAAATCATAAGGAAGGCACCTGGGTGGATAGGAGCTATCCAGTTATATTAAAGGAGGCGGCAAAGGAAGTAATCAAACTCTTAGCCATAATTATGAGAGTATTCTCGGACTCAGGGGAGGCCCCGGGACTGGAGATGTGCAAATGTATCCCAAATTCACAAAAGTAATTACTCGTGTAATTACCTTTGTGAGTCAATCCCAGCGGAATTGATTATAGCTACAGGTGTGAACGGCGCCGAGTTTTTCATAAAATGATTGTTAAAATTTGGGAAATGGGACAGTGGCCATCAGATTTGAAGAAATCAATTTTCATCCTCTTACCAAAAAAAAAAAAGGAGATCTGAAAATTTGCTCAAATTACAGGACTATTAGCCTAATTTCTCATGCTACCAAGATTCTTCTTAAAATCATATTAAAGAAAATCTCCAGAAAACTTGAAGAAGAAAAGCCAGAAGAGCAATCAGGTTTCAGAAGGGGTAGAGGAACTAAAGATCAGATCTTAAGTCTACGACTGATTATTGAAAAATGCAAAGAATTCAATGTTCCAGTCGTTTTTTTGTTTTATAGATTATGCAAAAGCATTTGATTGTGTCCAACATGAGAAACGATGACTATTATGGGTTTCCCAATCTATATAATTCAGCTGATTAAGCTACTGTACCAGGAACAGGAAGGAACTGTGAGAACGAACATGGGAAACACGGATTTTTTCACAATAGGTAACGGTGTCAGGCAGGGCTGTATTTGTCACCTCACCTTTTAATCTTTATGCCGAAGATACCATGCGTGAAGCTTTGGAAGATTTAGAGACTGGCATCAAAATTGGAGGACTGAGGATAAACACCTTCGTTATGCAGATGATACTGTGCTAATTTGTAATTCTAAGAATCATCTTAAAGAAACTCTGAGGAGAATATGTGAAGCAAGTAAGAAAAAAGGATTGTTTCTGAATGTGTGTAAAACTAAAATTATGATGATTGGTGATAATGTCGGTTCCAGTAAAGTGAAGGTTAATGGGCAAGATATCGAAGAAGTTGATGAATTTGATTACTTAGGGTCAAGAAAAAAATAAAAATAATGACTACTCAAACGATGTAAAGAGACGACAGGCAACTGCTAAAACGTTTGTCGCTGATCTGCTAAAATTATGGAGAGATCATGATCTGCCCCCTAAGACGAAACTGAGAATCAACCCCTGGCTTGTAGCCGTGAAGGGTATTGTGTACGCATGTGCATTTTGTATGCAATAAAGAGTTCTTCTTCTTAATTTTTCCAGTTGCCACTTATGGATGTGAAGGATGGAATCTGAAAAGAGTTGGCGAGGAGAAAATTGAGGCATTTGAAATGCAGGAGAATACTGCGTATTTCTTTCTTGGATCAAAGAACAAATGAGTGGGTATTGAATAAAATTGGCAGGCGTAAAATTCTTCTTCCTAGCATCAACAAAAGAAAACTCAAGTTTTTTGGTCATATAGTAAGAAGGGAAAACTTTCTGTTGAAGAATATAATGGAAGGAAAAACCGAGGGGAAGAGGTGCAGAGGAAGACCTGCAACTAGGTGGAAGGATAGGATCAGCGAACTTCTGGGCATGATACTTTGCGATGCTGCTCGTATAGCACACAATCGATGCAGTTGGAGGAATTTGTTGGTGGCCATAACAGCTCCTCAGGGAGCTATGTGACTGGAAGAAGAAGAAGAATTACACGAGTAATTACAGTTTTTTAGTTTAACCTTCTGTTCTGGGAAAATTAATGGAGTCACTGGTTAAAGGAGAACTGCAGGATCATCTAGCCAAGACTGGAGTAATAATTCAGACAGAGACAAGACTTCACCTTTGTTAATGAGATTCTTGGCAGAGAAGAAGAATGCATGGAACGCATATTTATCAGGCGAAACAGAAGCCTGTGTTAGATATAAGCTAATCCATAATTAGGTCACAAAGGAAGTTGGGCAAGCAAAGATAGATTGCGAGAAATCGCTCTCTGTGGATTAATGTTATTAGTTGATTCCCGCAGAGTTCGGTGTTGGGGCCCATTGTGGTTCTGTATATTTATTAATGATATTGATGGAGGTATATCAAGCTTAATATCCAAGTTTGCAGATGACAGAAAGAGTAGCAGAGTTGTTGATTACAGTAATGACAATATGCTACTGCAACAAGATCTAGAAAAGTTGGGGAGATGGGCTGAGAAGTGGCAAGTAAAGTTTAACATTGACAAATGCAAATTACTGCATATGGGTAGCAGTAACCACAGAGAAATGTACCAACTGTGTGGTACTACAGTCGAGGTAGTAGAGAATGAAAAAGACCTGGGGGTAATTGTGCTTTCAGATATAAAGTTTTCTGAACAGTACAGACAGGGTGCAAGACCAGGTCATGGGGTCTTGTCAATGATATACACGAATTTTGCTAGCAGGGATAAGGAGGTAATTATCTCTTTGTATAAGGCAGTGGTCAGGCCATGCCTTGAATACTGCATACAGGTCTGGAGGCTTCATTTTAGGTAGAATGTAGAGTTGCTAGAATGAGTACAGAGAAGGGCAACATTCGTTCCATTCACCAACAAGATTGGTGAATGGAAGGAAGTGGTCCTCTTTCCAAGAAAGGCTTAATTTTCGTAAATTTCTGCGTCTGAAGACTAGGCACTTGAGAGATGATCTGGTTGAGACGTATAAGGTTTTGAATGGTCTGAGCAAGCTCAATGCTGATGGGATTTTTCCACTTTCTCAGATTACCTTAGATTACCTCAGATTATCTTAGATATTTTTATTTAGTTGCCGAATGTTTTTCCAGATAAGTCGACTGCTAATGTCCTTTTTGATAGTGGAGGCAAACTGTATTCATTAGTGCTTTTAGACTTAATTTTTCGGGCTTTTGCCTTAAGCCTTTTATATTGAATGAGGTTGCTGGTTGTTGGAAACTTTTGAAACATGTTCCAAGATTTATTTTTTTCCTTTTGGTATTGGTACAAACTTCGTTCCATCAGTGTTTAAGTTTTTGTGTTAAGTACAGAATATAAATACCTGTTCAATTTTACTCCAATATAAGAGTAAAAATAAATTGTAAATTTCATATGAGTATACACTCATATGAATATACAATTGGCTGAAATATACAATCGATTTAAAAAATTTTAAATCAGCTGTCACATTGCCATTGAAATTTAAAATCTGACTGAGTGTATATGGCTCAGTCATATGTGTGGACATGTGTTTTTGTAAAGGGCGGCTCCTAGAACGTCTGTTCAACTCTACCTCGTATCTCTGTGAAGAACAGTATCACTACAAATGGACCAAATATGAAAATATTATGTGTGTGTTCTGTTGTTCTGTTCTGGCCTCTTGGCTACCCAGAAGCATCAATCACCTGGACAGATGATTCTGGGTACTCGTCCACACCACGGGAAGGTGGGCCAGTCTCAGTAAAACGCGTACCGTCTCAAAAGAGACTCGGACTCACCTGATGTTGTCAAAAGGTGGGCCAGGTTCTTCTGGGGGTCCCATTCCAGAGGAAGAGAGAAATAAAAAATAAAAATAAATAAATAAATAAAAAAATCCCCTGGTGTAATTAAAAAGGGAAAAAAGAAAAAAAAAAGAAAGAGAGAGAGAAGCTACACTATTGGAGAGTGGGAGGGAGAAATGAGAAAAAAAAGTACGCTAGTGCAGAGCGCGAAAAGAAAATGAGAAAAAAAAAATAATAAATAAAATAAATTTAAAATAAAATTAAAAAAAATAATAATAAATAAATAAAATGATTAATAATATAAAAACATATAGACAATTAAAAATTTTATATTAATAAAATAAAATTTTTAAGCTGCTGTCTGGGGATTCGCATTCGTAGCCTGCGTTATTCTGTAGGAGCGTGAATACTTGCGTCAAGAAGTTCTGGAAGGCAGCCAGGTTCTGTGGTGTTTGCAACAGAATGTGCAGTTGATTTCAAGTGAGAGGGATGGTATTTGCTATGTCTTTGCCTCAGGTCCTCGTAGAGAGCGCACTCGAAGAGAAAGTGGAACCAATTCTTCTTGGCCCCGCAGTAGCAAACGTCTATGGGTATTAGGCATAGTTGGAAGAGTTTCTTGTTCAATGAGCCATGCCCAGTGATTAGGAATGATGTCTCAAGAGTTAGAGAGAGCCACTTCTGTGCTGACTTAGAGGAGGGGAAAGTCACATCCAGCAGGAATCCCCTTGTAACTGCTCCCTTGGTGGAAGTGTCACATTTTGTCTGCCAGATGTTTATCATCTCATTATAACAGCATGTTTTCTCTGCCTTAGGGTCAGTGTCCAGGTTTAGCTCAATGTCCAAGATCTTGGTCGGAATTTTCTTGTTTATTCTAAAGGTCATGTCACGGAAGGTTATATACAGGTCCAGTGGAAGGGTCTCAGCTAAGACCTGGATAGCAGCAGTGGATACTGTCCTGCATACCATATGGGTAGCCAGAAGCATTGTCCGTTGTATAGAGCCTAATTTGCCTATCATGTTTACCAATCTAGCTCGGTGGAACCAAGCACCTGCAGCATACGACACGATCGGAAGGAAGACGGCTTTATAGAACAGCTGAAGCGACCGCTTGGACAGGTCCCATTCGTTTCTGGTTATTCTGATGATTGAGCCTGAAAATTTTTTCGCCTTGGAGCTGAGATGGATGAGGTGGTGGTGAAAGCTTAATTTATGATCCAGAACCACCCCGAGCACAGTGGTCTGTGTGAGAATAGGAAGTTGTATCCAGAGACTTGCAGAGGCCGCCTGAGGTCCAGCTTATTTTTAAAGAGAATCATTTTAGTCTTGCTTAGATTTATCCGTAGTTTATTTAGTGCAGCTCAGGAAGAGAGGTCGTCAAGGACCCGATTAGCATTGTCTTCTATGGCTTTGCGAGAGCGGCCGGACACCACTAGCGTGAGATCGTCCGCAAAAGCAACAATATTGTTATTGGCAAAGGAGCGGGAAAGCCAATCTGTAGGATCATGTTCCACACGAGGTCACAGGACTGAGCCCTGAGGGCACCCCCAGGTGATTGGCCTGGAGACATGATGGTATTTTGACTTTAGAATTACTGTTATATCTGAAAAGTAGCTTTGGAAAAGTTTATAGAGATGGCTGGAACAGGAGGCTGTCCGGAGGCCTGCCACAGCACTGCCTCAGCAGACAGTGTCAAACGCCCTTGAGGTCAATGAAGATGGCAAGTTCAAATTTTGCTTCAGAGTTTTCTATGTGCAGAACTAGATCGAAGAGAGCCTCCTCACAGGATCGTCCTGGAATGAATCCATACTGGGAGAGGGAGAGGAGATTCTGGGCTCAGTCAGATGAGTAAAAGCGGTAACATGAGCATTTCTAAAACGGGTACAATCACATTGTATCCGTTTTAGAAATGTTCAACACAATTATGTTGAACGGATAAAATGGTGTAGCATTGCTCGCACATAGGAGGGTCATCAGCCCTCAGCAAAAAGGAGTGTGTCAGATGACAGTATCCTATGCGGAGCCGAGCAAGAACAACTTCCTCTTTGCGATCCCTGCGTAGACTCGACTGCAAATGACGGATCACAGGCTTAATCCGACATAGTTTGTTTGTAACCAGGCAATGCCACGAATCTTGCCACTGAGAAAGTAAGTTACTACGGATTACTTGCCAGTTGTCTGTATAGGGGACTAACAGAACAAGATTATTCATCAGGGCTACCGATTTGGCTGCAGTGTCAGCCAAATCGTTTCCTCTAATCCCGATGTGACTGGGGATCCAGCAGAAGCAGATATTGAATCCACCTGCATAGAGGATTTATATTATCTGCTGAATTCGGGACAGGGTTGGATGATTAGTGTGTGACACCGCTGATAAAGCCTGTAGTGCATTCATTGAATTGGCATATGTATAATACACTGTTGGTATCGATAATTTCTTCTGTGATCTAGCGCTAACGGTTGGTATCGGTAATTTCTTCTGTGATCTAGCGCTAATGCTGCTTTGATATAGTATTAGCTGGAAAAGCAGTAGCAGATCCCGCGTACGATTCTGACTTCGAGCAGTCTGTGTAAAGTGGCAAGAAGTCAGACGGTTCTGCACAGTGTTGTGAATAGAGCTGAAGGTAGACAGAAGATAGAGTATTAGACTTCGTTGCATTCTTGAGCGAGAAGTCACATGCTGGGATTTGAGCATGCCAGGGTGGAAGGGGGCTGCTTTGGTGATCGATCAACCTTGTCTAACGAGTTGTCAAGCTTATTGAGTAGCACTTGAACACGAATGCCGAATGGGCGATCAACTTGTGTTATAAAGATTTTCCCACCGTGGCTCAAATCCGATGTCACGTGGGGTGATCTGGCAGGAATTTCAACTTGAAGGCATATCGTAGAGACAACTGCATTCATCGAAGCGACAAGGATGGTTCATTTGCTTCGAATATAGACTTCGTACAGGTGATGTTCTGAATGCACCCGTCGCAACACGAATGGCCTGATGGTGGATGGAAATCCAGCCAACGAAGTGCGCTATTTCTGGCTGATGCTTATACCTGAGGCCCATAAACTAATTCTGAGTGTACTAGTGCACGGTATAGACGGAGTAGCTGAACATTCTATTTTGCTCTTCAACCTCTTGGGGTGCATCTTCGCACCCTCTTGGGGTGCATTTGTCTGCACCCCAAGAGGCAGAAAAAACGAGAGAGTGTAGAATGTTAAGCCCTCTCGTGCACTTTGTGCATAGCTGACAAATGTGTTGGACGAATGTCAGCTTTTTGTCAAATGTGAGTCCTAAGAATTTCGCCTATACTACTACTGGAATGGTGACCTGTTCAAGTCGTAGTTCAGGCTCGGGGTGGAGGTTACGTTTGCGACAAAAAATGGACGCAAAAGGTCTTCTCCGTTGAGAACCTGAAACCACTCGCCGTGGCCCAGGAGTTAAGACGGTCAATGGCTTGTTGCAGTTGTCTCAATAACCCTGATATTGAATGATTGAGAAAATATGCTGACATCATCGACGTAGAGTGCACTGTTTATAGTTGGAGGAAGTCGGAGGAAATAGAGTTTACTTAATGGCAAAAAGCGTGACACTTAAGACAGATCCTTGCGGTACCCCCCTCCTCTTGGCAAAAGGGCCAGGAAAGGGAGGATCTCACATGAACTTGGAAATGACGACAGGATAAAAAATTTCAATAAAGATAGGAAGGTGACCTCTTTGACCAAGGTTATAAAGGTCTTTTAAAATATCAAATCTCCCAGTTGTGTCGTATACTTTTTCCATGTCAAAGAGATGGACACCAGGTGTTCTCGTTAAAGAAAAGATCTCGGATAGATGTTTTCAGTCTAAATAAGTGGTCCAATGTGAACCTGTTTCTTCGGAAGCTGCACTGAAAGGGGGAGAAAAGGTCATTCGACTCTAAGTGCCATAAGAGACGAGCGTTGACCATTCTCTCTAATATTTTGCATGGACAGCTAGTCACAGAAATAGGACGATAGTTTTTCTGAGATTTAGGATCCTTTCTTGGCTTCGCAAAAGCAGGAATAGTTGCCTAGCGCCAAGTATCAGGAAATTGCTTTTCAAAAAAGATCCTGTTGTACAGGGAGAGAAGAAGGTCCATGGATTTTGATGAACGGTGTTTGATCATTTCATAATGGATGTCGTCTGGTCCAACGGCGGTAGCCTTTGTATCGGCAAGTGCTGTTTTCAGCTCGTTGGTAGTAATGGCCCATTATATGGGTGGAAACCCTTTGATGTAAAATTAAGGGCCTGTTTGATATATTTTTATATTTATGGACCAGAAACTCTGAAGAGTAGGATGATGTTGTTCAGATGTTAGGAAACGTTTCCCCAAGAGCATTTGCTATTGCAGTAGAATCTGCAATAGTGCATCTATTATATTCCAAGACAGATGGGGGATGTGCAGTGTATGCACCCTTCATTTTTCCGTTTTTCTCCCAGACTACCTTAAGGTTGGTCGTCTGGGTAATGTGAAATGGATCCACGATTCCTTTTGATTCTGATGGCGGATGTATCATGCTTTGGTGCGTGCACGTTTGAAAGCTAGAAGGTTGGCCATGGTAGGCAGGGCCGGATTTAAACTTGCTGTACCCCTACACTATAACATGTATGAGGTCCTCCTCTCTTACAGTGCAACTGTGACAATATTAAAAAAGAATTTTTAAGGTGGAGCGAGGCCTCTTGCAATGTGAGGTCCTAAGCTGTAGCTTGTTTAGCTTATATGTAAATCCGGCCCTGACGGTAGGATATCTTCCGAATATCCCCCAGGCTTTGTTTTGAGTCTTTTTTGGTGCGGTGCATTGTGAATTCCACCATGGTTTGTGAAAAGGTGGAAACCGTGTTGATGTTTTCGGAATGGCAATCGCAGCTGCTTGGACGATATTTTCTATGATGTACGTGACTGCATCATTGATGAGCTTCTGACTGACTGCAATGATGTCACACTCTGCTAGATGTTGCAAGGCATTCCAGTCAGCCTGATCAATCTTCCACCTTGGTAACCTGAATGGAAGACACTGTCTCCTGCTGTGTAAGCAGGTTATCACAGGTAAGTGATCACTTCCTTATGGGTTCTCCTCCACTTCCCAAGTGAGTGAAGGGAGTAGAGAAGGGAAGCAGATATCAATGGCAGAAAACAATCGGGTAGGCATATGCAAGAAGGTATTTGTTCCCATATTTAGAAGGGAGAGGTCATTGTCAATTAGCATATTCTCGATGACTTGTCCCCTTCTATTGTTGCTAGCATTACCCCATAGGGTGTTATGTCCATTAAAATCCCCGAGAAGTAAGAAAGGGGAGGCAAGTGCGTTACAAGATCATCAAGGTCTTCCTGGAAGATGTCGGTCCCAGGTGGCAAATATATAGAGTAGATGGTTAACAAAATCCCACTGTAAGTCGAATTGCAACAGCCTCTATGCTGGTTGTAAGTAGCAAAGACTGAACTGTGGTCTGCTTGCCTACAAGGACAGCTCCTCCATGAGCAGGACCATCTGCAATTCTGTCCTTACGAAAAATTGTGATGTCACGCATAGTGAAGTCATCATTTGCCTTTATGTACGTCTCCTGCAAGCAAAAACAGACCAGCTCGTGCTTTTGCAGGAGCATGGTGTCATCAGTATTTCGCTGGAATTCACGACAATTCCAATGTAGGAATTTAGCCATTATTTTGGCTTGGTGGGTACATCAGGCGGCTTCTGAGGTGCTGAGGGCTTACTTTTGTCAGTCTTAGAGTTATCTTTTCTGGGGAAGTATGGACACTGTCCCGCGTCCATTTCCTCCTCTGATTACGGCAGACCTCCAAGAGTTCTTTTAGGTGGAGTTCAATTTCCTTATGTTGCTAAAACTAAGTATTTGGGATTAATCATAGACGACAAACTTTCCTTTTTACCACATGTTTCACACCTAAATGTAAAAGTAAGACACTTTACAGGCTCCATTGCTAGGATTTCTCGTAAGGAGTGGGGATTGAATAAGAGGGTGTTGTCATTGTATTATAAGACTATTTTTCTCCAGATAGTGGCATATGCGGCTGTTGTTTGGTTTTCTGTGGTAACTAAAACTAGGATTCGATCGAAACTTTTATCGCTTCAGCGCTCTATGTTATTAACTTTATTGAAAGTACCTAGAACAGCGTCTACAAACGCCCTACAGGTAATTGCTGGTATCATGCCATTGGATTTATTTATTGTCTATAGAGGGTTTTTGTACAAATTGAAAAAGGGTACAACAATAACGTTTTTGGATATTACAATCGATTTGGAGAATAATATTAAAGAAGAAAAACAACGAATATGGAACAAATTAATGGATTTATGGTAGACCAGATGTGAAAGTGGTGATGTTGGAGCTGTGACGAGGAAATATATTCCCCAGGTGAACTATGCATTGGCAAAAACCCTGGCATCTTGGTTTACACCTTCTATGTACACTTCTTATTTGTTAACAGGACACGGCTCACTTAGGGCCAAATTATATGAGAGAGGGTTGGAGACAGATCCTTTCTGTACATGTGGCGAGCAGGAGACTTGGATGCATGTAATTTTTTTATGTTGGGAGTATGAAGACCAAAGGCGGATTTTGATGGCGCATATTTCTGACTTATCATTTGATACAGTACATTTGCTTATTGCAAATCGTGACTGTTTTAATTTATTTCAGGAGTTTTCAGCTGCTGTTTTTGCAAGAAGAACTGTTCTCAGAGCCTTTCTTGAGAGGCAAACCTAGTGACTTAATTGTCTTCATGGAGTTTCATTATTTGTTTCTACATCTGGCTAGCAGCTGGGGTGCTGGACCTGATTCATGGTGTTGGGTCTGGTGCTCTGGTTAGTTGTCTTTAGTGCTGCGATCATGAATGCTCCATTCTGGATTCTAGGGGGGGGGGTGCTTGATCTCATTCATTGCGTCGGGTCTGGTCGTCTAAAGGTTCTGTTATCCATGGCGTTAAGTTGGAGATTTGCTGGATAGTACCGTTGTTGGTTTTGGAGGTTCCAGTGCATGTGAAACAACAACTGAGGAAATATTCAGTTGAACTGTGATTTTTGAAGTTTATAGTTGTGCCATCCAGAATATTGAATATTATTGTTGTTTTATTATATGTGTTTTTTTTTCTTTTTTTTTTTTCCTGCTAACTCCCTGGTATGGGCAACCCGGGGCGCGGGATTGCTGGCACTCACTGGTATTGCACTACCTCCAGTGGGTGCGGGATTTCAAGTGCGAATTGCGCTACAGTAAAATCAGACTCAGGTAATTTAACATACTTTTTAAGGACTGCTTTGTAAAGACTATATATTCCCAAGTTCTCAAGGTAGATTTGGGCTTATGCCTGGGAGCTACCCTGAATAAGAACACACTTGCACACACACACACACACACACACACACACACACGAGAGTTTAATGTTTGTCAGAGCATATAATTATATGTAAATATATCTTATATATAAATCATGTATATACTTTTATGTACATAATGTTGAGACTATATTGTGTGTAATTAATAAATGAATGAATGAAAAAAATCCTCCTCAGGAAAGCGTTCCAAGAATGTTTCTTCGTGTACTTCCTTCTCCTCGATATCCATTTTTTCTTGAGAACTAGGATGTACGTCAGGTTTCTTATTCTTTTCTCCAGCATTTTTTTTTCTTACTAGTGGAACATTAGGAGGTACAGATATAGGAGTGGCAGCTGATTGGTCCTTTTGTGCGAGTTTTATTGAACTCATCAGGTAGCGTGCAATGGGAGTGAATGACTCCTTTAGTGGTATGGTCATTTCAGTCTGAGTTCCGATGGAACATCTCCCTGCTACCTTCTTAGCGTCGGTTGGTTTATTTGTATTTAGAGGTTTCACTGTTTTCCTTGCCTCTTGATAAGATATGTTCAGCTCTGCCTTAAGTCGTTGAATTTTTTTTCTTGTTCCCATCTCTGGCATGCCCTTGAGTAGGCCGGGTGTTCTTCCGTCAGTTAATGCAGGTTGGTTTGCGCTGAATTTGATGTTGTTTCGTGGTTCTTTGCACACACTGAACACATGCAAGGGCTCAACGACAAGTCATCTTTTATGGACAAGTGAGTGTCCATATTTCTGGCACTTTAAGCACCGTAAAGGATTTGGGACATACGGACGCACTGGAAAGTTAATATAGCCAGCTTTGATTTCAGGAGGAAAAGTTGGTGAATTAAACGTCAAGATAATATTTCTGGTTGGAACAAGTTTCCCGTCCCTACGCATGAATATACGTTTAACAGCTGTCACTCCTTGGGGTTTTAACTCAGAACAGATTTCCTCTTCAGTCACATCCATCAGATCCTATTCTTCAATAACACCCCTGAATGAGTTGAGTGTCTTGTGGTGGGGTGCTAGTGACAGACGTTCCCCCGATAGATGTAGCACGGAGGAGCTCTACTGAGTGTATGTCACTTCTGGTTTCTACAAGTATGTCGCCCGAACGAAGCCGTTTGACAGACTTAGGAGAGCCTGCCAACCCTTCTAAACCCTCCTGGACAAAGAAGAGGGACATTTTTTCTATAGGCTTTTCACTAGTTGAGTGAATTATCAGGGATCGAGGTGTTGGGCCTAATAAATCTCCTTTTTTCAGTCTTTTTTTTTCAGAAGTGCCATTCCCTTGGTCTATGGTCAAATTTTCAGTTAGGGACCGGGTTGTGGCATCCCCCCCACAAAAAAATAAAATTATTATATTATGGCCACCCGTAATTTCTTACATATACTCGTTACATATTATGTCTGTAAATAGCGTGTATGCTCTGGTCGATTTGCCTGTTTTTGCTGGACGAAAAAACTCCAGTTTTTTTGGTGGGGGGAGGGAGGAAACCTAGCTATCTACGCCTGCCACAGACTAATTCAGCCTGTGAAAAAACTCATTAAAGTTTCTCGTGTCATCGATGAGATTCGAACCCGGGCCGGATTGGGCCCTAGAAGAAATTAGTTTATCAGAATTCATAAAGTTTTTTGAAGTGGTTCAGTGCCCGGGCTCCACACCCACCATGGAACCCAAAGGGACGCCCACTACGTAGCATGCAATAAATGTGTTCGGGAGTGGAACGCTAGGGCTACCCAGATACTATACTTGCACCGCCGCCACCCTGAATGCTCTCTCTCGGACCATGAGGGTAGGGGCATGGCATTGACACGGTTGACTTTCGTAGGCAAGCCTACTAGCCGATTGATCCTAGCCAGGCCTACCAGGGCCACCCGTCTTGTCGAAGCAGGGGCCAAAGTGGTGTATTGAAGCTGGGCCCCCTCAACTGTTACCGTCCTCCCCACACCGGGTAGAAAAGGCCCGGGTTCAAATCCCGTCGATGACGCGAGGAACTTTAATGGGCTTTTTTCACTCCGTGGTTGTTAGTTGGTCTCAGGCGTAGATAGAAAGTTATTTTCCACAGAAACTGGGGTTTTTCGTCCAGTAAACAGACGAATCGACCATAGAACACACGCAATTAACAGATATAAGACAGCACGGCAGATGAATTTAATTATTCGGGTGGCCGAAATATAATAGTTTGGTTTTTTTTTTTTTTTTTTTTTGGGCTCTCTCAACTACCAAGATCACCTTTTCCGAATTTCCACGGGTTGCAGTGCACGGAAAACACGCCGGATTCCATTGATGTTAGACTGGAACCTAGACTGTGGGCGTTGGATCCCGGAGAACCAGCATCATTGGGAGGTTCTGCCACCACATACCCAGGTGCACATGTCGAGGAGTAGTTTTTGGATTCTGCGTATAATTCGGAAATGATCGCTATTGTGTGGATCGTTTAAATTTGCCCATTGTATACTGGGACACAATATGATGCAACTGTATAAATATTTTGAACAGTGTTTAGTAATAACCCCAGGGGCTCACATCTGGTGAGTACGGGCTTGGCAAACCCACGGTCCTGAGCTGGATATCATCATTCTTCTCTTTCTTGGTGATTCCTTTCTACTTCTGACTCTCTCTCTCTCTCTCTCTCTCTCTCTCTCTCTCTCTCTCTCTCTCTCTCTCTCTCTCTCAGGGTAACCCAGGGCCATGAGCTGGACATCATCATTTCTCTATTAACTCGGGATTTTTTTTTTTTTTTTTGGTTGGTGCAGCATAAGCCTCAGGCTTCCTTGCACCATATGGCTAATAATAGTAATAACAGTAATAATGCTAGATTTAGTTGGTCTAGTATCGTCTCTACTCAGTGTCCTCTCTTTTCCATGTGGGCAGATCCCATAGTGGATAATGCACATTGAGATCACCAAGGAGCCAAAAATTTGCTAATATTTGTTTTATAAGGTCATCTAGTTCTTTAAACGTGCAAATATTGTTAGGTGGAATGTAACGTGATATGAGTGAAGAATATTTCTATCTTTTCTGCAAGAAAAGATACAAAAAAACTCCAGTTTTTTTTCTTTAGGCAATGAACCACTGAATTATGACCACGTATCTAATACATTGTAGGTCCTCCTTTTGCCCTCAGTACAGCAGCTATCCGACGTGCCATTAATTCAACAAGATGTCAGAAGTGTTCAGGAGGTATGACCAACCAAGCTGTGTGTAATGCGGTCAGCAATGCAAATATGGAGGTCATTGGTGTATCCATATGCCTAATATGCCTTTCTATAGTGTCTCACAAGTACTCTATGGGAGTGATATCGTAGGAGTTCGGAGGCCAATCGATAGGCTGGAATTTAGAACTGTGTTCCTCAAACCATTCCTGCACAACAAGTGCCCAATGGCTTGGTGCATTGTCATCTTGGAAGACACCATCGCCATTCGGAAAAAAGTGTAACAAAGCGGGGTGTACACAGTCGGCAAGCAGTTGACGATAGCGGAGACCACTGATATGTTGTTCCACATACACTAGGGGTCCAGGTACCTGCCAGTGAAACATGCCCCACACCATACAACCGCCTCTACCGGCCTGCACCTTTGATACCATGTATGATGGATCAAGAGCCTCATGTTGTTGACATCAAATCCGTACACGACCATCCACGTTGTGGAGTATATAACGTGACTCATCAGACCAGCACACCTTCCAGTCTTCTAACATCCAACTTGCATCCTCTTTGCACCAGACAAGTCTTTTACGCCGATGAACCTTGGTTAGGAGAGGTACACTTTAATTACGGCGGCCCTCGAACACTCCACCAATTCAGCCGTTTGGGAAATCGAGGCACCAGCTCGGCAAGCTCCCACAATCTGTCCTTTATCAAAGACCAAAATATGTTATTAGTTAAGAAACACATAAAAACCAAGGAAGTGAAGCCAGTCGACATCGCTGGACAGTGCAGTGTGGAGTCAGTTTGGTGTGACATAAACATTGGGAGATCAAAATTGAGAGTAGGAGTGCTATAGGCCTAATGACTCTGATGAGTATAATAAGGAACTGTACAGGGAAATAGAGTGGGCCAGTAAATCAGAGTGTCTTATAATGGGAGATTTTAATTTCCCAGATATTGACTGGAATTTGGGGGCTGGTTACTCACACACTAGCAGGACTTTTGTGGATTTATTGGATGATTGTTTTCTACATCAGCATGTTCGGGAGGCAACTAGAGGGAGTAATACTCTTGATTTGATTATCAGCAGTGATTCTTCATGTATTAAGAATCTGCAGATAAATGAACCACTAGGTGGCAGTGATCACAGTGTGCTGAAGTGGGATTTACTCAAAGAGGTAACTACCATTAGGGGTAAAGGGAAGGGTTATTGCTTCCGTAAAGGCGACTACGATGGACTGAGACAGTATTTAAATTCTATACAGTGGGACCAACTGATGATGTTACCAACAGCAAATTCAAAATGGGAAGCATTCAAAGAACTTATCTTGGAAGCTACTAGGCTTTACATACCAACTAAGAAATATTGTTCAAGGTTTAGGCCAAAATGGATGTCAGATGAACTAATGAGGCATATGGCAGAGAAGAAAAATGCATGGGATACATACAAATTAACACATGACACAGAAGCCTATGATAGATACAAGCTGATATGCAACCAAATTACAAAGGAGGTTAGGCAGGTGAAGGCAGATTACGAGAAATCCTTGGCAAGGGATGCAAAGAAAAACAGCAAAGAGTTCTTTACTTATGTAAACTCTAGAAGGAAGGGGATGAATCAGATTGGTCCACTTGATATTGATGGGTCAAGTGTTGATGATCCTGCTCAGGTAGCTAACAAACTAAATGAATATTTTGCATCGACATTCACACATGAGGAGTTATTCAGCGAGGGGAATGCCAGAGGTGTATTCAACTCTAGCAGTAAGCTACAGAATCTTGAAATAACTGGGAATAAAGTGGAGGAGAAACTGTTGAAGATAAACACAAGAAAGGCACCCGGGGTGGATGGGATCTATCCAGTTATATTAAAGGAGGCAGCAAAGGAAGTAAGCAAACCTTTAGCCATAATTATGAGAGCTTCCTTGGACTCAGGGGAGGTACCAATAGACTGGAAATGTGCAAATGTGACCCCAATTCACAAAGGAGGATCAAAGGCTGACACAAGTAATTATAGACCTGTGAGCTTAACTTCTGTTCCAGGAAAATTAATGGAGGCACTGGTTAAAGAAGCACTGCAGGATCATTTAGACAAGACTTCAGTTATAGCTCAGACACAGCATGGTTTTGTTAAGGGGAAGTCTTGCCTGACCAACTTGATTGGATACTATGATGCAGTCACAAAAGAACTGGATGCAGGGAATAACTTTGATATTATATACTTGGATCTTAGAAAGGCTTTTGATACTGTTGCACATGGAAGACTGCTACACAAATTGGAGCAGTGTGACATTGGAGGCAAATTGCTGCTATGGATAAAGGGGTGGTTGAGGGGGAGAAGACAGAGAGTGGTAATCAATGGACACTGCTCATCGTGGACTGATGTTATTAGTGGAGTCCCTCAGGGCTCAGTGTTGGGTCCATTATTGTTTTCTGTATTTATAAATGATATTGATGATGGTATATCGGGCTTAATGTCCAAGTTTGCAGACGATACAAAGGTTGGCAGGGTTGTCAAGGACACTACTGACACTATGCTGCTGCAACAGGATCTGGAAAGGTTGAGCAGATGGGCTGAGAGGTGGCAAATGAAGTTTAACATTGATAAATGTAAAGTACTACACATGGGAAACAGCAACCCCAGAGCAACGTATCAACTCTGTGGTACTACACTGACAGTGGTAGAGAATGAAAGGGACTTGGGGGTGGTTGTGCAGGCAGATATGAAGTTCTCTGAGCAGTGCAGACGGGCTGCAAGAGTAGCTCATGGAGTATTGTCAATGATATGCAGGAATTTTTCCAGCAGGGATAAGGAGGTGATTATTCCATTGTATAAGGCGATGGTCAGGCCACACCTAGAGTACTGTATACAGGTCTGGAGACCTCATTTCAAGAAGGATGTAGAGCTGCTGGAACGAGTACAGAGAAGGGCAACAAGATTAGTGAATGGAACAAAGGGGTGCTCTTACGAAGAAAGGCTTAAGTTTTGCAAATTACAGTGTCTGGAGACTAGGCATCAGCGAGGTGATCTGATAGAGGTGTATAAAGCCTTGAATGGTTTAAGCATGCTCAATGCTGATGGGATTCTTCCTCTAGCTCAGAGAAATCACCTGAGAGGGCATAAATTCAAATTGAGGAAAGACAGATGTAGGATAGACGTGTGGAAATTTGCCTTTAGCCAGCGGGTGGTTGGTTGGTGGAACAGACTTCCATCCCTTGTGGTGGAGGTTGATAGCCTAAATAAGTTTAAGGCTCAGCTGGACAGGTATTTTGAACGAACAGAGGGGTGAAGTGGAAGTGGTTTTTTTTTTTTTTTTTTTTTTTTTTTGGCTGATGCTGCATAAGCTTGCTTTCTTGCATCAAATGCCTCTACTAATGCTAATGCTAAGTTTTCATGTTACAATGCTAATCCTTCTTTTTACTCATCTCGCTCGGAATTTCACTACCTATGAACCACTGACACCTTATCTATGCTACGTAGGTCGACTAACTTCGCATTCTCGTACCTTACGTGGTCAACGGGTTGCATTCAGTTTTCGCAGGGGTGGTCATAATTCAGTGATCACTGAGTGTATAATATGCTGATTTTTTTGGTTTGAAGAAGGAAGGTGAGTCTATCTGTTTCTTGTGAGTGGTTTGCTTTTGACGATCATATTTCGTTTTATCTTTTTTAGGAAAAATGGGTCCCCCGTTAGAGTTGAGTTGTCGTTGTAGATCAACGGTTTGACTAGGTGAAAATCCAGTCTCTATGTCATCTTCTGTATGAAGATCAAATACTGTTTCATCTTGTGTAGTTATACCTTCAAAATCCATGCTGTTTGCATTTGTCTGTGGCAATTCAATGTCATGTTGCCTTTGTCTTTTATTTGGTACTTTTTGACTTGGTATAATTTTAGGCGGAACACTGATAGGGGTATTATTTATTTCATCAACTAAAACATATTTGGTTGATCTGTCGATAGTATAGATCGTGCCCAAGGCGGAATCGATACTTCAGTTTGGGTTGAAACAGTTTGGTAGTTTTGTATAGTGGAAGAGCAGGTGCGTTTTGGGGCTGTTGACTTTATTTGTTTTCTTGCTTCTTGATATCCTCGATCTTATACTTTTGTATTCTTTTTTTCATTTTCCAGAGGTTTCATGATTTTGAATATGCTGGATGATCGCTCTTGCAATTTGAACATTCTGAAGCCTTTGTATTACGCTCTGTGAATGATTTTTTGACCACCAGTTAAAGACAAGTAATATCACCTCTGCATATTCTCTGAGTGTAACCAAATTTTTGGCACTTGAAACATCTTAAACGGTTTGGAATGTATGATACAGCAGTGTAGGTAGCCTGCTTTCACTGAGGCTGTAGCAGGGTTTTAGGAGCATCAGCGACTAAGGCCATATTGCTCCCTGTATACTGTCTGTAAATTGCGTGTGTTCTGTGGTCGACTTTTTCCGGAAGGAAAAACCATGGTACCCTCTCCTAAGACCGACTAACTCAGCAACTTTTTGAAAAAGTCCAATAAAAATTCCTTAAACCCCCTCCTTTCACTGTGTGGAAAAGACTGGAATTCAAGTCTTTAACGGGCTTTTTTCACTCCGTGGCTGAGTTAGTCGGTCTCAGGAGTAGATAGCAAGGTTTCCCCCCCCAGAAACAGGGGGATTTACAGCCAGCAAAACAGGCAAATCGACCAGAGAACACATGCAATTTACAGACATAATACATGTACGGTATATATATATGTGTAAGAAATTATGGGTGGCCCTAATTATAATAATTTGAATTTTGATCTTGCCAACTCCTTCGAGCGTGTGGTCGTCTTTTTCCTTCGGGAAAAAAGAACAGAAATATAAACAAAAGGAGTATAAACAGAAATTTTTTTTTTAAATGAAATTCAACTGAACCCTGATCTGGTTGTTAATAGAACGAAACGTTGTGAGAACTTAATCGCAGACATCAAGAAGTACTTTACAGAAAATCTGTCATCAGATTTATGTATCAGAGGTCCATTTATTGAAGTTATTCTGCCAGAACAGTTAACAACAAACAAGAAAGATGAACTGATAGAGTTTCCATGTGATGGAAGTCTCCAATAAATGTTAAAGAAGATGGATTTGACAGAGTTTTGTTGAGGAGACAAAAGGGATATCCGCTCATTTCCAATAAAGCTGTAAAATTTCTTTGGTATTTATCACAACTTATCTTTGTGAATGTGGATTTTCTTCAATGATTAACGCAAAGAATAAATACAGGAACAGATTGAGTATTGGGCCTGATTGAAGATGGAAAACAACAAAATTGTTCCATTCATAGGTAATCAAGCACACCCTTCACACTGAAGATCCAACTTGTTTGTAATGTGTTTTTACATACAGCTTTATAATGCTCATATTTTACTTTCCATCAACTGCGAATTATCATTTTTTTTTATGTGTTAGAAATGACGCCATTTCCGTTTCATAACAAAGAAAATAGGAGTCTGGAAAGCCAATCGTGCAAAGGATCATGGGAAGTGATATTGGATGTGCTCAGACCTGGCATAAATCAGCCGGTTGGGGAAAAACCTTTATGATTCGGGGCATACTATTTAGGTGGCCTTGAGCTAATCATTGCCACCCGTGGCAGAAACCTTTTGGTAACCAGAGATGGATATCTTGAGGGCAATGGTCTTGGATGCGCTCAGAGTTGGCATAAACCAGCTCTGAACACATCCAAGATCATTGCATTACATCTTACCAGTTGAAGCCATGTAATGTAGGCGTTACAGTGCCCGTCTGTATTACTAAAGCGGTTGTATATTTCCACCAAGAGGCGAATCATAAATGTTTTTCCGCAACCAGCTGGGCTGGTCAAGAATATTTGAATTGGTTCGCGATTGGGAGATAACAGATTCCAAATTACATGTATGAGCAGAATCTTTTGCTTGTCATTGACCATTCGAATTAAGTTGTAGAAGTCTTCGTTGGTCATCAAGTTTTAATGTTTCTTTGCAATTGAGCTGAGTCGTTTGAGGGTTGCCAGCTTTAGATTCTCATTCATCTCGCTGTTTGGGTGATTGTAAAAATTTCGAAAGGGGTTTCTTCTCGCAGCCCCGTTACAAAGCTATGCAGGTCACTACTGCAAGCTTCATCAGGGTCACCGTTATCGTTGTCTTGACACATCATCTTACATATTTCAATCGTTTTGTGAATGTCCAAGTTCATTTCATATAATTTACGATCTAGTATATTTCATATAATTTACGATCTCTTCATTGTCGTCGTATACAATGTCGTGGCAGCAAAGCAAAGGGCTCAAGCTAGTGGGCGTGCTGTGGTTCTGGAGAGAACTGGGGGGGGGGCAGTTGTCCTCCGAATCACGACCTTATGAGATATACAACTTGAATGACGTTTTCAGAGCTATCAGGAATGGGAAATGATATTGCCAACGGGGTGTCTTTCTGTGCTCGATGTAAAGAGTGAAAGGATATTAGGCGCCAACTCAGCATTGTTATGGACCTTTACGACAGCTTGAAGAACAGGGTGAATGCCCTCAAAGGAATAAAATAGGGGGCCAATCCAGCTCTCAGCTGCTCACATCAACGCCAGAGTTTGCACTGGATCATCAGGCAACACGGTGGCAACCACTAACGCAGAATGCGCTGGTCCCACAGGAGCTTGTTGTTGTCTGTGACTATATTTTCAGGGAAACGGGAAATATATTGTCCAAAAAAGGTTAGATGGAATAGGATCAGAGTGTGTCTGCCAAGGACAAAAGTTGATGACGTTGTAGAGCAGATATCATCTATTAACGGCAAAAAAGGTGATATTGCTGTACACGTTGGCACTTATGACATTAAGAGGAGTAGGAGATCTGTAGACTTACTTAACAGGTACAGGGCAGTGTTGAAAAAAAGTCGCAATTTAGAGTTAAATTTGAAAATGTCAGCAATTCTGCCCAGACACAAGAGGAGGGAGTACATTATGAGAGCCATGACAATCAGTTTGGTCCTGAAGAGATCGTGCAAGGATCATGGGGTAGAATTTTTCTCAACGTGTACTGTGCTTGTTAACACGAGAGGCTGCTTCTACAGAGATGGGATACACTTAAATACAAAGAGCGCAAGAATATTTGCTGATGCTATCGAGGCAGTGTTAAGTGGTTTTATAGCTTGGGAGGATACACAGACTAATTAACAATAGCAGCAGGCAGAGATGAAAGTAAGTCTTGCCACCTAATTTCCTGAGACTTCAGTGGCCAGGACCTAAAAAAAAAAAACGGCTATAGTAGTAGAGGTCAGCCAAAAGGAGTACTGGTTATGCGATTTCATGTTATTAAGTTTTTGGGTGTAGGGCTCAAGCAATTTAGAGATGATTCGGACGCTAGTTGTAAGTTAGAGAGGGAGGAGACTGAAGGCTGGGGAGAAAAGACAGCGATAAGGGGTCCATAGGGAAGATGACCCCCAAAACAGTGGATCAGGCCCATTCCCACCAGGGGGAAAAGAGGAGCGGTGAGGGGGGGAAATACCAGGGGTAAACTCCCCCGCCCCTCCCGGGGAGTGGAGGCAAAGGACCACGCAAGAGAGCGTGGCAAGGAAAGGCTAAATGGCAGCAGCTGAGCTGTGCTGGTGGAGTGTCATACCTGGGACGAAGGTCCCATCCTGTCTACTTTTTCAGAGTCTGATATGTCAGTTCTTGTGGTCACACTTGGGACTGTAAATCATGTGTCCCGTCTGATGTATACTGGTCACTACGAGTTCAGAGCTTTCAGGTCTGGTCTTTACATGTGCGATTATCACTGAACCGTGTCACTCACTAGTACGAGTCTCTCCTGGGATTCTGTTCCCGTCTGGTAAGTCAAAGTTAGAGATGTACGTTCACTGCAAGTCTGACTTGGGAGCGATTTCAGGAGTCCCGTCCATTTAGTCGCTAATTAACAATAGCAGCAGGCAGAGATGAAAGTAAGTCTTGCCACCTAATTTGTTGTTAGTTAGTGGGTCAGCAGAGCTGCATAATATCAGAGTTAGTGAAGAGTCTAAATCAGGAAGGTCCAAAACAGTGTTAAGTCATTCATAGGACAGAGGTCCCGTCCAAATATTTATGGTAGCCTGGTAGTCAGGTTGACCGTCCTGCTTGAATTTGGCAAGACGAGTTAGTCAGGTGTATGTTCTCGTTCCAGTGGTAGGGATATTCTTCTTGTGAAGAGCTCCTGGCAGTATTGCGAGAAGGCTTTGTACTCTCTGTCGCTGTCTAACAAGTAATGCTCCTGGTGTTTTGGATTGAAGTTAATTCTGGTAATCAGAATGCAGCGAAGGTCACCATCATATAAAGGGCAATCATACATTAGGTGACTCCAACTCTCCAGCTCTCTGCAGTGGCAGAGGGGATCATCAATAATTCCAAGACTTGAGAGCTTGGCTCTGATGGATCCGTGACCTGTTAGCATGAAAGTTGAGTGCAGGCCAGAGGAGAACAATGAAGGAGACTTGGGATATACCTTGTTGATATGTGGAATAAATTTCCTAGTGATGTCTCCTTTAGTGGAGTTAGCCCATCTATCTTGCCAGGTCTGCTGTAAATGGAGGTTAAGGCGCTTCTTTTCAGCCTTCAAGTTGTTAGTTAGTGGGATCAATGGTGTAAGGTGTGTTAGTGTCTAACGGCTCCTGGATTTCTCCCAACTCTACGGGTGTACTGTGTTGTTCCCTTTGTTCTTCCGGTCTATTAGCCGTCACCGTGCCACGGGGAGGCTGATCGGGTGTACTACTGATGTTAGAGTACTCTGGCAGGTCCTGCCACCTACTTTCCTGGGATTTCAGTGCCTAGGACCAGATTTGAGAATAAGATGATCGCTGTTTCTTGAGCAACGGTTGTAATTTTAAGAGCGGAGGGTTGTTCTCTGATAATTTGTTCTAGGGCCTAATAGGTCGGGCAATAATTTTGACGCACCGGGACATGAAAACTTGTGGGACATGAAAAAAGAAAAAAAAAAAAAACGTTGTGTAAGGGGGGGGAAAAAGACTGGAGGGTAGGAAACAGAAGAAAGGATATATATACTCACATTATATATATATATATAGAGAGAGAGAGAGAGAGAGAGACTAGTTTTTGCTACATTTAAAACAACACACTGAAAAATCAAAATTTGAGAAATCCCTTGTGATTTTGCCTAATGGAGTATATCTCGATAATACAGTTAACTTTCATAATAATGGCACCTTCGGGGATCCAAGGTCCGGTTAATTCGATTTTTGCTTTATTTAGAAAGTTTTATTTTTAATATATTTAATGCAAATATGATGAGGCTAAATAAGAAATAGAAAGAATAAGAATGTAAATTTATTAACTCCACATAAAAAACGAACAGGCTGACGATCCAATGTTATATTCTGCCATTAATAAACTCTTAAATTCAAATTGAGGAAAGACAGTTGTAGGATCGACGTGTGGAAATTTGTCTTTAGTCAGCGGGTGGTTAATTGCTGGAACAAACTTCCATCTGTCATTGTGGAAGTTGATAGCTTAAATAAATTTAAACTGGCCAAACTTTTAAACAAATACAGTAATCACGTGACTTGCCGTTTATTTTTCCCGTGTTGCAAGACATCTGCGCTGCATCCAATCCCAATGTGCCGTTAGCTCGAATGTTCCGTTATTTGGGGTGCCGTTATTTCGACAGTCTACTGTATTAGTTTTGCTTAATCCGATGTTATCTATGCAATAACTTGATATCACGCTTTCAGTATTAAAGAAAAAGTCCAAATTAAAAAAAGTGCATAGAGAAGGAAAACGGTTTCTTTGAATACACAATAAGTTTAGAAAAAATTGAATTCCTGTCAGTGCAAAACAAAACGAAAAAACCTTACACAGAAATAAATTCTAATTGAGGAGTACAAAAATAACTTTTAATAAAGAAATTATATACAGTAATTCATATCAGTTCTGAGAAATGACAGAACCGGCAACTGCTTCTTATCCTTAGATAACGAGCCGGCGTTATCTAAGGATAAGATGCAAAAAACTAAATCCACCTTTTGGAGAAACATTTTATACCATTAAGATTTTTAATCTTCTGTTTAGGTGTCTAAATCATTAATCTCATTCCGCTATAAATGTCTGCATTGAAGGCTGCAACATTCTATGCGAAACATAAACAATCATGTTGTGCTTTATGATGAAATGTTTCTTCCAAAATGTGCACTTACTCTTTCTACATGCTCATCCTTAGAATTTTCATAGTATTCACAGATATTGTGCAAATTAGTATACCACTTTCAGAAACGAACAGTCATTTAGTGTCTTCAGTTTGAGGAGTTGCTATAGAAGCGTAACCCAGTGGTAACTTCAGTCCAGCTACTGGTCCTACTGCACTAAGCCATGTGACCAAATAGTTTGACCTAAACAAAAGTAAATGTGTGTTAATTTGTGGATAGTATCAACAACATTTCTGTTATTATTATTATTATTATTATTAGAGAGAGGAGAATAACACTATGAAAAGTACCTCACTGTTTTTTGGAGGTTGTCTCATTATGGCAGTCAGTTTTTGATTAATCTTGCTTAGGAAAAATTGGGCGTCCAATGTCCAATTCACTGGACGCCCATTTCCTACAGTTTCTTACAAACTCTTTCATATGCTATGTTGATGGCATTATCCACTTGCTGAGATTATACACATGAGGGAGCATAAATTCAAATTGAGGAAGGATGGATGCAGGTTAGACATGCGGATCTGCGTTTAGCCAGCAGGTGGTTGATTGTTGGAACAAGCTTCCATTTGTTGTTGTTGTGGAAGTGGATGGAGTGAATAAATTCAAGGGAGAACTGTTTTTTTTTTTATTTCTTGCATCATTTGCCATTACTACTACTACATGACAACAAATTATAATTAAATAAGAAATATTTTTTTCCTGCTTTGAAGAGATATGTTTTTATTCTTATAACCTCTTGGTATCATTTAAAGATTTACTGCACTTTTGAAGAATTCTCTTTTTTGATCTTTTGTGGACAATGAAACACTCTTGGAATTAAACTAAGAAAAGAATTTCCTTCTTTTGAAGGCTTTTCCAATAAATCTGACACTTTTCCGAATGGACTTCAATGTTGTTGAGTTCTGTTTTTGTTTAAATGGACTTCATCAGAAATAATTTTGCGACAGGAACTTTGAAGAGGATATCATTTGTATCGGATTAGACAACATATAAGACTCATTTTTGAAGTCATCCTAGGTTGTCAATGTTTGTTGTTTGTTATTTGGTTTTTAGGAGCATTAGCAACTATGGTCATATTGCTCCGGGGATATGCGGTGGTCATTCCCTGACCTTTCCGCATTCTCCGTATTTGGTGGTCACGGGCTCGAACCCCGGTCTAATCAAGAAGCGTGTGCTACGCACTGCTGCTTCTGCCCACCTGGCTACGAAGGCGCCCTATGTTGTCAAATCCAGTATTAAAAGCCCAGACAGAAAGGATTCTTCTTAATCAAGAAGATTCCTTTCTGTCTAGACTTTTAATACTACGTTGTCAAACCTACGATGACTGTGAAGACGCTCTTTTCACATAGGAACACACTTGGCTGGGTTTGTCCAATTACACTCATCCATTAACAGGCTTCAACAGTATCGATTTTTGATAATTTTCAGATGGTCTCCAACAGAAAATTTAGAGGTTGTACCAGGATGATTCGATTTTAGTTTTAATAGCTAATGGGCAATAAATCATGAAGTGCCAAGTTCAAATATAAAATACATTACAAAAATAGTGTTAACTAAAATTAGGTTACCTTGTCAAAAGAAAGAAGTATACAAACAAGTGTGTATAGGACAGTTACTAAAAAACAACTAATTAGAGAGTTGACATGGGTTGTGTTCTGTGCTCTAAACTTCTAAAACTTTATGAGAATTAATACGATTTTAACGATATAATCAGTAACTCAATTAGTAATATCGAAATATCAAACACAGATATTCTAGCGTAATTTGACGTCGTATCATTATACACTAACGTAGATGAGGATTACACATTTTCTAAACTAAAAGAGTGAATTATACGCGATGTTAACTTGAAACAACGTACAACACACTCCACAGAAAAATATGCATTGGATCAGAACCACTTTCAGTAGGTGAATGATATTGTAAATTTACACACAAAACACAAAGACCCCAATGGTCAAGTCAAATAACATAACAAAGTTAGAGATTAATAGCAAAGAAAATTTGATCTCGCAGTGGCGACGGGCATCACCACCCGTACCAGGAGTTACCGTCCTCACCACGAGGAAGAAGGGCGCCCTACCCAGCATTACCTCTTCTAATAAAGACATGCTTTATGAAATCGGCAAACAAAAACACTTAAGAATTACACAACTTCACCAATGTAGACTGAGAGAGAACGAGCGTTACTCCTCCAACCTCGCTCGGATGTCCTGATAAAGTGGACATGACAACACAATATACGAAGAGATATGGACTTCCAATGGGCCTAGGTATCTTTCAGAAATCCATTTAGCTTCAGCAGAAGACCACATCCTTAGTCCGCTTCTTCTTACAGTTAAATTTTTTATTCGTTACAGACAAACCATAGATACTCTCATTTCAAAATCCAATATCCACCAAGATTAAAATGAACTTGAACTTGAAAAAAAAACAAAAAAACATAGTATAAATTTTTTAATCTTAAAAATTTTTAAAGATAACAATCAACTAAAAACTTATGTTTGCAGGAAAGAGACACGCACACTGTGAAATTGTTGCATTTTTATTCACATCGCTATACAATGTTAAAAGATTTGTTTTATACACACAAACCTTCAATGGAATAAAATACTGTCATTAACAGAATGACTTACAACCACAGAACTTAAGCAATGCCGCAAACTGTTCATGAAACTCATTGAGACACTCATATGGCAATGATGCCCATTGATTCCGTTAAGCTCCTGTGGTGGTGCAGATGGTTGGATCCTAGCGATATCGTTCCCAAGAGCATCCACATCGTTCTCAGTGCGACAGATGTCGGCAGATGGAGGTGGAAAAGCCATATGGATAACAATGTTCATCTCCATAAAGTGGTCAAGTAGTGTCAAAATGTCATTGGGCATTTTGCCTACCAACAACAGGGAAAATGCCCCTGTTGAAGGTAAGTGAATTCTGGTGATTACATACACTCCGGAAGCAAAGTAATCTGGAACTTCTGAACGGAGGAGATAACCGGAGTTTCACTGAAAACTGAACTTGGCATAGTGTACAGAAGGGAGGATCCTCATTAGTTAATAGACGACAGTGCGCAAGATGTAAGGCCAACTCGCATATAGAAAGCAATATTTCTTGGCTGCGTTGTGTTTCTGATACTCTATTTCCGTATTTGTGGGTTACGTTTTATTTCATTCAATTTGTTGGTTTGGTTTCTCCATGACTGGGCTCATTCATCTTTACTTGTTCTTCTAATAATTGGCCCTGGACTAATAAGTCAGAGTTCTCGTAGGCAGCACAGTTGTTGATGTAATCACCGTATTCCCCACGCCAGAAAACAGCAAATTGACCACAGAACATACGCAATTTCGGGCTGCATACTTAAGAAGAAGTGTTTTCCTGCGGGGCAAAGAGGGGGGGCTCATGAGCTTCAATATTTAAACTATGGGTAGGAGATGTCCTGAAAGCACCAAGGGCAATCCGCAATGTACTATGCTGTATAGGTTCCAGTCAGCGTAGTGTACTTTTTCGGGCAGAATCATAGATTGGAGCACCAAAATCCAAACGGAATCTGATCAATGTTCTATATAGGAGCAGCAAAGATGTACAGCCTGCGCCCCAAGACAGGGCAGATAAAGCTTTTAGTATGTTCAGCTTTTTGAGGTAAGTAGTACGCACAAATTTAATGTGTTCAAAGAAATTTAACTTCCTGTCAAGGATTAACCCCAAGAATCTGACGTTGTTAGTCACTGGAATGGTACATTTGACATCCGAAGTTCTGGATCTGTATGTAATTTACGTTGATTGCAAAAGTGAATTCCAACGGTTTTCTGCCATGACAGACGATAGCCATTGCACACTGCCCACCTTTGGACTTTATTCGGGGATATCTGCAATTGCCGCTCAAGGGATCTCAAGTTCTGAGAATTGCAAGAAATAGAGAGATTGTCAGCGTAAAGGTAGGTCTGAACAGTATTTGGAAGTTCTTTTGTGATGGAATCGATTCTAAGGGCAAAGAGGGTTGCACTCAGTACAGACCCCTGTGGTACTCCTTCTTCCTGTAAAAATGTCATAACAAGCGAATTGTGGTATCGAACTTGGAACGAACGATTCTGGAGGAAATTCCTGATGAATATAGGCAGGTTGCCTCGTAGACCAAGAGCATGGAGGTCACTGAGAATGCCATGACGTCAGGTAGTGTCAAATGCCTTCTCTACGTCTATGGAGACCATAACAAGATGTTCATTTTTTACACTGGAATTACGAATTGCAGACTCAGCTTTGTTCATGAGATCTAAGGAGGATCTGTTCTGGCGAAATCCATGCTAATTAATACTCAGAAGATATTGCGTTTCTATGATACAAAGAAGTCGATTATGGATTATCTTTTCAAGTAATTTACCGAGGCAACTGGTGAGGGAAATTGGTCTGTAACTATACGGACTGGCAGGATCTTTTCCAGGTTTCAAAAAGGCCAGAACTGTGGCATGGTGCCAAGAGGTGGGGTAAAGGTTTTCAAGAAAGATTTGGTAATGGAAGACCACAGCAGTATTTTTAAATTTTTTTCTTCAAGATGTTGTAACATGATATAATATATTCCGTCTGGCTCAGAGGCACTGTTGCACGTTGTTTTGATAGCATGTAGTAATTCAGAATATTGAAGTGGCTGATTATATGGAAAGAGAACGGAGGTTTGAAAGTTGATAGATCGCTGTTCAAATATGGTCTTAATTTTCTGTAAATCCAGAGAGTAATTTGATGCCACTGAAACTTGGGCAAAGGTCGTGCCCAAGGCATTTGCAATGTCCTCAGGAGCAGAGAGCTCTTGTCCATTCCACGAAAGAATTGGGAGAGGGATGGTTGGACATTTGCCGGAAATCTGCCTAATTTTCTTCCATGTTAACCTGGAATTTGTGTTTTTGTTTACGATAGAGGCGAACCGAATCCAGGAATTCTTCTTGGCTTGTCTTTGTGTGAGACGTGCTTTTGCTCTTAGCTTGTTATAGTTAATAAGATTAATTGTGGTTGGAGATCTACGAAAAGAATTCCATGCTTTATTTTTTTAACTTCTTTGTTTTTGTGCATTCTTCATTCTATCAATAGTTATAATGCTGTCGGGAAGGGGGATTCGACAGTGGAAATTGAGCATTTAGCTGCAAATAATAGGTGTGACGTGATATAATCGGTGGCTTCATCTATCGGCTGTGTTCGTATAAATTTCTCGTCCAAACTGATAGCTGATTGAAATTTGACCCAGTTGGCTTGAGAGAATTTCCGTTTCCTACAGGGTTGTGATAATGGTGGTTGGGTAGTGAGCAGCTCACTATTGGAAAATGGTCACTTCCCATAGGATCAGCCAGAGCGGATCATTCCATGATTGGAAACAGAATCGGGGAGCAAATTGATAGATTGATTGCAGAAGTTTGTCCAGTTGGTAACTGTATGTGAGTAATTCCGCCAGAATTAAGAACAGTAAGGTTTTGCTTATCCAGAAAGGTTTCAATTAGTCGGCCATGTCTATCTAATTTAGTCGATCCCTATAAGGGGTGGTGGCCATTGAAATCCGTCATGAGACAAACAGGAGAAGGTAACTGCATTAGAAGATTTCCAAGATCTCGGTAAGAGAAAGTACGACTTGGTGGGAGATAGATTGATACTAGTATGAACGCAATCTGCGCTATCAAACGTACGGCAACAACTTCAATTTCAGTTTTCAAAACAATTTGTTTGGTCGGGATCTTTGTACTGACCAAAATGGCCATGCCCCCACGGGCCGCATTTGAAGTAGAACTATTCTATCTATAAATCTTGTCGATAGACAGATAGAATAGTTCTTTACGTTGGTAGAAATTTGAGTCGTTAGGTAGGTTTCTTGTAGACAGAAACCAACTGGAGAGTAGCGGTTAATTAAGACTTGAATATCATTAAGATTGCTACGATATCCTCTACAATTCCATTGTAGAATGTAAGGCATTACTAGCGTTTAGTAGAAGAAGCTGTATCTGACCGTTTCTTTAATGTAGCTGGCTTTTGGTGTTCAGGCTTTGGTTTGTCTTTTTTTGAGAAGAATGGCAGACCAGTGTCCATATATTCTTCCACATATATTTCTAGGATTGGGTCGTCTTGTTTGGATGAGTCAATTATATCCATAGATGTTTCTTGGATATTCTTTTTTGAATTTGAGCTTCGATTAATCGATGTAGAAGCAATCATTGGAGGAGGAGATTTATGGTGGACGAATGGTACTGTGAGTGCAGTATTACTTGCCTGGTTCAACTGTTTAGAGATATTGGGCTGTTGCTTGGAGAAAACAAACCGAGCTCAGTCAGAGACTGAAGAGTTTGAAGGGACTATAACATCAGTTTGGGTGGCCACTGATTAATATTTTTGAGCAAAACTGGAGTATGTACGTTTAGTAATACTTGGAGAAATAAATTTCCTTGCTTCTTGAAAGCTTACTTTATTTTCAATTTTATATTTTACAATTTTCTTTTCAGTTTTATATTTGTCGCATGTCCTAGAATAAGCAGAATGGTTGCATTTACAGTTAGGGCAGGTCATTTCTGTTGCCGAACAATCACTTTGGGTGTGGTCAGGGGACCCACATTTAGGACAAACTTGGTTGCCTCTGCACGCCGTTTGCGAGTGGCCATACTTTTGGCACTTAAAACATCTCAATGGATTGGGAATGTATGGTCTAATGCAGCAAAGTAGATAGCCTGCTTTTATCGACGATGGTAGATTTGGCGTGTTAAAGGTTAGAACAATATTCCTTGTAGGTGTGAGTATATTTTCTCTTTTAACCATAATTCTTTTCACAGCAATGACATTTTGATCTTGAAGCTCTTGAGTTATCTCCTCCTCCATGATATTTAATAGACCCTAGCTGGATATAACACCCTTAGATGTATTTAGGATCGCATGGGGAGAAACTTTTAACGGAATTCCAGCAAAGATTATAAGTTTTAGCAGTTTCTCTGAATGTTTACGGTTCATTGTTTCCAATAGTAGGTCCCCTGATTGCAGTCTCTTGACTGTCTTAGGAAATTCTGCCAGACTTTCTAGGTGTTTTTGGATAAGGAAGGGAGACAGCTTACTGAGAGGCTGATCTGCAAGCGAGTGCATTATGAGGAATAAAGGAAAATCTGTCGCTGAGGAAGTGGTTTTTAACCTCTTGGGTTGCGACGTGTCATGTTCAATATCTAACTCTGGCCGAGAGCTTGTCGGTTCTAGAGGCGGAAACACATTTTGATCCATATTTGCTCTTGGCAGATTAGCTGTTCTGCCAAGGTTTCCGGCCCCGGCACGGGAAGGCAGGAGCAGTGCCTGGTGTGACCAAGGGTAAAGTAGTAAGCGTTAGTAATAGAAGTAATAAAAATAAAGAAAGATGGTTTTTCTTTCTTGCTCTGTACAAGAACTTTTGTAACAGGAGCTGTTATAAAATAAATAAATTTCTTAAGGATAGGAACTTAAAAGAGCTGTAAATCGCTTTTAGATAATCGCACTTTAAGCACAGAGAAAACGCTCCATCACAATCGCTTGGTAGCAGGGGCCCAGAAAATAACCGACTAACATTCCTATCTTAAAGGCCAATTAAGGCAAAATAAATAAATAATAAAAAAAAAAAATATATATATATATCCCTTTGTATCCCTTTGGCTTCAGGAGATTTATGGTGAAGAGCAAAACCAATTTGCCTATAGAGTCAGCTAGTGTTTAAAATAATAATTATTTTTTTATTTTTAAAAACAAAAATTATTTTATGTTATTTTATTATTATTATTATTTTTAATTTTAAAGTTTTTAAAACTACTCAGAATACTTAACAACCGACTATTTCAAGAAGCAATGATTATCAGTATCCAATAGTCTAAGAATGCCAAAATAACTAATTCATAAATTTCTATTCCTGATGAAATTTTTTTTCGGATCATAACTTAACATAGCTGATGCTGATAACTGTTTATATATATATATATACTTCGACAGAAATAAAGAAGAAATTCAAGCTGAGGAAGAAGTGCTCTCCTTTGTTACAAGTCACCATAAAAATCAAAATGCTTCTTTCCTTTATAAGTTTATCAGCTGGAAAATAATATCCCAATGGTTATTCGGAACATTTATTTAATACCATTGGATAAATGTTCAAAAAAATGTTCATTGGATAAATGTTCAAAAAAAAAACGTTATTATTCAGAAAACGTCTTTATTTGGGAATGGGCGAAAAAATTAAAGAATGCCCAATAATTAAAGTGAATTTTCTTTTGCTAGATGGTCCGTATATAACTTAGAGTTGCCGTTCTAGAATGTCTTGTGTAGACTTAAAATCATCTTGCTGGCCGGCCCCACCGCGAAAGAAACCTTTTAACAAGGCAGTGGTAGTACTGTGTGTGTGTGAGAAACGCTTCACACGGAGGTCATTGTTTCGCCAGTAGAGGTGAACAATCGCATCTGCACTGGTTCAGCGTCCTTTTACTTTTTATTTCCCCCTCCTTCCCTTTTCCCCAACGAGCATGGCTTATGTAAGGAGGAGGAGAAGACAACAAAACTTTCCAAGATGCCAGTAATATTAGCTGGCTTATTGAGTACAGTGAGGGCGATAAGCAATTTTGGACCCCTGGGAGAATTTGTGTATAATAGCCTTCATTTTTTAAGTTTCAATTAACACCAAGCGTATTTTATGAACGGTTCCATGGTGACCATTTTTAAAATATGTTTTTATGTTGTTATAAAATATAATAATAATCAATTGCATGCATCACACTACGTTCTAAGATTATAAATTCTATCCAGGACAAGGATCTGTAGAGATGAGGCATGATTCAGGATTTTTCTTTCGTCTGTAGGGCTGGGGTTCTGAGCCAAATTCTGAACCCAAGAGTAGGGCTGAGGTTCAGAACCAAAGCTCGAAACCTCAGCCCTACAGACGAAAGGAAAATCTGAATATACATCTAGCGAAAATTAAATTCTATTGTGATTCAGTTTCCTTTCTTTTTTTTTTTTAGTGGGGGGGGGGGGGGTTCGGGGTTTAACTTGGTATCTATCCCCTGGGTACACTCCTGCCCTAGACGCTCACTTAGGATAGGTATAAAAATTATGGAGGAGGTTGTTTTTTTTCAGTCATATGTTAATCTGCTGACCCATTGCCCAATATGCATTTATCTGTGGGGCAATGCTTCTGGAGATTGCAAATTGTAGTAGATGGTGTGAAGAAATAGGAAGAATGGGTTACAAACAAAAATCTGGTATAATTTCACGAGAAGAAGGAGCATAATCAAAACAAATTCAGTTTATATTGTTTTGGTACTCGACCAATCCATACCACCATTAAATATCTTTACTGGTTCCAGTAACAGAACTGAAATGTTTAATTACAATATAATTTGGTTATATTATTTTTAAAAACGATATATTTGAGGATCAATGAACAACTCACTAGTTAGTTTCCCTAGCAGAATGTAGATGGCACTGCTGTTATTAAATGATGAAAACTGGTCCGTGCCAGAGCAAAGCAAGCTATTGAATGATGGGAAGAAACAATCGATAAACAAGACGCTTCTGAGAAGTCATTAAGGCGAAAGTCTTGCAAACAATATTAATTATCCCAATAGTGACGTCATGAATCTGAAAGTTTGAAGTTACTAAAAAATGATGGGAAAAGAAGTTCCCTCAAGAATCTTTGTTTACCTAATTAATCGAAGTCGCTGTGGTGGCGCATGGTTTATGTAATTTGGGTGGTGGAGTTGTGTTTACAACTGCACGTAGTGGGGGTTAGCAGCGAGTTTATAAACCATCAGTTCGGAGGTGTGTTTTATCCGGCTAGGTCCAGTTGGATGAACCGTTTGCTGAAATCTCAACCGGTTCTTAAAGAAAATCGCAGATTTCGAAATGACTGCCAGGTGAAATTATAGACAAAAGCAAATATAATTATAAGATACAGGATGTTGGAGAATAACCGTTTGGATTTTACATTTGTATATTGCTAAAGGAATCTGAACTGTAGCGTATAGCCTGATTCCCAGAGGTTTTTTTTTTCCTTTTTGTTGTTGTTGTTGCTTAAACCAGTGCGCGCGTGCGCATGCTGAATAGATAGATAGATAGATAGAGAGATAGAAGGAAAAAAAAAAAAAAACAATGTGCGCAGTGAAGGTGAACACAGTGAACGAACTGACAGAACGACTAGCCCATCGCTGATGTTACCCCAGACATGTTGCAGAGCGAGTGGCAAAAGGTGGATTACAAATTGTACGCGCTGAAGACTACGAAGGGCACTGAGGTTGAACTGCTCTACCCACAAGATAAATTTTGGACTTTCTGATTCAAAACTATAGTTTATTTTATCTACATTCTCCATTCCATGAATATAAAAATAAATAAAATAGAATTATGTAATTCTTCTCGAAGATTTTAGGGTCTAAATGAAACAATTTATAAAATGGAAAGTTTTTCATTCGCGTGTGATGAACCGGAATGGTAATGATCCATTCTGAGCACTGGATTACCCTGAATATTGGGTAGGTGTAGGTGTGTGTACGTTAAGCACTAAAGCAACTATAAAATATCACGTCTGTGATACGGCAAATAAAAATTAAAAAAAATAATAATAAAAATAAATATATGCTGGTCGACTGATGGGTGGACCAACGTGGCATTTATGACAATCTTCCGTCTCCTATCGTTTATCCAGCCAGCGATCCAATGTACAATCTTCCCAGTAACTCGAACATCTTTCAGTTTACATAGCAGCCTTCCATGGGTACCTACATCCTGTTAATATCATAGTAATTTACCAGATCACTCAGACATGACTTCTCCTTAACGAATCCACGCTAGGATCTTTTCTAAATGGTCCTGAATGGCATTCTTAACAATCCGTAACTCCATGATCTTCCCTACCACAGAAGTCAGTCTGGATGGAGAATTATCACTTCTCCACTCCAAGAGAATCTCCCCGAAGTCGAATAACTCTAATTATCGTCACAATATACACATTTAAATGCACCCTTTTTAATGTAACGGAAACTGAATAAATGCTAACTTTCCCTGGAATTTTGCCCTCCTGTAATCTTAGTACCTTTTGTAGCAAACGCTTTTCTGAGATTATTATATTACTTATTTTACCGACAGCCTAATTTCTTAACTTTTCCCAGTTTCGAGGCTGCTTTCAGCCGTAAATATCAAGGAGAAATATCTGCTTAAGCCATATGCCATTCTTGATGAGTTTTCTTCTTTTTTGTAATCACGAAGGGTTCCTTTTCTTCATTCTCAGGTCTGGTTGATGGCGCTTTCTTATAATCAGCTTTTGCCCGCCTTGCTCGATCAGTGGTTCTGCTACTTATTATCTTATAATATCGATAAAAATCGGAATCACAATCGAAATAATTGTCTATAACGGTTCCCTGCTTGTATCTTTTGCTTAATCAAACTCTAACCTCTAATTTTTCATTTTATGCTTATGCAATTGAACCACTAGTACGGTCAGGTTTGTGACTTCGAGGTTAAATCCCTTGAACATTTCACATAACGTATTTGTATGCAAAACCATACAGTGGTAACTCCACTTAGTCGAGCCGAATAATTGTCTCACTCCAATAGTCCCCTCTCTCTCTTGAAATGGAATCTGTTGCCTTTAATTTTCACTATGCCGGTTTCTTTTGATACAACCCATTTTATGGTATTGTGGTCAAGGTCCTGCTATTGGTTTCCCTACTGTCAAGATTTTGATAGAGACTTCGTAGTGAGAACAAGATCTAGGATACTCACAGTATTAGTATTGTGGTGCAAGGAAGCCATAAGCTTTTGCTACGCCAGCCAAAAAATTTTAATTAATTAAAAACAATAATAAAATAAACTACTTGTTTGACTCCCTCTTCACGTAAACGAGAAGGAAGTCTATCCAGCTGACTTTCAAATAAGCTATCATCTATGGAGGCAGCTCGTTCCATTTAATTCGCTATAAAAGAAAATTTCTTGCAATCCATTCTAAACCTCTTTCCCTGTAATTTGAATTTATGATTGTAGTTTTTATTTA
Source organism: Mastigoproctus giganteus (assembly GCF_048544385.1). Classification (NCBI taxonomy): domain Eukaryota; kingdom Metazoa; phylum Arthropoda; class Arachnida; order Uropygi; family Thelyphonidae; genus Mastigoproctus; species Mastigoproctus giganteus. Next base: position 160,391,970 of record NC_143586.1, on the reverse strand, counting down.
TTTCGAATACATTTAGTAGAAAGATGTGTGAACAAAGTTTACAAAAATGAAATAACATTTATAGGTTGTAATTGATTAAAGTCAGTAAGAGTAATTAGTCAATAATTAATAATATCCAAGATAAATAGTAAATACAACAGGACAGAAAAATAATAAGAATTAACAGATACTAATACAAAAAATAGGAATTGAACTAGTCCAAAAATTTAAAGCGAATCAAACCATTCTAATGCCTCATTGGTACAATTATGCAGAGCAGTGATTCCTCCAGCGAGGCCTTGCCGAGAGGTGCAGACTGATAATATATGTGAAGCGACTTCTACAGTTCCACAAGCACAAAGAGGAGAATCCCTGAAGCCCCATCTATATTCTGATTTGGCACACGTAACACAATCACTTCTAAGGCGGTTTATTTCCTTCTATAAATCTCTGGGATGGTCAAATCCTGCTACGGGTTGGTCCACGTCCATTACGTCAATAAGATGGGAGTTGGGGATCTGATTAGAATTAAGATCCCATTCTTGCTGCCAAGCAACATGAGTTGGGGTATCCTGTTCAAATAGTGAAGGTTCATTCCAGATCGGGTGCCTGCTGTTCAGTCGTTGTGGAGGTGCATTCCAGATGTCATCATGCAGCGGTATCTCTGTCCTGGTTTGGATATGCCACGGAGCTGTTTAATTGTCTTTTCCTGTCTTCGGAGATGAGGAGGGGCAATGTTCGAAAGGACTGGCAACCACTCAGTTTTGGTAGGCATCATTGTGCCAGTGATGTTTCTCATAGTTTGATTTAGTTGGGTGTCAATGAGGTTTGTGTTGGCAGAATTTTGCCAAACTGGACAGCAATACTCTGTAATGGAATATGATTATAATTATTAAATAGTTTATAATCGAGAAAATTTCACCCTTATACGTTTTACTTTCACCTCTCGAACCTCAATCAAGTCTCCTCTTTTTAGGGTGTCTAGTTTCCAAAATCCGTAGTCCACATATTTTAAGTCTTTCCTCATATGGAAGCCATTTTTCCGATCTCATCAGGCGCGTTGTCCGTTTCCATAGACGTCAAACGGTAACAGGCTAAAAACGGTATTGCTAAAATTACCTTTTACCATGGGATTATGAACTTCCTACCACTACAAGCAAATGTTCGATAAATCATCGATAGGACACCATGTGCTTTCCTTGCCACAGGTCAAAACTACTCGAAGAACTTCATGTACGTAATACCTTGAATTTTGCTGCAATAAAAAATGCAGTTGTCTGATCATCCCTGGAGTCTAAGTTATCATGAAGAAAAGCTCTGCTTAGAATGATCATTAACTACTCTACCGATCGTCTGCAAAGTTTGATATCACGCCTTCCACTGGAGTCATTTAAGAAAATTAAAAACAGCAGTGATCCTAGTATTGATCCTTGCGGAAACCCACTTCGTACCATAAATTACAGAGTATTACTGTCCAGTTTGGCAAAATTCTGCCAACACAAACCTCATTGACACCCAACTAAATCAAACTATGAGAAACATCACTGGCACAATGATGCCTACCAAAACTGAGTGGTTGCCAGTCCTTTCGAACATTGCCCCTCCTCATCTCCGAAGACAGGAACCAACCATGATTTGTTAAGCATTTTAATCAAATGATTTATTAACCATTTTATGGTTAATAAATATATTAGAGCCCCCTTGTACACCTGTCGGACATTCTGAGATAAGTAGTAATCACAGAAATTGTTCAGAAATGTGTTGCCATACAGTTCATTTCGGGTTCACTTGTCTATAAGAGGTAGGTTGAAGTCGCCATTATGAAACAGTCGTACTGTAGCCCATTTAAATTTCCTCAAGAGATTTTTGCCGTACTCTTCACTATCATTTGGCCTTTAACATACATACCTTTACCCTCATCTTCCTTTTACTGCAAGTCATTTCACACCACACTGACTTAACAACCGAGTTACCTTGGTTAGTTGTTGTAGGGTTTAGGCGCATCAGCAACTTAGGCCATATTGCGCTGTATATAATATGTACACAGAGGTATAACTAGGGTTGATGGAGCTCAGGGCAAATGAAAAAATGGCGCCCCTTGAAAACTGTAATGGAATTGGAATTTTTGCATTTTTAACCATAAAAATGGCACACACAAATTTGGCATCCCGGGGCACGTGTCCCACCTTCCTCACCTTAGTTATGCCACTGTATGTACATGTCGTGTAATACAATTAGGTTCAAATGGTGCCCCTGGGCCAAGGACTCGAATGAGTACAATGAACAATTGTACAGAGAAATAGAGTGGGCTAGTAAATCAGAATGTCTTATAATGGGGGATTTTAACTTCCCAGATATAGATTAGAACTTATGGGTTGGTCACTCGCACACAAGTAAGACTTTTGTGGATTTATTGGATGACTGTTTTCTGCAAGCAGCATTTCGAGAGGCAACCACAGAAGGCAATAATCTTGATCTGGTTATCAGCAGTGATCATTCGTGTATTAAGTATTTGCAGATAAAGGAACCATTAGATGGCAGTGATCAGAGTGTACTGATGTGGGATTTACTTAAAGATATAATTACCATCAGGGGTAAAGGAAGGGGTTTTTGCTTCCGTAAAGGTGACTATAGTGGTCTCAGACAGTTTTTAAATTCTGTACAGTGGGACCAACTGATGATGTTACCAACAGCAAATTCTAAGTGGGAAGCATTCAAGGAATTAATCGTGGAAGCTACTAAACGTTTCATACCTATTAAGAAATATTGTTTAAGGTTTAGACCTAAATGGTTGTCAAATGAACTAATGTGACTCCTGGCAGAGAAGGAAAATGCATGGAATGCATATAAATTATCAGGCGACACAGAAGCCTGTGATATATATAAGCTAGTCTGTAATCAAGTCACAAAAGAAGTTAGGCAGGCGAAGGCAGATTACGAGAAATCTTTCGCAAAGGATGCTAAGAAAAACAGCAAGGATTTCTTTACTTATATAAACTCTAAAAGGAAGGGGATGAATCTGATTGGTCCACGTGCTATTGATGGTTCGACTGCTGACGATCGTTCTCAGATAGCAAACAAACTGAATGAGTATTTTGCATCTACATTCACACATGAGGAGTTATGAAAGTTTGAAAATGCCACAAGGTTATCAAATTGTAATAGGGTGCTTAATGATTTTGTAATAACTGAGAAGAAAGTGGAGGAGAAATTGTTGAAGTTAAACATAAGAAAGGCACCTGGGGTGGATGGGATCTATCCAGTTATATTAAAGGAGGCGGAAAAGCAACTAAGCAAACCCTTAGCTAAAATTATGAGAGCATCCTTGGACTCAGGGGAGGTCCCCACGGACTGGAGATGTCCAAATGTGTCCTCAATTCACAAAGGGGGATCGAAGTGTGACACGAGTAATTACAGACCAGTTAGTTTAACTTCTGTTCCGGGTAAAATAATGGAGTCACTGGTTAAAGATGCATTGCAGGATCGTCTAGACAAGAATGCAGCAATATTTCAGACACAGCATGGGTTTGTTAAGTCTTGTCTGACAAATTTGATAGGATATTATGATGTGGTTATAAAGGAACTGGATGCAAAAAATAATTTTGATATCATATATTTGGATTTCAGGAAAGCTTTTGACACTGTTGCACATGGAAGACTATTGTACAAATTGGAGCAGAATGGTATTAAGGGTAGGTTGCTACAATGGATAAAAGGATGGTTGAGTGGGAGAAGACAGAGGGTCGTAATCAATGGGTGCTGCTCTTCGTGGACTAATGTTATCAGCGGAGTTCCACAGGATTGGGTGTTGGGTCCACTGTTGTTTTGTATATTTATCAATGATATTGATGAAGGTATATCAGGCTTAGTATCACAGTTTTCAGATATACAAAAGTTGGCAGGGTATTTAATGACAGTAATGGCAGTGTGTTACTGCAACAGGATCTATAAAATTTGGGCAGATGGGCTGAGAAGTGGCAACTGAAGTTTAACTTTGACAATTGCATATGGGTAGAAGTAACCCCAGAGAAATGTACCAACTGTGTGGTACTAAACTTAAGGTGGTAGAAAAATGAAAAAGACATGGGAGTAATTGTGCAGACAGGCTACCATGGCAGGTCATGGGGTGTTGTCAATGATATACAGGAATTTTGTTAGCAGGGAAAAGGAGGTGATTGTCCCTCTGTATAAGGCAATGGTCAGGTCAGGCCACGCCTTGAGTACTGCGTGCAGGTCTGGAGACCTCATTTTAGGAAGGATGTAGATTTGCTTGAGCGTGTACAGAGAAGGGCAACAAGATTGGTGAGGGGAATGAAGGGATCCTCTTACCAGGAGAGGCTTAAGTTCTGCAAATGGCAGCAGCTGTAAATTAGGCACCTGCGAGGATCTATAAGGCCTTGAATGGGTTGAGCATGCTGAATTCTGATGGGATTCTTGCACTTGTTCAGATTACGAACCTAAGGGGACATAAATTGAAATTGAGGAAGGCCAGATGTAGAATAGATGTGCGGAAATTTGCTTTTAGCCAGCGGGTGATTAATTGCTGCAACAAACTTTCATCTGTCGTTGTGGAAGTTGATAGGTTAAATAAATTTAAGGAGGAACTGGACAAATATTTAGAGGGGATTGTTTTGTATTTTTTTTTTTTTTTTTTTTGGCTGATTCTGCATAAGCTCATACACTTCCTTTGTTGCATCACATGCCACTTCTACTACTACTACTACTACTCATGTCACTAACACAATCATCAAAATTTTTTAATCTTGTCCGATATAAATTTTGAAAACAAACTAAAAAAAAATTAACTCGATATAAATTATATAAATATTTAACTCAATTGGTTAATAACAAAACATCAATCTGAAATACAAAATTTGTACTTTAGCCTATCGCCAGTGAATGACAACTCGTGTCATCCACTGGTTCGAGTTTCCATCCCTACCAATCTTGTAGGTAGATCTCTACCATCTTTGCTCAGGATATCTTCTAGTAAAAACCTTCTCGATATATTCAGAAAATGGTCTGAAATATTCTCTATTAGTAAATAAGTGATTTAAATTGTCCTGATCAAGAACAAAAGCCTTCCACTCCAGCTACATTCTTAAATCAAGATAATTTGGACATTCAAGCATGGCATGATCTGTCTCCATTGCCCCCACAGGAACATAACCATGATGTACTCAAGTTGAACTGACTCAACCTAGACCTTAAAACATTTCGTCCAGTGAGGACAAAGCAAGCTCGAAGACCAAACTGCAGCCATGGTCTCGTCTTATATGTGACAGTTGAGACTGAGGGAACGAAGACAAAAGTTTCCCTTCCTCTTTCAGTGTTGTTCTAGTTTCCCTGCCAAATATTAAACATTTCATCATTTATCTTCTCCGCTCAACCGCAACAACCTGCCGATCAAGAGCGGCCCCACCCAAGTGTCCAAGTTGGATCTCTGGGAACATCCCTTCAACCTGATAAATTTTCTGCACATATCTCGTTCTAACAATGACGCTTCGCTCCGAAAACTAATCCTGGATGGTTTTATATAAATTCTAGGGACAGAGAGCTGTTCTCACCCTGTACAAGATGCTTACCCACCACAGGGCAACGAATTCACTAAAGTCCATAAATCAGCCAAGTACATACCGCCCCAAAGATTGTTCAACCATATTCATTAATCATCGAGCCGCATCTTCAGTAGAAAAACCTTTCTTAAAACCACATTGCTTACAAGAAGCTAAATTCAAGGTATCAATATCTACTCTTAATCCTATATATCAATAATCTTTCATATATTTTTCCCATTATCGGTAATAAGACAACGCGCCGGTATGATGTCGGTTCATTCATGGGCTTCTTCGGGATCACCTTCAGAATCGCAACACGCTACATTTGGAAAAAATTCCTTCCATCAAACAAGTATTACATAATTCTAGCATTATTTCTGAATATCTCGAATAGAAATGTTTAATAACGAGTCTCCAAGAAATCCATCCGGGGCGAGCCCTACCATATTTAACCTGATAAATAGCCAAACTCAACTCAGCATGAGTAAAAGGCATTTCAGTTTCATCAGACATATAAGTAATATTATCAATCTGTATGACATTCTGAATTTCAGAATTAACCCCATCTTTTGGAAATAAAGAAACCAATACCTGTCCAATAGACTGAGCCCACGTGGAAGTCTTTCTCCGGTTCTCATCCAGAACACTGTGGCGTTACATCTGACAAATTTTATCAGTTATAATCTTATACAAGGGTTAGCATTTCCTTTTATTTTAAACATTTCTTTTCGTTTTAGCACACTTTTTGCATCAGATGCACCAGAGCAGCAACAGTTATATCGATGTATGATTCTCCCATGGAAGAGGAAAAGGTCGGAAACTGCAACGGATCATTCACCACCTCCCACCCTGCTGAAGCTGGGAAATCTTCAAGATCCAATCATCTATTATCGGAAATTCCAGCTCCACCGAGCGTAGAGCTAGCGTTTGTATCCTCTGCAACTATCACAAGCTTAGATCTTAAAAATATTTCTACTCTTTATAGATACTATAGATACACATCCAAAGTATAATTATACTTACAATAAGGGGACACCGGGTACAAAGATCCAAAAGGACCTATAATTTCACAGCTTATTCCAAATTCAAAACTTAAAGAAGTCACTAACTCCCAAATTGGGATTTACGACCACAATAGCTGCAAAAGGTTCTTCTCCATGTTGTAAAATTCTATAAGTACCCGGACATCCTCTGAGTTTCCCAAGGAAAGAGTAAGGCTCCTGTAATAGCATGATGTTAAATTACCTCTCCTCAGCCTGTTTATTTAACTGAAAAGCCAAATCTTTAGCCTGCTATGAATTTACTTTTAATAGTTTTAGTATAGCCGTGCTTTACAAGCTACTTATAATCAATCCTTTTTCTATTGAATTCGACTGTTCTAACATATTCCTGGGACATTTCCTGTCTACAGCGGTGTGTTCTGCTGAAATATGTTTTCGGCAACAATTAATACATTGAGGCACTCCACACTTAATCGGACAACTCTTAAAAGAGTGTCTTTGGATTGAACAATGACCACAGAATGCATCATTCTTGCAATATTACCGAAGTGATGGTTACCATGTCCCGCACTCGATACGAGGTCCAGTTTGCATAAATCCTTCCTATACCAATTAATAAACGATGAAAGCATCAGGAAAACTGTAAAATCCAATTACTCACATTTTTATCTTTAACCTTATTGATCGAAGCATTTTCTCCAATATGTTGTTGTGTTACTCCATAGTCATTTATGTTCCGTGGCCACAACCGTTCCATCATCAATTTCTTATCAATGTCCTTTTCTACATCAAAGGTTAAAATTTCTGGACTCGGCTTCTTAACAGACTCCATCTTCATGTCCAGTTCCTCTGGAAACGCACACACTTCTTGATATCTGCTATATCTTTATCAGGTTCAGATTCCATAATCACCCCTTTTATCTCTGATAGCTCTTAGACTTTTCAATTTAACGTCCTGTAAATCAGACCAGAGTGTTTTAAGGAGGTTCCTTCTTGTTATCATAACTAGATCTATATTTGTCACTCTTGGTAGTGACAACTACCAAGAGTGACAAATTTGCCGTACAACTGCAATTTTTGATTTTATCTTACTTTCTTTCTTTAATGAAGCTACTTCTGCATAAGTTTCTTGTTGTTCACATATTCCTTTTCACGTAAAACTTGATTATCTATTTGCAGCCTCATCACTGTTATTTTCTATCTCATCCCAGACATCCAAAATCTGGACTGAGACTGGAACGACTCCTGGAATATTATACTCTTTTTTAAAAGAACTGCTTAAAATTATTCCGAGGACTTTTTATCTTGTTCAAACCTAACAAATTCAAACAACCCTGGTCTCCAGAGTTGTCCAAGTCCTCTCTCGTGCGCTTCACGGGAGATCTTATTTGTACTTCATTCAGTTTGTCCTTATCAGATGCCAGATTCAACTGCGTAATATGATACATATCCATCTGCTGCAACTGAAGAGTATACTCACGTAATTCAACGGCTTGAGACTTAACTTTTGCAAAGACCTCGGCATTTTTTAGAAAAAGAAGAATCTTTATTGCAACGCTTAGAATGATAATTTGCATAATAGTAGTTGCAACCGCCCGTCACAGCACAATGGCCAGGGGTTAACAATATACTACAGAGACATTATTTCCTTAAAAGCCAAAATACATAAATAATAGAATGATAAATAAGTGAAATAAAGTACAGGAAAATGGAGAAATTACTTGAGTAAACTACATATATAGAACATTGAGTGAGTGTACAACCATTTGTTTCAAAATGCATACTATAAGGATATACATCGAAGTGCATAAATATGTACATAGTTGTTTGGGTTAAGAATATACATTGCTCAAGACTCAAATTATAATAGAGTAGCCTTGGCTGCCCCCACTGAGTATTCTTTTCTTGTGTTGTCGATCTCGACAGAACTTGTTGAAGTCGACATCTAAGTCTGGGACTTGAGATAGCATCTGCTGATGAAGAAACCGCTCCGACAGATGAAGGCATCTTTGCAGAGGACATAACTGGGCGATTGCTCCTAGACGTGTCGCTGGGATCCTCCATGCACAGTTTCCCCAGAAGGAGGGGGAGGAGATGAGACCGGTCATGAGTTTGACTGTTGTCAGGGAGCCTCCTTTCATTAATGAGCGACATGAGCCTTGGGTTAAGTGCATTGACCATATCAGTGGTTCGGAGCTGGGGAGGTGGGCTAAGTTTGTGGCACGCCCACTTGAGAAGCCAATACTCGGATGAGAAAACGGGTTTGGTGGTAGAGGGAGATGCAGATGCCCAAATTTCTGCAGTATAGAGAAGTAGCGGATAGATTATTGTTGAAATGTATCTCACCATGGTGGATTTGTCTGTTACATGGTGCAGATGTTGCTTACATATCCATCTCAGTCTGGCGGCTTTTGTGAGGAGTACGTCTACATGCTGGCCGAAAAGAAGCTTTCGGTCGAATCTGATTCCTGGGTCGATGTGATGTTGGACAAGAGAGATGGAGGCTCCATTGAGGGTTGGATAGATTTTTGTTGGCTGTTTCTTTAACGAGAAGACCATGATTTCTGACTTCTCGGGATTGATAGGCAGACCAAATTGTTGGAGGTAGATACATATTGAGGAGAGAGTGGAGGTTAGCTCTTCTGAGGGTTTTGGTTTGCCTTTATTGGCGTGAATACCTTTAGATCGTCAGCATATACCAGGGTAGTTAACTTTTGGATTACCAGTGGAGCCATAAGGGCGGTGGAGAGTCGGCCAGATAGCACTACTTATTGCGGGACTCCAACTGAGATTACTTTGCAGTATAATGAGTTATCTACAGATAATTTGACTATTCGGTTATTCAGATGTGAGAAAAGCTAAGATGTCGCCTCCTATCTAATAGTGATTTTCTAGTAGTTTTAGGAGACAAGGAATGTGCACGGCATCAAATGCAGATTCAATGTCTACATAGGTGGCTGCCAGCTCGTCTCTGTTCTCAAAGGTCGTGAGGATTCTGTCAGTTGTTGCTAGAAGGTTGGTCACAGTTGATTTGTGTGGGAGTGCATAGTGGATTTGCGGAGGATTGTCTGGCAGGATTTGCTTAGTGAGGATCGGCAGCAGTATTTTTTCTAGCAGTTTCAATAGGCAGGATGAGATCGGTCTGTAGTGTTTCACAAGTGATGGAACTCGAATTTTTGGCCTTGGTTTGACTAGGTATTACTTCCATTGGTGTGGGAAACAGTGCTTTGAGAGTACTGAGTTAAAAATATGTAACAGAGGTTGCAGGATGTAAGGACTCAGGCTCTTAAGCATAAATTGCGGAATCCAGTCAAGTCCAGTAGTAGAAGTTGCTGGCAGTGAGTTGATGGCATTAATTAACTCTTGTCTCGATATTATTATGGTTGTCAATGGGTCAAAACTGGTGTCAGATGTTGGTAGCGAAGGCTGGTCTTCTGAGTTGACAGTGGTGGTAAACTTCGTGATGTAGTCAAGCCAGCTTTGGAGATCAAGTTGAGGGGGAAAACCTGAAGAGGTATCCTTATATGAAACTTTCCCTGTGCGTTTGGTCCTGTCAAGGTACGATTTAATCGCTATGGATTTCAGGCGGTTAAACTCAGCTCGAGCTCTAGAGTAGGCAATTCTTTCCGTAACGTTGTGAGACTGCTTCCACAATTTATGTAGATGTTGCTTAAGGTCGAATCGCTTCTTCAGGTCGTGGGACCACCATGCTTTAGAGTAAGGGGAGATTGTGATCTTTCTTGTGGCTGCATAGCTTATTACAGATATAATCCAATTGGTAAGGAGGGTGACGGCTAACTGGATTTTACATGATATTTATGGTTTTTCCTTTCTAGAAGCAGTATTCCTTTCTGTCTTTACTGATTCTAATTCTTTAGTTGCAAGACCACGAGCTGAAGTCTGAATTAATGTCATTTCTTCGACCCTAGACAAAAGTCTAGGGCCGAAAATGTCCCGATCAATCTCACAAATCTCTTCCTCAGATAATTTACTGACATTGTCTTGAAATTCAGGTTGACAAAATCTCTTATGCAACTCTGTCAGTCTTGCCAAAGTCTCGAAGTTTTCCACCGGAGTCAGCCAGACAACAAGGTATGTTATAAATAAATCAAACAGTGGTCCATGCGTAGGTTAACCAACTCACAACACAACGCCGAAGGGTTTAACCACCTCTCGAGAGCATGTAAATATAGATCTTAATTTTCGAGTCACAAAACCCCCTCTGATCGTAATTGCTCGGTTTAGCCAGCCAGAGTACCTGACTGCCCGCCCGCCCCGGGACCATGAGGAGGTACAAGCAATTATTAACACGACTATGTTTAGCAGCAACATAGCAAAAAAAAAAAAAAAAAAACAATCAAAGGAGTTCAAATCTCAAAAGCACTCAGCAATCCAATATAAAGTTCACTATAGCATTGACCAGTTTGCCTAACAACACAGTTGCCCCAGAATATCCCCAGAGGCATATAATATGTACTTATAATTTGTAATGTGTAATGTATAAATTGCGTGTGTTCTGTGGTCGATTTGATATTAGCTGGTGAAAAATCCGAGTTTCCGGGAGAAAAAACCACGCACCTCGCCTGAGACACACTAACATAGCCACGTTGTGAAAATAGGCCCATAAAAATTCCTTGTGTCGCTGATCAAATACCATAACAGTAAGTTGTCAGAATGGATGAAGTTGAGAATTTGACTGAGCAAAAAAAAAAAAAAAAAAAAAAAACAAGAACGGGACAGTTAATTCCGATTTGTACGACCAATGTAAGAGTAACAAAGCCATTAACGCTCTTGTGCAACTTGTTGAAATTTGTTTATCAAATCGGATTTTTCGAATGAAATTAAACAGTTCGTATAGATTTCCAGAGTTACCCAATATCTGTTGAATGGTAAATGGATTCTGATTTTTGCATAACTCTGGAAGCAAAGGAATCTGGAATTTCTGAATCGAGAGCACAACAAAACAATTTGTCTTACTGAAAGTTGAATTTGGCATTGAACACAGGGAGGGGGATTTTCATTAGCTAATAGAGGACAATGCGCAAGATGTATGTGATCAATTCGCAGTCTTGCAAGTATTACCTCTCCTCTACGACTTTGTCTGGGGCTGGAGTCCCATATTTATGAATTAGGTGTTATTTCCTGTAGTTTATTGTTGGTTTGATTTCTTCATATCTGGACCCATTCGTCTTCACTTGCTCTAATAATAATTGGCTTAAAATCAGTGTATGGAAAAATTATTATTTTTTTTTGTAGTTCTGATGCTCACTTTGCTGTATTTTCTGCTTTCTCATTGCCATCTATTCCGGAGTGTCCCGATTTTTGATGAGAACAAATTTTTGTTGTTTGTCTGTGTTCTCGACTCCATCATGCTCAGAGCATATAAAATTTGTAAAGAAGAAAACTTCCACCAAGAACTACAAACAATAACCAGGCTTGCCTTGAAGAACGAATCAGAGAACATAAAAAGGATGTACAATATGGAAGAATCCTAAAATTCGACACGGCTCTACATGCATTCCAATGTGATGACACATGGGACTTCAAGAATACTGGAATTCTTTCTACAGACAACCTGTATAACAGATGAAAATTTAAAGAAGCCCTCTTCATAAAAATGTTACGAACATCATCAATTAATAGAAAACAAGGGATCGAGTTCAACCCTCAATATAACCACCTATTCAACAAGAAATGGAAAAATGGAAAAAGAAATAGTCCAAATATATAGAAATTCCCTCGGGATCCCAGAAAAAACCTGCAAAACAACTACGGATGATCGCAGTATGAGAACAAAGTTTACCACAAGGCATCCCTTAGCATTAGTAGAGGCATACGATGCGAGAAAGCAAGTTATGCAGCATTAGCCAAAAAAAAAAAAAAAAAACCCAATTCGCGCCTCCATTCGTTCCAAATGCCCGTCCAGCTCAGCCTTAAATTTATTTAGGCTATTAGCTTCCACAACAAAAGATGGAAGCCTGTTCCACTAATCAACTACCCGCTGGCTAAAGGCAAATTTCCGCATATCTATTCTACAACTATCTTTCCACAATTTGAAACTGTGACCCCGCAGATTCTTAGTCTGAGCAAGAAGAAGAAGAATCCCATCAGCATTCAGCTTGCCTCAACCCATTCAAGGCCTTATACACTACAAACAGATCACCTCGCAGGTGCCTACTCTCCAGGCGCTGCAATTTGCAGAACTTAAGCCTTTCTTGGTAAGCGCACCCTTTTGTTCCCCTCGCCAATCTTGTTGCCCTTCTTTGTACTCGTTCTAGCAACTCTACATCCTACCTAATATGAGGCCTCCAGACCTGTACACAGTACTCTAGGTGTGGCCATGACCACTCCCCTGTATAACGGAACAATCACCTCCCTGTCCCTGCTAGCAAAATTTCTATATATCATTGACAAGACTCCGTGACCTGCCCTGGCACTGCTCAGCGAACTTCATATTTGATTGCACAATTACCCCCACGTCTTTTTCACTTTCCACTTCCCTGAGTGTAGTTCCACACTGTTGGTACGTTTCTCTTCAGTTACTGTTACCCATATGCAGTACTTTCCATTTTTCAATGTTGAACTTCAGTTGCCACTTCTCAGCTCATTTTCCAAACTTATCCAGCTGGAGTAGCATTCTATAATTACTGTTATTGACAACCCTGCCAACCTTTGTATCATCTGCGGACTTGGACATTAAACCTGATATACCTTCATCAATATCATTGAAAATATACAAAACAACAGTGGGTCCAACGTCGAACCCTGGAGAACTCCACTAATAACATTTGTCCACGAAGAGCAGTGTCCATTGATTACCACTCTTTGTCGTCTCCCACTCAACCATCCATTTATCCACTGTAGCAACTTACCCTTAATGTTTTGATACTGTTGCACATGGAAAACAGCAGTCTTCCATGTGCAACAGTATCAAAAGCTTTCCTGAAATCCAAGTATATGATATCAAAATTATTTTTGGCATTCATTCCCTTTGTGACCACATCATAATATCGAATCAAATTTCAGAAAAGACCTCCCTTTAACAAACCCATGCTGTGTCTTAACTATTACTGCAATCTTGTGTAGATGATCCTCTAACGTTTCCTTAATCAGTGATCCATCATTTTCCCTGGAACACAAGTTAAACTAACAGGTCTGTAGTTACTTGTGTCACCTTTTGAAACCCCTTTGTGAATTAGTGATACATTTGCACACCCCCAGTCCATGGGGACCTCCCCAAGTCCAAGGAAACTCTCATAATTATGGCTAAGGGTTTGCTTACTTCCTTTACTGTCTCCTTTAATATAACTGGATAGATCCCATCCACGCCAGGTGCCTTTCTTATGTATAACTTCATCAATTTCTGCTCCACTTTGCTTTTAGTTATTACAAAACCACTTAGCTCCCTGTTAGCCTTTGATAAACTTCTGGCACTCCCCTCATAGAATAACTCCTCATGTGTGAATGTACATGCAAAATATTCATTCAGTTTATCAGCTATCTGAGCATGATCGTCACTAGTCAACCCATCTATGTTAAGTGGTTCAATAGGATTCATCCCTTTCCAAAGATTTCTCTTAATCTGCCTTCGCCTGCCTAACCTCCTTTGTGACTTGATTACAGACTAGTTTATACTTGCCATAGGCTTCTGTGTCACCTGATACTTTATATGCATCCCATACATTCTTCTTTTCTGCCATCATTAATTCATTTAACATCCATTTAGGCCCAAACTTTGAACAATATTTCTTAGTTGGAATAAAAAAAAAGCCTAGTAGCCTCCAAAATTAAGTCCCTGAAGGCTTAACATCTTTAAGTAATTCCCACATCAGTACATTGTGAGCACTGTCACCCAGTGGTTCTTTTATCTGCCAATTCTTAATGCATGAATATTCACTGCTGATAATCAGATCAAGAGTATTCTCCCTCCGGTTGCCTCTCGAACATGTTGCTGTAGAAAACAGTTATCCAATAAATCCACAAAATCCTTGCTAGTGTGCGAATGACCAGCCGTCAAGTTCCAGTCAATATCTGTAAAGTTAAAATCCCCCATTATAAGACATTCTAATTTACTCGCCCACTCTATTTCTCTGCACAATTGCTCATTATACTCATCAGATTCATTAGGCCTATAACACATACCTATTCTCATTTTTCCTTTCCCAGTGCTTATTTCACACCAGACTCAACACTGCATTGTCCACCAACATCAATTGGATGCATTTCCTTAGATTTTATGTGTTTCTTAACTAACAGCATAACTCTTCCTCCCTTCTTTTCCTGTCTATCCTGCCTGTACACATTGTAATCCCCAAATTGCAATTCTGCACTGCTTATTTCTGTGTGACACCACGTCTCTGATACCCCAATAATATCTGCCTTTGATGTCTTGACTAGCACTTCAAGCTCATCAAATTTATTAACTATACTCCTAGCCAGTGGCGTAGGAACGCCTTGGCATTGGGACAGATGCCAAGGGCTCCGACAGTAGAAGGGCGGCAGTGACAGACTACATCAGTACAGTGTCAAGCTATTTCGACACCCGAGGCTAGCTGACGAAATGGCGCCCCTCAATGATGTGGAATCAAGATGACAGCACAGGGAGGATGAAAATTAATTTTCATACGGTGATTCAAGCCTGCATGATTCTTATATCTGAGTATATATTGCATAGCATCATAGATCTATTTGCTGTTCAGAATGTAACTTTGAAGGGACCAATCAGGCGATCGCTTCATCAGCGCATGCTCGAATGCATAGTAGTTCACAATTCGCGCATTGTGTATAAACTGAATAAGTTAGTGTTTTTGTGATTGCTATATAAACAGGTAATCGTGAATATTGTGATTTATAATTTAAATAAAACAATAAAGGCCAAATTAATTTTAGATATGCCACCAAAGGAAAAAAGTGGACATCAGTACCGCGTAGAAAAATTGCATAAAGGGGAAATTAGGAAAATAACATTCCACTAGTTTACAAAACTAGCTTACAATAAGCCACTCCAAACCTGAAAGTGACAAAGAAAATGATCATGATTCCAATGATGATGAAACAAATGACGCCACTGAAATGGAAGTCCAAGAAAAAGATCAAACATTGAAGTTATTTTAAAAGAATTAGAAAGTGTGGACAATACCAACAACAGTTAGCAGAAGAAAATGATGGCAGCAATAATATTAATATGGAACATGTAAGTCTGAATTTTAATGATCCGCCCACATGGAACTTTAATGTCCACAAAAACAGATCTTTTATGGTGCAACCCGGTCCCGAACATATAATCTTAAATACGTATCCTATCACTAATAGCGGATGTTTCAATAATTCGTGGAAATACAAAAATGAAGGCATTGAAAAAAAAAAAAAAAAGAGGAAATGGTTATTTTATTGCAAAAAGAAAGATGCAATGTATTGTTTCTCCGTGCCTCTTATTTGTATCTGGCACAAATAACGTTGCATTTTGCAGCTCAGATGGATTTAAGGATTGGAAACATCTAAATCGAAACGTTCTTTTTCATGAGAATTCATTACAACACACAAACAATTTCACAAAATGGAAATTATTAGAAAAGGGTCTTCAAAAATGATCGACTAATTGACCACGCTGCACAAACAGCACTAAGAAGCGAAATTTCGAAATGGCGTCATATATTGAAAATAATATTGAAATGTATATTGTTCTGTGCTGAAAATAATTTGGCATCTCGTGGACATGCTAGTAATCCTCAGGGCATCCTCAGTTTATGCTGAAATGCCGGAGTACATTTATTGTCGATCCTATTCTATCGTTATTCAACAAAATCCTTCATCAAAAATTCTTCCCTCCTATATGGCATGTCTATCTAGTAAGACCGCTGCCAAAAATACGCTCTGCTTCTCAGCCCAGTCACTTCCATCCTATTTCTTCTGCATCAAGCCTATTAAAGATATTTGAGAAATATCTTCTGAAAACGTTAACCACCCAAATAATGCCGCATTAGTCATCGCAGATCCACTATGCCACCCAGTCAAGATCCACCGCTACAAATCTAGTCACCACCACTACCAAGATCCTCGAGGCATTTGAGCACGGTTCGGAAATCACCGTTACTTATATCGACGTCCAGGCAGCATTTGATTCCGTATCCGTTCACGCGTTGGCAAGGCTACTACGTGAGCATTACCTCATTGGAGGAGACGTGCTCTGGTTTATTCAGACAATGCTTGAGAACAGGACCATTATTGTTCGCGATGGCAAGCTGCGCTACACAAGGACTATTACAGCTGGAAGCCCACTAGGCAGAGTCCTCTCTGGTATCTTGTTCTCAACTGTTCTTCTGCCTTTCGTGACGGGCCGAACTGATATCATCACCTTCGCTGATGATATAAAGCTGTTCACTGCTATCAACCCTGGAGACACTGCTGACTACAAAAATGCCTTAATCGTACAGAAAATCCAGAACCTCGAGGCCTTCCTCTCCGGTTTCGGCCTTCACATCAGTCCTGAGAAGTCGAAACAGTTGACCTTCTCGCTGAAACACAACCCAACAATGGTGCAACCCAATATAAGAGGATCTGCGATTTCTCCTGTTCAGCAACACACCGATCTGGGCGTTATCTTTGACCAGAAGCTCCTTTCTACCACACATAGACCATCTGCAAATAAAGTTCTGTCGACTCCGGTGAATACTTAAGCAACAACTTATGCATGTCCATGACCAGACCGTTGGGTACAGACATATTAAGACATGTGTCTATCCGGTCTTACTTTATGGCGCAGAAGTCTGGACCTCAACTACCACAACGTATTTGAGACGGATTTCGGACGAATTATGGCTATTGAAGTGGGCCATATGGAAATTTCGTCTTCACCCTGCACCAAGGACCACCCAGATGGCAGCAGCTCTAAACATTAGACGTCATCCTGCCATTATCCATGAGAGAAGACTCGTCTTTGCTGTAAAAATGATGGTTGGAATTATTTCGGAACCAGACTTCTGGGCTAACTGCGGATGGAGAATCCCAGTACCAAGCCTTCGGCTCAATCCAGTCCTTCAGGCTACCCCAAACCGGTTAAAGTTATCCGATCGGTTCTTATCGGTGCCAATGCTGCACTTCATACACTCCTTGGATGGAGACCTCTACAAGTTCGCACTGGATAAAAAATATAGGCAGAACTTACTCCATCGACTTCCTTCTCAGGATCACGTTACAGAACATTAGGACCTGCTCCCAAGGACTTGTCCATCACTGCCATGGATCCATCACTACAGTGTTCCAAATTTCTGCGCCTGCTCAGATAACCCCAGCACTGTAAAAGGACTACTCCCTGGAGAATGGTTTAACTTGATAACATGCAGTTGTGTAAATATTTTCATATGTAAATTTTTCAATTTTTTTCCAATGTTTAAACCTGCACTTGTATAATTAGCAATAATATTGTTGTTTTTTTTTTTCTTCTCTCTCATCCTTGTTTATTATATTGTATTAGCCTTTACTGTAAACCCCTGGCTTGTAGCAGTGAAGGGTATTGTGCCTTTTATATGCAATAAAGAGTTCTTCTAATATCGATACCAAAGAAAACAAATTGTGGCGTATTTTTAAACTAGATAAAATTTGTCAGCCAATTTGACTTTGGTGTGAAAAATTCTCTGAAATCGCATATTAAACGCCAAACTAATTATTTATCTCCAGAAATTCAGAATGAATTTATTAATTTGTTAGCAATAAAAGTACGAATTCAAATAATTTAAAATAACTAAATGCAACAAAGCATAATATGTTAAGAGTAAGAGTTTTATATCTATATAATATCGGTGTGGATACACCACAGACAACTCTTAAGAAAAAACTACGATAGTAGTGTGGGGGGCATCATAAAGGAAACCACTCTCTTCTAAATCTCTGACAGGGTGCTTACAACAGAAGGTTGACCAGGGTCCGAATAGTTAATATACCTTGGTCTGCCCACTGGCTACGGATGCACAGAAAGTAGTTGACAAGCTCACTTCTCGGTATGTGGGACAGGTAGTCGGATAGGTTTTAGGGGTCCCACTGAGTTGCAGATGGTAATCTCTTTATCTTTTAATTCGGGCGTAACAACAGCACTATTTCTTGCTTGAAGTCCATGGGTGGGAACGATGTGAACGATCGTAATGCAGTCGTTATATGGAAAATTTTCGTTTCCATAAAACGAAGAAATAAAAAATTCTAAAAAAATTCGGTAAAAAGAAAACATTTATCTCAAAATAGAAAAAAATGCTATAAAGAAGTTTGTTAAGCAGAGGCCCGACTGATTATTTATTATGATTTTACCAATTATCGAAAAAACGCGCGTAGCCACGAATTTGCCAAGGGCGCCGAAAACCTAGCTACACCTCTGCTCCTAGCATCGGTGTACATACAAGTAGACATGCACTTGTTCCTACTCTTAGTTGCCGACCGGGCTAGCCAGGTGGGTAAAGTGCCTGCCTGGCAACGCAACGATTGCGGGTTCGAATCCCGCCTCGGGCTTGGATCAGAGTAAAATGCCAAAAAAAAACAAACTTTGGGAGGTGCATTATGGCCACAGAAGCCGATGCGCCAACAACTAACAAAAAAAAAAAAAAAAACTAACTCTTAGTTACCCTAACACAGCTCATGTATTTACTTGTTCCAATATGATTCCCAGCAGTCCTGGAAATCTCCATTACCTTGCTTTCCAGACTGCTTCTCATTCTAATAGAAGCAGTGCAAGAATCACTTTTGCCTCTGGAAAAGGCCACTGTTAACCTTTTAGTCTGTGTATTCTCCCCCAAGCTAGCAGTTTTCCGACACACCTAACACTGCCTCGATAGCATCAGCAAATGTTCTTGCACCCTTTCTAGTAAAAGGGATGGGGTATTACAGGAATGGGGTACATCAGGTAAGGAATCCACTCCAACAAGAACTACTGGATCCAGGATAGTAAACTTTGGCGTTTTTCTATTGGTCAATAGAATTAATCCCTTACCCATAAATTAACTGTTGGCAGCATCTCTTGCCAGATTCTGGTACTCTTCCCTCTGGTGGGGCATGGGCATGCCTCACTGAAAAATTGGGTGTCACCTACCCTATCGACCCTCTTCTTCCTATTTCACCCACCAGCCTTCATTCTCCCCTCCCAGCACTTTTTCTTGCACAGCGTGTAGCCCTACACGTCCAAATTTAAATACACCAAAAAATTTCGCCCAACCTTTTAGGCACTTCAGAAACAGGCTTTCAGCGTCAAACCCCATATTAGTGCTTTAATGTAAGTGATTTAAAATCAACCGCGGTCGTTCCAATTTTTTTTTTTTTTTTTTTTTAAGGTCCTAGCCACTAAAATCCCAGGAAAGTAAGTGGCAGGACCTGCCAGAGTACAATTGACTCAATGGTAACACCCGGCTAGCCTCCACGTGGCGAATTATGGACAACGTCTGGTCCCATTAGGGGCCTGGCGGCCAATAAGCCGGATAAACAATGGGCACAACATATATCACTTCTAAATCTCTGGCTTTGACAGGGTACTGTCACCGATACATAGAACATTCGCGGAGATGGGAGAAATCCCAGGAGCCGCTAGACCCTCAATATACCTCATATACCTCATACCTCATAGTCTGTGCGCTCGGAAACTTGTTGAAACCCAAAATAGAATTTATATTGGCTGGGGCAGCTATAGGTTTAAAGAGCACATATCGGTTCCTAAGTGCTATAGGTGTCTCCGCTTTGGGCATACGTCCCATACCCAACCAGCGTGAGACCACCTGCGGCCACTGTGTTCAAAAGGGCCATGTTTTTAAGAACTGCCCCAACAAAGAACAGTCTCCAACCTGCGCAAACTGTAAGGCAGCTAGGGCACCACACCATCATTCGATTCGTGACACAAACTGTCCAGTATACAAAAAAGTGAAGAGCCTTTACCAAATGAGAGTAAATTATGGATAGATGCCCCACAAGAAACAGACAACAAGAGATCAAGTTACTGCAACTAAATGCGCAGAGAGCGAGAGTAGTCGCAGACCAGCTAAAGATCAAAGCTGAGGAAAATCAAATTGACGCCATGATGTTGCAGGAACCCTACGTTCACTCTGGGAATGTCGTGGGATATCCCACTTCATATAAAATCATTCACTGCACGGAAGACCATCCATGGGCTGCTGTTGTTGTGAGGAGTCCAGAAATAACGGTGACTAAAATCGCGCCATTATGCACCTCCATCAGCGCCTGTGCGCAGATCATGTCATCTCTCGGGTCCCTATATCTTCTCTCGCTATATTCTCACCCTGGTGAGCATATTACTACTGCAATCTCCATCATCCAGGAAGCACTCCATCTCCTCCCAGGTGGGCGGTTGCTGATAGGCATGGATGCTAACTCTCGCTCAGCACTCTGGCACAGCCCAACTCCAGACAGAACACCAACCAGAAATGGTACAAGACTTGAAGATTACATAATTTCGTCTGGTCTGCGGATCCTGAATCGTCCACGTCACCTCTCCACCTTCAGCAGTTCCCTCTGGGAGAGCACAATTGATGTCACTATAGCAACGCCTGACATTCAAAGTAAACTGAACAACTGGGCTGTTCAAGAGTCATGGACAACGTCACACCACAGAGCAATCACCTTCTCCCTCGTTCGTTCTGTGGAACGTGCACCACCAATTCCTAGAGACATAGTGAGATACAACACCAAAAAAAGCAGATTGGGGCCGATTCCAAGAGGAATTGGTCAAGTTTTTTCCGGAAGACATTCCACTACCTATTACACTCACACCTGAAGAAAGCATTACCAAGGTAACAGCTGCCATCAGGAGTGCCTGTGATGCTTCCATCCCGTGTAGAAGACAATACAGGTAC
This sequence comes from Mastigoproctus giganteus, assembly GCF_048544385.1. NCBI lineage: Eukaryota > Metazoa > Arthropoda > Arachnida > Uropygi > Thelyphonidae > Mastigoproctus > Mastigoproctus giganteus. The sequence continues at coordinate 160,370,592 of NC_143586.1, read as the reverse complement.
GCGGCCCCCTGGTGGAATACAAATTTGCGAGATCTCAGAATAAGAGTCCACCTAGCCAGGAAGACATTTCAACGAGCCCGTGTACACCTTCCCCCGAAAGAAGTAGCTGCAGCACGAGAGGCTTACCGTGTGATAAGAAATGCGTATTCCAAAGAAATAAGCGGATGTAAGAAGGAGTCATGGCAAACTCTAGTTTCCACAGTGGGAAATGGCGATCCATGGGGCATTGTATTTCGGATCATTACAAACAGGCTACCCAGAAGTGAAGTTTTGGAAACCACACTCAGGCCGGATGGAACCTCGACATACTCTTGGTCTGATTCTCTCAACAACATACTGGACAATATCTACCCAACTGATGACTTGGCACCGACACTGGAGCAACAAGAAATCATTGACAGGAACAGGGCATACATATCAGATACTAGTGAACCGCTTTTCACATCCCTGGAAATGAATTTGGCCCTGGCCAAAACGAAGGAGGGTAAAACCCCAGGCTTGGATTTGCTGGAAGTTGACGTACTAAAAAAGTTCGCAGAACACTATCCTATAACTCTCTTAAGTTTATTTAATAGATGCCTAGCTGAAGGAACATTTCCTGATTTCTGGAAAATTTCAACACTCAAGTTAATCCTAAAACACCCGAAAAAACCACCTCAAGTACCGACTTCTTACAGACCAATAGCCCTGCTTCCTGTTTTGGCCAAACTCCAAGAACGTCTTTTGCTCTCCCGTCTCACCGACTACTACAAAAAGCAACAATTACCATCTCCGCATCAATTTGGTTTTTAAAACAGGCTGCAGTATAGAAGATGCTATCCACAGATTAATCTCTCTAGCTACCCAGACAGAATCTAAATACTCTCTAGCCATAGTGGTGGACTTTTCGGGGGGCTTCGATCGACTATGGTGGCCCAGCATACTTCAAAGACTTCGGCAGGTCAAGACGTCCTGCATTCTATATAACTGTATAAAGTCCTACCTCAGCAATAGAACAGTGCAGGTAACCAACAAATACCAAACAGTCACCAGGAATATACTGCGAGGCTGTCCTCAGGGCTCTGTTCTTGGACCATTTCTTTGGTCCATTGTCTTGGACGAGTTCCTGGGGATGGATCTCGGCGAGGTCAAGCCCCTGGCCTTTGCTGATGATCTCGTACTGGTTATTCATTCTGATACAAGAGCCACATTGGAAGTACAAGCCAACTTTGCACTGGGAAAACTTCAAGACTGGGCTGCCATGCACAAATTAACAATCTCCAGTGAAAAAACAAAGTCAATCCTTCTAAAAGGAAAGCTCCAAATCCGACGGCCACCAGTGATGAAAATTAACAACACCCCAATCCGTCTCTACACAGAAATCAAGTATCTGGGCCTGCATCTAGACGCCAACTTATCCTTCATCCCCACTTAAAATACCTGTCAGCTAAAATCCGAAAATACAATGCAATGATAAGGCGGATTAGCAGAGCGGATTGGGGCCTAAAGAATAAAGCTGTGTCATTAATATATAAGGCAGTATATGTCCCGATCGTGTGCTATGGAGCCTCCATCTGGTGTGAAAAGGCAATCCTGGAAAAGAACAAGCGCAAGCTTGATTCCATTCAAAGGTTTATGTTATTATCGGTTACCAGGGCGTGCTGTACTGTCAGCACCCCTGCATTACAAGTCATTGCAAGATACTTACCTCTCTATCTGGAAGTTGTCAAGAGGGGTCTCTTCCAGCGCCTGAAGAAGGGAATCCCAACTCAATTGTTAAACCTGCAATTGAACCATGCATATGACCCTAAGAAGGAAAGAAGAAAAATTGCAGACCACTACAAAACCTCTGGCAAGAAACATGGGACACAACGCCTAAAGGAGCAATCACCAAAAGGTTTATTCCCTCAATTAGTCGGACTTCCCCAAAGCCTCCTCCCTGGTACTCGCCTGGATTGCAAGTCACCTTCCTGCTTACAGGCCATGGACCGTTCCAGCAAAAACTAACAGCCATGGGAATAGAAAATAACCCATATTGCCACTGTGGTGAAGAGGAGTCCTGGGAACACCTTATGTACGAGTGACTCACTTACGACAACGCTAGACTTCAATTTCTCACTGATATTCAAGGAACCCCGGCAATCAGGAGTCAACTTTACTTCAAGAAGAGGCCACATACCTAGCCTTAACACGCTACGCCCAGGCTGTTTTCAATTGTAGAAGAGCAAGACTTGCGGAACTCAGGGCAGAACAGAATAACGTGCCAACCCTGCGATCCCCTACGGGGATAGGATAATGCAATTTACCCTGGGTGTAGGATACTCACAAGAGCACCTGCTCCTGTAATTTCCAACTCCCTTCTCCATCCTCTTCCTTAGAGTGGACTGCCTTCTCTCTTTGGTCCACTCCAACTTCTGTTCCCCACATTTGACCTCTCCTTCTTCTCTTACTCCCCCCATATGCTCTCTTATCTTTTTATTTTATTTATTTTTATTTATTTATTTTTTTTTTTTACAGCCTCAACTTTTTTTTTTTCACTCTTCATTTTATTTATGATTTTTTATTTTATTTATTTTTATTTTTTTATTTTATTATAATTTTTTTTTTATGGCTTCTGTCAGGTAGCTCAGGCAACCCTGGCAGAGGCAGCCAGAGTATAATGGGCAGCCTGGCTCACCTCCCAGTGGTTGTGGCGGGCAACGTGGAGTCCCAGTAGGGGCCTCGCGGCCAAGCAGCCAGACACAACAACAGAACAAAGCACAATACTACATTAACCAGACATTACACTTTTTTTCTGGCTGTGCAGTAGTTCTGCATTTCATCACAGAGTACATATGGTGCAGATGTGGGAAACCACCGGTGGCGCCTGAACCTAAATACTATGCCACTATGCCACTAGTCTGTGCGCTCCCAGGCCTTTGCTGATGATTTGGTCCTCACCATTGCTGCAGATAGTAGGGCCCAGCTAGAGGAAAAGGCCAATCAGGCAATGCTGATATTGCAAAACTGGACCTGAACCCACTGCCTGACGATATCAGCAACAAAGACGTCCTCCATCCTGCTAAAAGGCAAGCTTGATATACGTAGACCGCCACAAATAAAGGTGGGACCTACCACAATAAAATTAGTGACCCAGTTAAAATATTTAGGGGTTATACTGGATGGTAATCTTACCTTTAAACACCATCTAACTTATATCAGAGCCAAAATTAAAAGATACTCTGGATTGGTGGTGAGGATCGCCAGGCGGGACTGGGGTTTAAACCAACGCACCCTGTCATTGTTTTATAAAACAACCTTTCTACCGATCATCACTTACGCCTCAGCAATATGGTTTCCCAAAACAGCAACTGTAGTAAACCGACGCATCCTTGATGCAACGCAAAGAACCATCCTACTGACAGTTACACGTGCTTGTAGAACAACCAGGGCCCACGCACTGCAGGTCTTGGCCGGGGCTCTCCCCCTTGACTTAGAGATCACGCGTAGCGGAATGAACTACCACATAAAGAAAGGAATACCTTGTACATACCATGGTTATACTGTGGACGTTAATGCACCACAAAAAAATGAAAAGACAAGACTGCAAAAACACCTGATGCAAGTTAGGCAGGAGCGCTGGGCCAACTCAAATAAGGGAAATATCACCAGGAAATTCATTCCGAACATCGACAGGATGTACCCCAGTCCCCCAACTTGGTTTCAACCTGGCTTATACACCACCTATTTACTGACTGGTCACGGGGCCTTTAAAGCCAAGCTGACAGCGCTGGGGATTGAGGTGGATCCGAGCTGTGCCTGTGGGGAGCTTGAGTGCTGGGAGCAGATTATGTACGATTGCACCCATTATGAGGACCTCAGGTGCAGACTGATCACTGCAATAGACTACCTCCCCAAGAACTTGGAATCACATCTATTGGACTCACTAGAGGAATACAGGGAGCTAAAGGAATATGTCCAAAAAGTATTTGGTAGGCGTAAAACACTGATAGCCATCTACAGAAGAAGAAGATAAAAATAAAAAATAATAAAATAAAATAAATAAATAAATAAAAAGAGACAAAGAACAAGCGTGGAGAGGACTCAAGGAGAACCTCCCTCAGGAACCTGCTCACTACTAATCATCTAAAACCAGCGATCGCAAGAATAACCCCATGGAGATGCGGATCTTTCCATGATGAAGAGAACCACAGCCATTGATAACAGACTAACAACGGACCTGACCAGTGTTCATAGCTGAGGACAAATCTGGATACTAAAGGCTACCGATGACAGAGAAGACCGACGAAGATAGAGAAACTCCAAGTTGCTGCCTTGACGGAGCCATATTGGCTCAAGGCTCTGCACTCTCTTGTGCAGTGCAATTCTTTTACTCCCACACCCGGCAGGGGAGGGAGGTGACGGCTTGCTGTCTCCTCTCTTCCCTGCCACACCATTCCTTCCCTCTGGTGGGGCATGGGCATGCCTCACTGAATAATTGGGGATCACCTACCCTATCGACCCTCTTCTTCCTATTTCACCCCCCAGCCTTCACTCTCCCCTCCCAGCACTTTCTCTTGCACACTGTATAGCCCTACACGTCCAAAGTTAAAATACACCAAAAAAAAATTTCGCCCAACCTTTTAGGCACTTCAGAAACAGGCCTTCAGCGTCAAACCCCATATTAGCGCTTTAATGTAAGTGAACTAATATCAACCGCGGTCGTTCCAATTTTATTTTAGGTCCTAGCCACTAAAATGCCAGGAAAGTAAGTGGCAGGTCCTGCCAGAGTCATTAGGGGCCTGGCGGACAATAAGACGGATAAACAATGGGCACAACATATAACACTACTCATGACCCACACACTTCTAAATCTCTGGCTTTGACAGGGTACTGTCACCAATACATAGAATATTCGCGGAGATGGGAGAAATTCCAGGAGCCGCTAGACCCTCAATATACCTCATAGTCTGCGCGCGTATTCTGGTACCATCGAACTACGGCGCGTGCGCGGGCCGGGAAACTATAAAAAACACCCGATACTGAGTTTCGTTAAGTTAATCAGTGTAACTCTTGTTTTTCAGATGGGAAAGGCAGCGGACTTAAGCGAGTTTGACAAAGGCCAAATTGTAATGGCCAGAAGACTGGGTCAGAGCATATCCGAAACGGCACGGCTGGTGGGATGCTCACGTCAGCCGTTGTTAGTACCTACCGAAAGTGATCAGTGGAGGGAAAACCCATGAACCACTGGCGAGGTGTTTGATGATCATGGTTCATCGATGCTCGAGGTGAGCGAAGGCTCTCCCGGATGATACGTGGCAACAGAAGGACAACTGTGGCGCAACTCGCCATTAATTGGAATACTGGTGACGGGAGCAATGTGTCACAACAGACAGTACATCGAATCCCTGCTGAAAATGGGACTGCATAGCCGCAGGCCGCTCGGAGTGCGCATGCTAATCACGGTTCACCAGCGACAGAGCCTACAATAGGCATGCGAACATCGAAACTGGACCTTGAGTGATTGGAAGAAGGTCGTCTGGTCCAATGAATCACGTTTCCTGTTGCACCATATGGACGGCCGGGTAGTCTGCGCCGTTTACCTGGGGAAACGATGGTGCCTGGATGCACCGTGGGACGAAAACAAGCCGGTGGCAGCAGTGTCATGCTTTGGGCGATGTTCTGCCGGGATACCCGTGGTCCAGTCATCGATGTTCCGGGCACTCTGACGTCTACTACTTACCTAAACATGTCTGCAATCGGCTAGGTGCTGCAACCACCTTTACTTTTTAATCAATAATTACTTTGCCAATAGAACCATAACAGTCAAGGCTAAACATAGCCAAGTATCAAGATCAGCATATAGAGGGTGCCCACAGGGCTATATATTGTGTCCTTTTGCAAGGAACATGGTGCTACAGCAGTGGATTTCAGATATTTTGATAACGTCAAAATGATAGCGTACGCAGACGATCTCACCATCTTGGTCAATGGTAACTCCAGGGCCGCTGTTGAAACTACTGCAAATTTTGTTCTCCAGGATCTCTACGATTGGACTGTTACCAATAAGCTTAAAATCAGCTTGTCAAAAACAAAGATGATGATTCTTGGCTCAAAGTTGGATATCTCTCGTCCTCCGTTGGTCAAGATCAACAATATTCGTCTCCCCATAGTTAAAGAGAACAAGGTTGTAGGAGTGGTAATTGATTCCAGACTCAATTGTATTCCTCACTTGACAAACTTGTCATCTAAAATACGCAGATTTACTGGTGCAATTGTTAGGGTGTACCGTGTTGAATGGGGTTTCTCTAGAAAAACTTTAAGGACCTATTACAATGCAGTTTTCCTCCCTCTGGTCACGTATGCTGCCGGTGCGTTGTTTCACAGGGCACGGCTCAATCACTTCAAATCTAAACTCGCCTCCTTGCCATCTTGCGATGTATAGTTAAAGAATGTAGGACAGTCTCGACGCAATTTCTGCAGGTACTGGCCGGAACATTACCTTTAGACTTACAGGTTACTTATAGAGGATTTTCATACAGACTGAAAAAAAAAAAAGAGACTGAATTTCTGGGAATAACCATCAACCTTCAAGATGATACTAAAAGAGAAAGAAGGAGACTGTGGAACGAGTTAGTTAATTATCTGGCAGTCTCGATGGGATACAGCTCCTGTTGGTACAACAACGAGAAAATTTATACCAGAAATTTCATTTCTCCTGGATAAACAAGCTCAGTTGTGATTCTACATGGATATATTCACGTCTTACCTGTTGACAGGACATGGATCGATGAACCAGAGTCTTTTTAGGTTCAATTTATCACAGACCTCTGTTCTTGTGGGTCGCCAGAAAGTTGGGATCACATCTTGTTTCATTGCTCCCTGTATAACGATCTCAGACTTCCTCCTCATGCATTTACTCATTTTCAACCAGGACAGAAGTCGTCTCTGCTTCAAAACTCGAAGTCATATCAGTCATATGAATACGCCTCTGTATATATGTTGAATTCATGGGGAAGTTTCCCAGATATAATGTTATATAGGAAGATAGCAGCAGATCCGACAGGTGACTCTGACTTCGAGCCATCAGTGAAGACAGGCAAGAAGCCATAGTATTCGGCTCGGTGTGCACAATAGAGTTGTTGGTAGACAGAAGATGGAGTGATGGCCTTACCCCAAATTTCAATCTAGTAGTCGCATGATGGTATGCCAGCATGCCAGAGTGGAAGTAGTTGCCTTGGTGACTGGGCAACAATGATAGCAGCAGATCCGACAGGTGAATAAAGCCCATTAAAGTTCATCGCGTCATCGACGGGATTCGAACCCAGGCTTTTTCTACCCGGCGAGGGGAGAACGGTGTCGATACCACTGTGCTACACGCGCAGACGGTAAATAGGGTCAGCAGAGGTTTGTGTTTGTCAATTCCTAGGGTAAGAAAACAAGTCCGGGGATAGGGTAAATCCAGTAGGCGCCACAATCACTTTCGCACAGAAAAAGAACGCTACAAGGCTCAATTTCAGCAATGAAGTCTGCAGAGAATGTTTCCCCCCAACATCATCGGCCATTTTTTGTATTAAGAATTGACACCAAGACTCGCTTCAGTGAGGAAACTTATAGGATCAATATCCTCAAAGAAGAGAAATTTTTATGGGTCTTCTTCACCACGTGGCTAGGTCAATCGGTCTCACGGGATGGTTTTTTCTCCCGGAAACTCGGTTTTTCGTTCAGCAAACAGCAAATCGACCACAAAACACATACAGCGCAATGTGGCCAAAGTTATTGATGCACCTAAAAACCCAACAATAACAAACAGCTGGACGAGAAACCCATGCTACCTTCACCTGATACCGATTAACTCAACCACGTTGTGATTAAGGCCCATAAAAATTCCTCGCAACGTTGACGGAATTCGAACTCCTTTTCCAACCGGTGTGGGGAGGACGGCGATTGTAACAATTCTGCTACCCATGAGGGTATATATTATGTCTGCAAACTGTGTATTCTTTATTAGATTTGTGTATTTTTCTGGTTGAAAAACCAATGATTCCAGAAGTAAAAAATATGTGGCAGACATCCAAGATCAAGCAACATGCTCTGACAACTGCTTTCATGTTAAGGTAAAACAGAGTCGTCAATAGTGCAATGTTTGCTTCCATAGTCCTAGTAAACTTTTCGTAAGGATATTAATAGCATTTAATTTTATGTGTTAATTGGTTGAATGAGCCAATACAGCAAAATCAATATCAAAACAAACCATAATATTGCATATTAATGATATATGATAGATAATAATTCAAATTCTGTCTGTAAATTGCATGCGTAGTGCCATATGGACGAACCAGTTGTCTATTTGCAGAATGAAAAGATGTTTGATGTAAAACCCTAAAGAACATAAATCCTATATGATTCTGCTCTTTCACCACGTACCTTTTTAAGGTGGTTCATGTTCTTTTTCGTCCCTCAACAAAACCGATGGAAGAATGCAAGCAATTTACAGACACGATATACAAACACGCTCAATGCCCACGTTAGCAAAAATTAAACAAATCCAATGGCACTTAAGACTACACTTACCTCTTTTGGGAATTTTCTTCTTCATGTGAAAACAGTTTCATGAGATCAGCTGTTCGGCATGGATGCAGCATAAAATATGGAATTCCTAATAATGGATGTTCCTAGAGAGAAAAAGAAAAGCGAAATGTCTTATTTGAGACGAAGAGTGCAAAACTTCTGAATTCTACTGATATATTATTAGCATTCTGAACTCCGGTGCTTTTCTATTTGTATACGCGCCCCCTTATGGGTAGTACAGTTGATATAATCACCCTCCTCCCTATACCGGGTGGAAAAGACCTGAGTCCGAATGCTATTTTGCATAGAAAACTCTATGCAAGCTTCACCTTAGGCTTCCATGGATTTTTTCTCCTGGGAATGGGGTTTTTCATCTAGTTGACATCATGGCGTTTTTCATCACCAAAGACACAGATCAATAATCTGGCGGTAACTTTATCTCCTGTCCTTTCAAAATTGGAACTAGAGAACCTGTTTACAGAAAATTCCCAGTAAGAGATCTAACTAACCGCCAGATTACTGATCTGTGTCTTTGGTGATAACTTAATCATACATTACATAGAATAAGCTGCGTTTACAAGATTATAGGATCACAGTAGTTCTTTAATTCATTTAAATAAATTCAAAAATGAAGTTCTACGTACGAATTAGTATTACTTGTATTCAATTTTTTTTTAAAAAAAGTCAAAATATAAATATAACATTCTTCTTCTTCCAGTCACAGTTCCCTGAGGAGCTGTTGTGGCCACCAACAAATTCCTCCAACTGCATCGCTCATATGCTATATGAGCAGCATCGCAAAGTGTCACGCCCAGAAGTTCACTAATCCTATCCTTCCACCTAGTTGCAGTTCTTCCTCTGCACCTCTTCCCCTCGATTTTTCCTTCCATTATATTTTTCAACAGAAAGTCTTCCCTTCTTACTATATGACCAAAAAACTTAAATTTTCTTTTGTTGATGCTACGAAGAAGAATTTTAGGCCTGCCAATTATTCAATACCCAATCATTTGTTCTTCTAGCCAAGTAAGAAATACGGAATAATCTCCTGTAACACCACATTTCAAATCCCTCAATTTTCTTCCTGTCAACTCTTTTCAGATTCCATCCTTCACATCCATAAGTGGCAACTGGAAAAATTAACGAATCAATGATTCTCAGTTTCGTCTTTAGGGGCAGATCATGATTTCTCCATAATTTTATCAGATCAGCGACCAACGTTTTAGCAATTGCCTGTCGTCCCATTACATCGTTTGAACAGTCACTATTATTAGATATAAGATCCTAATTTAAAATGTAAGAATTAAAACAGAACAGTTATCAAAAGGACATAATTTATTTTTAAAATATTCAATAAAAAGTTAAATGGGCTTAAATATCCATATTCTGTTTCATAAGAAATGTTAGGGGGCTTAGAGGGGAACAGGTATCCTGTGTGTTATCAGATACTCAGCCTAAAACACTGATGGATCCAATATCTCTCTATTACAGAAGATTTAGGAGAAGTCCAGTTGGCCTGCCTCCCTAAAATCCACTCATGCACACCTTCTCGATGGTAAGCTCTGTTACGTCACTTAGGTGGCAACGAACGTGTAGAGTGGTTCTCTTCAAGACGCCTGGTCAGCGTGAAGAGGAAAAGACCAAACCCTCCAGCAATGAGAGCACAACAATACAAATGGCCCTCAGTCCCCAGCAGCTTTCACTCTCCCTCTTACGGCAGCGAGAGGATCAGAGTGGAAGCAGAGGGTGCTAAGAATCTCTGGGTAAGACCAGGCTGCCATGCACGGAAATTGAACTTGGCCTGTTATAACGTACGTTATAACGAATTGTAGAAGGAAGGGTATTGCGGCACAGTTCAACCAGTTTTCTGTAAACCTAGACGTGCCAGTGAAAGAAGACAACACTAGATTAAGAAACCAGTTCCTCCAGGAATGGCAAAACGAATGGACTAATGCCAACACTGGAAGAATTACTACCCTTTTTATACCTCAAGTTTCCGAATTTGACAAAAAACATTGGCCCTGGTTTAACCCGGGTCTTCACCTAACTTTCCTTTTATCCGGGCATGGTAGCTTAAACTCAAAGTTATTTACTCTGGGTTTGGCTGCGTCTCCTCTCTGTAAATGTGGCTCAGAGGAGACAGTCCAACATATAATCTTAGAATGTCGATATTATGTAGACATTCGATTTGAACTTCAGGCATTGACCGAAGTTTACGATGTAAATAACTTCACCAAGTTTTTAGAATGTAAAGAAAATTATGAGGCACTGGCTAACTTTGCAGACAAGGCTTTCCGCAGAAGGAAAGGACTTGCCGGCTGAGAATAAATATGTAATGTAATAAGTGTACTACCACTGTATATAGTTGCCTCCTTGGTATTAATCGTATTGTTACAAGACCTCTGATGAGGAAATGTATTTGTATTTATTGCCGGAAGGCAATATTAGCATTCAGAACATATCAGTCGATGTGCCAGGATCACTGTTGGGTGGACGGTGTCCTGGGACTTCGGCTTGTAAAAAAAAAAAAAAGGTACATAAATTGTAAATCTAAAATTGTATAAATTGTAAATCTTACATTGTATAAATTGTAAATCATAAATTGTATAAATTGTAAGATATACCGGACCTCATTGTAACCCAACTGGTAGGTTCTAACTATCTGTATAGTTGTATAAGTTGTGAAGGTTAATACAGAAATTGGTGCCTTCAACAAATTGTAATAACTTAGTTGCAAGTGTTAAGGTTATATAATATGTTTGTATTCATTCCTGTGAAGATGCTGGATCAAGATGTTTTGTAAAACCACAAATTGTAAATAATGTACAGTTACTCTTCAGCGGCGGATAGGGGAAACCCTGGAGCCCGCAGATAATAATAAAATACTACTTTGAAATAACGTACGATCACTCATCGGTGAAGACAGGATATTAGAGCTGGAAAAGGAATTAGAAAATGTGAATTGGAATATCATCGGTTTGGCTGAAACAAGAAGAAGAAATGAATCACTTATAAGTTTATCAAGTGGAAATCTGCAATGGAAACAGTGAAAGGAGTGAAGGTGGAGTTGGGTTTCTGGTCCATAAAGATTTTAAAAACAACATTTTGGAATTGGTGAAAGAAATAAAAGAAGTGAAAGACTTGTGGAATTTGCAGAATCTCAAGGAATGTCAGTAATGAACACTTTTTTCACGAAAAGGGTGAACAGAAAGTGGACATGGAAGAGTCCAAATGGATTAACAACTAATGAAATCGACTTCATCCTCACTAACAGAAGATATATTGTGAATGATGTTACCGTCCTGAATAAGGTAAATGTTGGAAGTGATCACAGAATGGTAAGATGTACACTTGATATAGATGTAGGAAAGGAAAAAACTGACTCTCGTAAATAATACAAAGGTCTTTGAGATAACAGAAGAGGAGAAAAAGCAGTATATACTGGAACTTAAGAACAAGTTTGAGCTTCTGCAGACTGTTCAGGACCAAGATATCGATGAGAAATATTACAACTTTCTGAAAGTGATAAAGCCCAAGAAACCTATAGGGAAACAGAAATCCAAAGAAGAAAAAATTAGTCAAGAAACACTTGTCATGATGAACCGAAGACGACAAATGAAAAGCACGAAAAACACTGACAGGGAGAAAATTGAGTATACTGAGTTATGCAAAGCCATTAGAAAAAATGACTCAGAGAGGACATAAGAAGATTTTTAACACAAGAAAAGTAGAACAAGCATTAAGGGAAAACAAAGGATTTAAATCAGCAGCCATGAGCAGTAATACAGAAAGACAAATGATACTGAAACTGAAGAATAGCGATGGTGTACTTATAAACAGCAGAGAAGGCATAATTCAAATAGCAGAAGACTACTATAGAGAATTATACAAGGAGCGAGGGAATGATACCAGCAGTGGGGAACATGGATTGCAAAGTAGCAACACATACGACATACCCGATATTCTTCCTGATGAGGTAGAACATGCATTGAAGAAAATGAAGAATCAGAAAGCCCCGGGGGAAGATGAAGTTACTGTAGAGTTGTTAAAATTGGGAGGAAGAGACATAACACAAAAACTGGCAAGGCTCTCCACAAAGTGCATTAGAAAAGGTGTGATGCCAAAGCAGTGGAATAATGCAATCATAGTTTTGCTGCTTAAGAAAGGAGATAAATCAGAAATTGGAAATTATAGACCAATTAGCTTGTTATCCCATATCTACAAATTGTTCACAAGGGTCATTACTAATAGATTAGAAAGAATACTTGATGAGAATCAACTGAAAGAGCAAGCTGGCTTTAGGACAGGATTCTCAACTATGGATCACCTTCACGTAATATCACAGCTAATGGAGAAAGCAAACGAATATAAAACACCATTATGCCTGGCATTTGTGGATTATGAAAAGGCATTTGACTCCATACAGCATAACGCAATGTTTCGGGCACTGGAAAGACAAGGCATAGATACTCCATATATTATGATTTTGAAGAAAATATATGAGAGTGCTACATCCTTTATTAGACTAGACAAAGACAGTAACAAATTTAAAATCGAGAAAGGAGTTCGACAAGGAGACACAATATCTCTGAAGCTGTTTACTGCCGCCCTTGAGGAAACTTTCAGAAGATTAGACTGGTCGCAGAAAGGAGTCAATGTGAACGGAGAGTACCTAAACCATTTACGATTTGCAGATGACATTGTGGTCATAAGCCAGGATCCCAAAGAATTAGAGGAAAATCTTAATCAGTTATGCACAGTTAGTAAGGATTTTGGACTAAAGATGAATATCGCTAAAACAAAAGTAATGATGAACAAGTATGCCACGGAAAGGGAAATAATGATTGAAGGAGCAGTAATTGAAAAGGTGGAGTCATATATACTTATCTGGGACAAGTTATTAGCTGTAATAATGATAAATGGCTGGAAGTCCAGAGAAGAATAAATTTTGGATGGATAGCATTCAGGAAATATAGTCACATACTGAAGAGCAATATCCCAGTTTGTCTGAAACGTAAAATAATGAATCAATGTATACTCCCCACCATGACTTATGGAAGTGAAACTTGGGCACTCACCAAAAGAATGGAAGAGAAGCTAAGAACTACACAGCGAAGAATGGAACGAATTATATTGGGAATCAGACTGTTAGATAAGAAAAGAAACACATGGATTAGGCAGCAAACTCAAGTAAAGGACATTCTTATCAAAACTAAAGAACTAAAATGGTCTTGGGCAGGACACATAGCTCGAAGACATGATGACAGATGGACTAAGAAAATAACAGAATGGTATCCAAGAGGAGCTAGAATAAAACCTGGATGACAAAGGCGGAGATGGATAGATGAAATTCATGAGTTTGTGGGTAGTAAATGGATGGCCAGTGCTCAAAAAAGAAGGAACTGGAAAGTTGCTGGAGAGGCCTTCATCCTGCAGTGGATTGAAAATGGCTGATGATGATGATGATGAAGAAATGTTAACATATTATTCTTAGGAGTGTTAAATGTAAGGGTAAGAACCCTAGTTTGGACTAGTTTTCCCTCTTACGCAGCCTTAATATACCATTTTGGCCCCTGCTCCGACAAGACGGGAGGTCCCGGACTGGCCGACTGGGATCAATCGGCCGGTGGTTCTTCTGCTAGGGTCACTTACTTTCCAATAAGTCTCTCTCTTCAAAAAGTACATGTGAAGATACTGAAGCAGAGAGTCGTTGAAAATTAGATTGTTTAATACTTTATTTATACAAATATACTCAGTGATCACTGAATTATGACCGTGTTGGGTCACCGTTCGCTTGGATAATAGCCGCATTTCGCTAGGCATTAACTCCACTAGATGTCTGAAGTTGTCGTTAAGGTCTGGCCATGTTGCCTGCAAGCCATTCCACAGTGTGGTAACAGATGACGGTTGCGTATTCATACGCTTCAAATACATCCCACTGGCGTTCAACTGAATTAAGTTCACACGAATTTGGAGGCCAATCAAGATGGGTGATGTCTTCGCTGTGTTCTTCGACCCACAGAAAGATGCGGCCACAAAAGATGCTTGGCAACAGCATACCAATCTACATCACTGATGCCAACAGAGGCACCAAAGACTGTTCGGAATGGCACAAGAAGACGAGTTCCTTATTATTCCAGCAGGGTTAAAGCTAGCCAGAAAGTCGCCAAGGAATGTGTTAATTAAATTTCTAAGTAAAGCAATTTAAATATGCGTTTCAAATCGTCAACTTTTAAATATTTTTTATCCTGTTTATTTAATGATTAATTATTAGTCTCTTCACAGAACCGCCTTGATTTTAAAAATTTACTACTTGTTTCAGAAGTGAAACAAGTAATGAACTCGGCCGCGGTCATCATACAAGATTTCGTTTAATAAAAAAGGGTGATCCTTATGAGAGGGATCCTGCATTTCTCTAATTAAGCTGAGAGAGTGGGTGTAAACTATATATTTTGCAGATGGGTAAAGAGTCAAATTTTCTAGAGCTAATTTTATTGCATGTAGTTCCACTGAAAAGTTGCTGTACTTAGGTGGAAGAGAAACTGATGTGATACCAGAGGGAAACACTGCTGCTGCTATGGTTGAATGAGATTTGGACCCATCCGTATACATCGGTAAGAAGTCAGCATGGTTCTGAATATGGCTTGCATGGAGTTGTTGCACAGTTAGAGTTGGTAAACGATTCTTTCCCCATTGCAGAAAATAAGATCACAGGTCAGCTGAGGAAAGGAAGTCCATGGTGGGAGAGAGCAATTTTTTACCTGTTGTTTATTGTGGAGAGGAACATTCCAATTCTGTGATATATGTAGGAGCCGTGGGCCTGCTCGACTTATTTTACTTGGTTTATTTCTATAGAAATTGAATAGTGGTGGATTAAAGAGGTATGGCTAAATAGGATGTGGAGAGCAACTTTGTATTTTTTTGCATATTTAAATAATAGCAATCTTCTGTGGAGGTACAGAGGGGGCTCATGGGCTTCAATATATAGGATATGACTTGGAGATATCCTATAAGCACCAAGTGCAATCCGCAGTGCATTGTGTTGTATAGGATCCAGCCAGCGTAATACACTCGTTCGGGCAGAATCAAAAACCGGAGCACCATAATACAAACAGGATCTAATAAATGTTCTATATAGGAACAGCAAAGTCGTAAAATCTGCTCTCCAAGACAGGGCAGATAAAGCTCTTAGCATGTTCAGCTTTTTGAGACAGGCAGTGCGTAAAAATTTAATGTGCTCAAGGAAGTGTAACTTGCTGTCAAGGATTAATCCCAAGAATCTGTTATTGTTTGCAATCGGAATGGTGAATTTGAGATCTGAAGTTCAGAATCTGTATGCAATATAAGTTGATTGAAAAAGCGGATAGCAACTAGTGGAAACCGCGGAACTCCTTCCTGTAATGAGAATATAATAGAAAGGGAGTTTTGATTTCGAACCTGGAAAGAGCGGCTCTGAAGGAAGGTTTCTAATGAATATAGGCAAGTTGCCTCGTAGATCAAGAGTATGAGGTCACTGAGAATGCCATAACGCCAGGCCAGGTAGTGTTAAATGTCTTCTGTATATCTATGTAGACCATAACAAAGCATTTGTTTTTCACAAAGGCATTGCGCATTTCAGATTCAGCCTTGATCATCAGATCTAATGAGGACCTGCTTTTGTGAAAGCCATGCTGAATATTACCTATTAGATGTTGACTTTCAATGATCTAAACTCATCATCATCATCATCATTTTTAATCAACTGCAGGATGAAGGCTTCTCCAGCAACTTTCCAGTTCCTTCTTTTTTGAGCACTGGCCATCCATTTACTACCCACAAACTCATGAATTTCATCTATCCATCTCCGCCTTTGTCATCCAGGTTTTATTCTAGCTCCTCTTGGATACCATTCTGTTATTTTCTTAGTCCATCTGTCATCATGTCTTCAAGCTATGTGTCCTGCCAAAGACCATTTTAGTTCTTTAGTTTTGATAAGAATGTCCTTTACTTGAGTTTGCTGCCTAATCCATGTGTTTCTTTTCTTATCTAACAGTCTGATTCCCAATATAATTCGTTCCATTCTTCGCTGTGTAGTTCTCAACTTCTCTTCCATTCTTTTGGTGAGTGCCCAAGTTTCACTTCCATAAGTCATGGTGGGGAGTATACATTGGTTCATTATTTTACGTTTCGGACAAACTGGGATATTGCTCTTCAGCATGTGACTATATTTCCTGAATGCTATCCACCCAAAATTTATTCTTCTCTTGACTTCCAGCCATTTATCATTATTACAGCTAATAACTTGTCCCAGATAACTATATGACTCCACCTTTTCAATTACTGCTCCTTCAATCATTATTTCCCTTTCTGTGGTATACTTGTTCATCATTACTTTTGTTTTAGCCATATTCATCTTTAGTCCAAAATCCTTACTAACTGTGCATAACTGATTAAGATTTTCCTCTAATTCTTTGGGATCGTGGCTTATGACCACAATATCATCTGCAAATCGTAAATGATTTAAGTACTCTCCGTTCACATTGACTCCTTTCTGCGATCAGTCTAATTTTCTGAAAGCTTCCTCAAGGGCAGCAGTAAACAGCTTCGGAGATATGTCTCCTTGTCGAACTCCCTTCTCAATTTTAAATTTCCTACTGTCTTTGTCTAGTCTAATAAAGGAGGTAGCACTCTCATATATTTTCTTCGAAATCATAATATGTGTGGTATCTATGCCTTGTCTTTCCAGTGCCCGAAACATTGCCTTATGCTGTATGGAGTCAAATGCCTTTTCATAATCCACAAATGCCAGGCATAATGGTGTTTTATATTCATTTGCTTTCTCCATCAGCTGTGATATTACGTGGTGATCCTTAGTTGAGAATCCTGTCCTAAAGCCAGCTTGCTCTTTCGGTTGATTCTCATCAATTATTCTTTCTAATCTATTAGTAATGACCCTTGTGAACAACTTGTAGATGTGGGATAACAAGCTAATTGGTCTATAATTTCCAATTTCTGATTTATCTCCTTTCTTATGCAGCAAAACTATGATTGCATTATTCCACTGCTTAGGCGTCACACCTTTTCTAATGCATTTTGTGAAAAGCCTTGCCAGTTTTTGTGTTATGTCTCTTCCTCCCAATTTTAACAACTCTACAGTAACTTCATCTTCCCCCGGGGCTTTCTGATTCTTCATTTTCTTCAATGCATGTTCTACCTCATGAGGAAGAATATCGGGTATGTCGTATGTGTTGCTATTTTGCAATCCATCTTCCCCATCATTCCCTTATACAAGGAGCAGGGGAATGATGCCTGTTGGCATCATTCCCCTGCTCCTTGTATAATTCTCTATAGTAGTCTTCTGTTATTTGAATTATGCCTTCTCTGCTGTTTATAAGTACACCATCGCTATTCTTCAGTTTCAGTATCATTTGTCTTTCTGTATTACTGCTCATGGCTGCTGATTTAAATCCTTTGTTTTCCCTTAATGCTTGTTCTACTTTTCTTGTGTTAAAAATCTTCTTATGTCCTCTCTGAGTCATTTTTTCTAATGGCTTTGCATAACTCAGTATACTCAATTTTCTCCCTGTCAGTGTTTTTCGTGCTTTTCATTTGTCGTCTTCGGTTCATCATGACAAGTGTTTCTTGACTAATTTTTTCTTCTTTGGATTTCTTTTTCCCTATAGGTTTCTTGGGCTTTATCACTTTCAGAAAGTTGTAATATTTCTCATCGATATCTTGGTCCTGAACAGTCTGCAGAAGCTCAAACTTGTTTTTAAGTTCCAGTATATACTGCTTTTTCTCCTCTTCTGTTATCTCAAAAGACCTTTGTATTATTTACGAGAGTCAGTTTTTTCCTTTCCTACATCTATATCAAGTGTACATCTTACCATTCTGTGATCACTTACAACATTTACCTTATTCAGGACGGTAACATCATTCACAATATATCTTCTGTTAGTGAGGATGAAGTCGATTTCATTAGTAGTTAATCCATTTGAACGCAGAAATTGGAACAATTGGGATCTTAGGAAATATTCTAAGATGGATCGTAGGGTGGCTGCAGACAGAGGATTGTGATTAATGTTCTCTCTTCAGGTTGGGGTAACGTTAAAAAGGGTCTACCAAGAATTGGTTCCTGGGACTACCGTTGTTTCTAATTTTCATAAATTACGCGGAAGGAAGGGGTTTCAAAATTCGCAGATGACCTAAAGATTGGGAGTGGTTAAAGATCAGGGCCAAGCAGTCCTCCTTCAGGAGCACTTGGGTAGGCTTCAAAGGTTGTCCGAAAAATGGCAACTACGTTTTAACGCAGCAAAATGTAAGACGAATTAGAGAACGTTTGTTCGTAGAATTGGAAGAACATAATCCCAGTGTATAATTGTATGACGGCATTTAGAATAATGTCTAAATATAGAGTCCGCGCCTATAAAAATACATCGATTTTCATTGACTCCAGATGAGCTAACGTCTCTCCACTTCACTAAGGAGGTGCCAAAGACATGATGGGCAACTACAGACCAGTAACGCTGCCTTCAGTGGTGAGAAAGATCACAACGTCTGTGGTTAAGTAGTCTATTGGCTTAATCATACGGGACCATCTCGATAGGAATGATATCTTTGATGGATCACAGCACTGGTTCGTGAAGGGGGAGTTTTCACGAACCAGTGCTGCGTCGTCAGACGGCAAACTGTTAGTGTCTATCAATCATTCTCTACAGTACCATCTAGGAAAATCGTATGTATCGGTCATAGGTACTGTTAGTAATTAGCTGGTTTAAAAAAAATAATAAATTAACGGCAAAAGGGGCTGCTATGGCCATTTGTGCCTTTCACTTTCTTTATTCATTACCGATATTTTGAATTCAAGGCCGGATAACTTTACAAACAGCAGTTAAAAACAAGTATACAGAGACCAATTCGATTCAGAATAATTCTGCCAGAGTTGCATTTATATATCTCAATACTGTGTTCCCGTAAATGTGAGAGGAACACGAAGTATGTCCGTTTATCAGCTTCTAAAAGGTACTCTACGAGGTATGTTTTATTTATTTTATTTTATTTTTTGTAAGTGAATAGTGATAACGTGGTCATTGATGTGGGTCTTCCTCAGTGACCAAACAGAGACGATTTAGCCGGACAGCCGACGAGCTCATGTTTTCTTTTTTTTTTTTTTTTTCTGTATTTGTTATTGGTATGAGTCTGCCATATATATTTCCATCCTTTGGGCTTGACATGCAGTGTATAATGGACATGTAATCGATAAATGGAACTTTTATTTGATATATATCGGTTGGGTGTGTTTTGCAGCTATATCTGCGCATTTATTTCCAGTGACCCTCAAATGACTTGGAATTGGCATTGATATAATATTTTTCAGGGCAGGATAAGCGAAGTAGTATGTTCGCAGCTATCTCACTTTGAGCCCTCCCGGGTACCATAGTGCATATAAGCACAGTCCTGCTCACAATGTATGGAAAAGGCTCGAGTTCGAATTCCACAAATTGAATTACGCGAGAATTTTTGTGGGTCACAACGTGACAGTCAGTCTCATGAGAAAGTGACATGGTTTTTCCTCCAAAAACTCAGGTTTTTTTTTATCCAGCAAACAGACAAAATGATATTCAGTTAGGCTGTTTAGTGAGTATCTAAGACATTAAATCCCTTTGTGTACTCTCCCGGATATTCTGGTATAAGTATCAATCAACCAGATTCTTCAAAAACTGTTATCATATATGGCCTATTTCCAGTCCATTTATTCCAGTCTGTGGCAGGGAAGTTGAAGTCGCCCAAAATTAGATAATCATACTTTCGACCCTATTTCAGACCATACTCAACTCAACATCGGCATTACTCTCATATGACTCAGGCAATTTTGCTGCCATATTAGAGCAGTTTTGATGAGAATCATACACCACTCCCAAACACATACTATTCATCGAAATGAAATTCTTCATCTCGTATCACTGAGTGGCACTATACCTCTGTAAGCCCAAAGTGGGTTCAAGCCCCCGTGACTGCTAAATACGATTACCATTTGCATCGATTGATTTATTGTAAACTCCACTGACCTTGTGGTCGTGCAGGAGTATAAACAAGAACATATTTTATGAAGTTATTTTATGAGTGTTTTCAAATGTGGTTCTAGACAGCTGGTGAATTTAAAAAAACAAAAAAAAAAACCTCTATATCCTCCAAGTGACTACAATCTTTATAAAATACCGTCAATTACATAAGGCCGGCCATGCTGAGAAGAATCCCCACTCTATAAATCTAGGTTGGTTGGTTGTTGTTTTAGGTGCTGCATCAGCAACCTAGGATACATTATATATAGTGCAATAATGTCTCTAAATTTCGTGTGTTCGGTGGTCAAGTTTGCCGTTTGCTGGAGGAGAAACCCGAGTTTCCTGGAGAAAAAACCATGCTACTCTCGCCTGAGTCCTACTAACTCAGACACGTTGTGATAAAGACATAAAAATTCCTCGCGCCATTGATGGGATTCGAACTCAGGTTTACGCACTCTAAGCATAGAGTTAATCTACAAGGCTTTCATCATGAAATCGCTCCTGTGATGGCTGGACACGAATTGCAGACATAAGAACATTTTGCTCTATTTCGTGAAACATTTTCAACATGGCCTTAAGTTTCATAAATCATTTTAAGCTTTAAATCATTAGTCCTCACACGTATTGTAATACATCCACTAGGACCAGTAAAAGCTGATAAGCCATCGCGAGAAGCACATCAAATCACTGTCCTCCCCACGCTGGGTGGAAAGGACTCGGGTTCGAATCCCATCAATGACATAAGGAATTTTTATGGGCCTTTTTCACAACATGGTAGCATGGGATTTTTCTTCAGAAACCTTGGGTTTTCTGAAATTTGTCTGTTTGTTTTCAGCAAATAGGAAAATCGACCTCAGAACACACGCAATTTACAGACATAATACAGTATATACAGCGCGATATGGACTAGGTCGCTCACGCGCCCGAAAACCCTACAATAACAACAAGCTAATAAACTTGTTCCATTGCCAGTTTTTACTCCCTGTAGACATATTCTCATTCTATGCCACGTGTCTTTCTTACTCCGTCTCCCTTATGAGTTCACAATCAAGACTACCTCCTGGAACCAAAGCATTCTGCACCAGTTGATCCATTTCGAGAATTGAATTCGAGAGCACGTGGCTCGACATGGCATCGTATACATAAATCTGTGACGAAACAGAAGACTGAATAAACTCGAGGTCATCAACTCGCTTCCTCAGAGACTCAGTCATGCCTGGCAGTATCTCGAGTTTTAAATTTAGTTCACCGCACACTTGACATTTTGCACAAACAAATATCTCTCCACCAACTAGCAAAGGTTGGGTATACATGCGACAGTAAGTGCAAGCTGTACCTCACAGGAGAATCACCACAATGTCATCTTTCCGGTAGTATTACTAATGTTTCTTGATGAATTCATAATCTCTTTTAAATATAACTTATATTACAGTTATCTAATTATAAATAAGCTCTTTGTGACTCACTGATCGAAGAACTAAAATGTTTTTTTTTTTTTTTAAATTGACATTACCAGATATATGTATGGTGTGCAATGTAATTTGTCACAATGGCATATGAGACCACAATCCTCTTGGTATTACCAAGTAAATACCGAACTTCTTCCTGGGGTTTCTTAGCCGATCTAGTCATGGGGAAGATAGGTGATTTTTCAGAATGGTGTTGTTGTGTTGGAGCACATTTAGTAGGTGGCACAAGAGAAAACAAAGGAGTTAACTGGTGTGTCGAAAGCAACCATCTGAAAAGTGTACAGTGAGTAGAAGACGAAAGGATAATGCAACTCTAAAAGTAAAAAGCTGTGGCACAAAGTGGGTACTCCAATAACGAGACCGTAGGAATATAATACGAATTGTGCGTCAGAATAAAAGGTCCAGTGACAATGACTGAAAACTTCAATTTGGTAAAAGAAAGAAAGACAATTTCCAACCGAAATATGGGGAGGAGCTGAGGAATCTGGAATTGATAGCCCTGTGCCTATCTGAAAGCCACTTATTTATGGAAAAAATCAAAAGATTCGATGAGAGTGGTGTCGCCAATGCTCGACTGTGGAACAATGGGAAAAGATCATGCGGTCTGACCAGTCTTGATTTACACGTTCTGCATCAAAGGTAGAGTGAACGTGTGGAGTGAACCCCATTAAGCAAAGCATTCAGACTGTTTCGGGTCCATCACTCAAGCTGATGGAAACATGGGACGGGGTATGTTCTGTTGACTGGGTCCGTTCATACCGTTAGAAATTAGTGTTATCTCTAATGAATATATTTCTGTTGCATCGAACTAACTTCACCCTGCAGTGCTTCATTTTTACTTGGATTGAGATGGATTCTTTTAAGAGTAAAACGCAACTATCCACAAAAAATTGTATCTGTATGGGTCGAGGAAAATTCCCTAGATTTCTAATATCTACCGTGTGGCCTTATTCTCCAGATCGAAACCAAACACAGGTTCTCTGTGATACGTTCAAGCTTTACAGTTCTCTATTGACCAGAATACAGCAGCTGAGAAATATCCTGATGAAAGAATTGTGACATGTGGAGTTGGACTTCCTCAGATACCTAGTGGATTCCATACCACGACGTGCGCGTGCTGTAATTCAGGAAAAACAGTGGCCCTAGTAGATACAAGTCTGACGTAGCCGAGTGGTCAGGAGTGCGAGTGTAGTGGCACGCGTTCTTTGAGAGGATTGAGGTTCAAGCCCGTGACTGCTAAATACGATTAACATTTGTATTGATTGATATGTTGTAAACTCCACTGACCTGGTGGTCGTGCCGGAGTATAAACAAGAATACATATATATAGACTGAACATACACTGAGTGATCACTGGATTATGACCACCTACCTAATACTTGGTAGGTCCTCCTTTTGCCCTCAGTATAGCAGCTATCCGACGTGGCATTGTTTCAACAAGATGCCGGAAGCATTCGGGAGGTATAGCCAACCAAGCTGTGTGTAATGCGGCTAGCAATGCAGGTATTGAGGTGATTGGTGTATCCAGACGCCAGATATGCCTTTCTACAGAGTCCCACAAGTGCTCTATGGGATTGATATCGGCAGAGTTCGGAGGCCAATCGATATGCTGGAAGTCAGAACTGTGTTCCTCAAACCATTCCTGCACATCAAGTGCCCGATGGCTCGACGCACTGTCAGCTTGGAAGACACCATCGCCATTCGGGAAAAAGTGTAACATAGCGAGGTGTACACAGTCAGCAAGCAGTTGACGATAGCGGAGGCCAGTGATACGTTGTTCCACATGAACCAGGTGTCCGAGTTCCTGTCAGTGAAACATGCCCCAGGCCATACAACCGCCTCCTCCAACGTCCTGCACTTTTGATACCGTGCATGATGGATCAAGAGTCTCATGTTGTTGACGCCAAATCCGTACACGACCATCCACGATGTGTAGTAAATAACGTGACTCATTTGACCAGCACACCTTCTTCCAGTCGGCTAACGTCCAACTTGCATACTCTTTGCACCAGGCGAGTCTTTCACGCCGATGAACATTGGTTAGGAGAGGATGCCATTGGGGTTGTCTGCTGGTATAGCCCATACGTGTAAGTGTAAGTGTGTGTTGTTGTCTTACGGCACCAGGGGTTTCCCCCATCTCCGCGTTGCTTTCATTGTGGTGAGCCAGTTCACTGGGAAATGCCAGAGATTTAAAAGTGTGTGGGAATTGTTCATGTGTAGTGTTCTGTACCGTTGTTCATCTGGTCATTTAGCCGTTGGACTCCTGTTGAGGCCCAACGTTGTCCCACTTACGCCCCGTGGAGGCAGACCAGGATCCCAGTAGCTGTAGATTCACTCTGGCAGGTCCTGCCGCTTAATTTCCTGGGATTTCGGCGGCTAGGACCTTAAAAAAAAAATTAAAAAAATAAAAATAAAATAAAAAAATAAAAATAAAAATAAATAAATAAATAAAAATATAAAATAAATAATAATTAAAAAAATAATAATAAAAACAAAAATAAAAACAAATAAATAAAATAAAAAATAAAAACAAATAAATAAAAAATATATATAAAAATAAAATAAATAAATAAAATAAAAAATAAAAACAAATAAATAAAAAATATATATAAAAATAAAATAAATAAATAAAGAAAAAATATGAATAAGTGAAAAATCTGCGCTATCGTAGGGGTAATTCGCTTTGGTTTGCTAGGCCGAGTTTTGGGTGTAAGGTAACTTTATCATGAAAAGATTGATGTGTGGGGCTTTCGCTATGATGAAGGTAGAGAGGGGAGGAAGACTGGAGATCGGGGGGAAAAGACAGAAATATGGGGCCAATACAGTAGATAGTCCATACGTGTGAGCGTGCGACGCATAGTCATGCCAGATATTGTTCCGGGTTGGCCCATATTGTATTGGATAGTCAACTCTTCAATAGTGCTGCGCCTGTTCGCGTCGTCGGACCCGGCGCTCACCTCTGACATCAACCTTTCGCTGACCTTTGCAGTTTTGCCATTGTTTAACCATTTTGACGCCAGTCCTGGTACACTTTAACAACGGCGGCTCTCGAACACCCCACCAGTTAAGCTGTTTGGGAAATCGAGGCACCAGCTCGTTGAGCTCCCACAATCTGTCCTTTATCAAAGTCCGATAAATCCTTCCTTTTACCCATCACGCTCGGAATTTTACTATCTACTGAACCACTGACACCTTATCTATACTACGTAGGTCGACTAACTGCGCACTCTCGTACGTCACGCGGTTAAAGGGTCGTATTCAGTTTTCTTAGGGGTGGTCATAATTCAGTGATCACTCAGTGTAGGCATCTAATTTTTTTTTTATCCAATGAGTGTTTTACGCCTTTATATGTAAAACATTGTTTCATGGACTGATTTTTTACATATTTTTATAAAATAATATGATAGATCTTACTGTGTAGGAAGCAAATTGTTTTAAACTGCCATTATTTTCACAGAACTTTCCCCGTGGTGAGGGGGATTTTGGCTAGACTCCCCTGAAAGATTATAATGATTCTTTACTTATTTTGTCACACCCACTGAAACCTGCTCGTCAATACCTGTATTAGAATATTCAAAAGATGAAAAAAAAAATGTTCACCGACTTTAGGCATTATCAAGAAGGGTTGCTTTGCTGCCTATTTTTCGTTTTAGATTATATTAAACGTCGAGGATGCTAAGTCCATGAAGTATCAGTATATTATGATTGTATATTGCGTATATTCTATGTTTTTTTTGCTTATTTACTTAATAAAATGTAGAATTTTGGAAAGATAAAAATTCGTCTGAAACCGATTAAAATGGCCACAGATATTCCTCCTGCTCGCACAGGACATATTCGAATCAAAAATTTTTGAAACAGAAAAGAGCTCATGGTCAAAGTGCTAACCGCGAAGGATTACGTTTCCTGTCACAGTTCCTTAATACCTGACGTTTAGGATTTCTAACATGTCCATTTAACAGTTTATGAATTCCTGAAGATGGTTCAAAAATTTAGAAATATATTTAAGAATTCTGCTAATGGAGATTCGTTAAAAAATTCATTTCCTTCATGAATTTATCTTTGATACTTGATGGGTAACGTTGCTTTTGTCCCAAATTATATTTTTTTCCAGATAAGATATAATTTTTAAACGTACTATAACAACTTCGTGTCACAAAATTTCGTTAGGTTGAATTACTAGAGTCATGTCTACCATGGTTATGGCGTTAACTTCGGGCGAGGTCGCTACGCTTTGTAATGGAGGTGTAAACCTCAGAAGGAAATACTGCACAAGGATTAGACTAGCCGGGATGTTATTTCCTATGCGTGGGTGAGAAGGACAAGACTGGAATGTTCCATTCTAAACAGAGAGCAGCTTGTGGCAGTCTGGATGTAAAGGTTGTGTAAAATTATTGATCATTTTCTTTTTCCCCTATGTGACGTTTCTTGAGGAGTATTGCAGATAACGTATAAAGAAAATGCAGTGAATAATTTACGCTTCTAGTTACTAGGGGGTGCTCGACCCTTCATGCAGTTGTGCCTTCACCAAAACAAATGCAACCATCCCTTGCTGTGAATTTTCACACGGTGTGTCATGCATTTCACGCCTTTTTTTTTTCTCTTCTTTTTTTACTTTGTTTGTTTGTACTTTTTCTATTATTCTCTCTTTTACCCAAAGATCTCTGCGCGAGCCGTTCGCGACATAAACTATCTAAACTATCTGTATTATCGCCTTGCTTGTGCTCTTAGAGAGAGCCACAGCGACCAGAGTTGATAACAACATTTGCAGTTGCCATAGCAACCGCTCCAAACTGAACACTGACGTCAAAAGAGGGAGAGCAACTCTCTCTCTATCTCTCTCTCTCTCTCTCTTTCGCTCGCTCCCTTCCTCTCTCTCTCTCTCGCTCTATGTCTGTCTCTCTCTCTCTCGCTCTCTGTGTATGTATGTATGTGTGTGTGTCTCTCTCTCTCGCTCGCTCTCTTTCTCTCTCTCTCTCTCTCTGTATGAGCGCAGAGAGGACAGAAATAACACACCATTTGAAGACGACGTCGACGCAGAACTTTAGAAGTCGTGTAATGCTAGGGCTCACGAATAGCCTCGCACACTTCCTAGGCTGTTCATAGGTGGTGATTTCGGTCATGTGCTGTGAGAAGTAAAAATTAAGGAAAAACCAATTTGTGGCACCAACACGAAATATAAACCATTTTCTCGATTCCTAAAAAAAATATTCAAATCATTTATTAATTAATCTTTTATTTATTTATTTTTAAATATCTTCTGTTAAATATAGAGGGCACTACCAATGCAAACGATGAACCAGGCAAGGGTGGTAATTTTCTCGATACTTGATTTTAATGAAGAATAAAGGAATATTTAAAAATCAATTATCAAATCAAAATGTCATGGGAAAGGCAGGTTAATTTAACAAAAGCGGTTTTGTTGGTTTATTAGAATTGCATATTGAAGAAAAAGATGGCTCTAGTTGCAACTTTTATAAGATTCAACTATCGGCTTCATAACCAAGAAATGTTTTTTTCTCATTCGAAAGTTTGAATTAGTGAGAGGGTTGCGACATATTACTGTTTATTTACCAGCTTTTTGAGGGGTGAACGAAGTAAATAAGACTAAAAGAAAAAAAAAACATGTTTAACCTGAAAAATATCGGTTAAAATGTTTGTAAGGGATTCAAACACCATTTATGCCACAGTAATTATTACTATTACATACGTATCAAACGATAATATTTGAACACCGGAATAATTAAATTCCGGTGGCCATTGCGTGTTCTATGGTCGATTTGTCTGTTTTTCTGGACAAAAACCCCAGTTTCTAGGAGGGACCTTGCTATCTACGCCTGAGACCACTGAGCGAAAAAAGCCCATTAAAGTTCTTCGCGTCATCGACAGGATTCGAACCTGGGCCTTTTCCACCTGGTGTGGGGAGGACGGTGACGATACCACTGTCCTACCAGCGTAGACCTTACATACGTATCAGAATTAAAGCAGCTAATTCGGTTTGAAATGGAGCGCTGCAAATTGAGCAGACATATGACAAATGGACTAAATTCACCACCATCATCACAACTATTTGGTTGTAAATACTGCAGCGGCTACTGACTTCAGTGTATAGAACTTTATTATCACTTTATACCAACACTCTCATTTCCTGCAATGTTAACTTTAACCCTTCGTATACCGCATGCGTCGCTGCTTTCGAGATGTAACCCTTGTGTACGCTACGAGCCATACTTTTCAAGGTGCCGTATCGTTCCTTCAGGGTGGTATGTGCTTGCGAGTAGCAGCTTTACACTTATTGAGACGCCAGCAAAACTCTTCCGAAAGGGGAATCCGAGGTCATTCGACCCCTTCCCACAACGCCCTGTTGCTACCGGAAGCACGTCTGTGTGTGTGCGTGGAATGGCACGCTACACTTGTGGCCATTCATGAGAATCGCCTTAATAATTGTCTTTCTTCGTGCTGCAAGTTTCTCGACCTTTTCGTACTTCACATGACCATTTTTGATGGCAGTGGTCTCATCGGGAGTGAATAAAATTTGCAGAGAATTACTTCTCATGAAGGAAAGAGGAATCACTTCCTGCAATTCGCACCTACAAGCATCGAGCACTCTTCGTAGACAGCGAAGCACAATCGAACTGAATCTCTCGTTGGACTGCGTAGGCAGCACGGTCGCATCAGTTTCTCTTGGATTCCGATATTTGGATTTAGCTGTGTCGTTGAAATTTATTGTCTGAGGCAAGAAATTAAAGTATCATTCAAGCAAGTGTGTATCCTGAAGTCGATGGAAGGTCAATGTTGGATTATTAATTATTTCTTATTTATAGTAATTCACCATTACTCCAACTTTAAACTATATAGTACTTTGGGTCAGCAATTCTTCTACAGAATTTGAATGCAGAAATAACCCTCTAATATTCGCAATCTATAATGTTAAACACCTTTTTGGTGTTGTGCTTTATCATAACAAATAGAAGCGCTGTAAACAAACAGTTAGTTTACACAATGCATCCAAAATAATAATAATAAAATAAATAACTTATTGTTAAAAGAAATTTAATAAGGAATCGGATCGGCCATTGATAATAATGATAATAATAAAATTCTTTAATAACCATACTCAATACAACAATCATTCTTATGAAGGTTATCCGTACAATAATAATAATAATAACATAAATATAATTGCATAATAGCCCCATTGATCATTCTGGAAGAGGTCAAAAGTCTATTTACTGAGGACCTTAATGCGATGTAGCCAATACGGCCCTTTGCATGTTTCTAGAGTTTGGAGGAGCGGTTGCTCTATGGTTTGAGGAGGGAGGGATGGAGGTTACAAAGGTCCGAGTCATTGAAGCGTGTTTAAAGTGTCAAGTTTTTGTTGACGATGGTCAGTCTCTTTAGATTTGAACATAGTGACCAGGAGCTTTGAAGTTCTCCACCTGGGATTCGCATGCTTAAATTGTTCGCTGTGTATGTTAAGAAATGCTTTTGCATTTGTGACGTGAACTCTGTGCACAGAGGGTATAGATAAGGTTGGTTGGTTATTTGGTGTTTAATGGTGCATTGGCAGCTAAGGCATAACGCGCCAGGTAAAGATTAAAAAAAAAAAAAAACCTAAAAAAATATTTGTTAACCTCTAAACAAGTTACCACCTCAAAAGAAGTAAATATAAAAGTATAAATTAAAATGTATAAATCAAAGGACTGTAAAATGTTAAAAACGTCAAACATATTGTACCGTTCATCTATAATGTGGCTGAGTGTAAACGGTTCGCTAGATTAATAAATCAGCGAAACATAAAAGTCTTGCATTGGTAACAACAGGACATCCCATAAAAATATTAATAACTGCTGAAAACGTTTTACAGTTGTTACAAAAAAGTGGGCCATCCGCTCTCAGTAGAGAAGAATGTGTCAAATGACTGTAACCCATGCGGAGCTGAGCGAGAACAACTTCCTCTCTTTGGAACCTGAGTAGACTGGACTGTACTGCTTGATTACAGGGTTAATCCGATGTAGTTTATTTGTGTACAATCCGTGCCAAGAACCTAGGAGCATAGCTTGTTAAGTATTGCTTTCTTGTAGTCGCTATAAAGGACTGACAAGTTATTCAAGGTTACTGCTGATTTTGCAGCGTTATCAGGTAGATCGTTTCCCCTGATCCCAATGTGGCTGGGATCCAGCATATGTGGATGTAAAATTCAAGATTAGATGAGAATTACAGTGGCGGACAAAAAAATGCACCACCTTAAAAAAAGTAACATTTGTAGTGAAATGTATAAGATATTGTTTGATTACAGTCATTTTGTTTGTCACAAAGCAAAGGTATTGCGTCAGATAACGCTTCTATTGCATCCATCCAGACAGTAATTGCAAGGTATTGCATCAGCCGTTTCTATAAATACGGCGTTAGAAGGGTATACACGCTCATTAGTATCTTGTTATGCGGAGGCGTAAGCGTTGCTCCATATTTTCAGCTGACACCAAGAAAAAAACGTGTAGCTGTTGCTCTGTCCCAGGAAGGGCTTTCTGCACGTGCTGTCGCTGATAAAATAGGCTACCACCAGTCAACAGTATCCCGGGTGCTGAAATTAATGCGTGAAACTGGTGAGGTGAAGAGAAGATCTGGATCAGGCCGTAAGAGAGTGACGTTACACCTTTCCAACATCGATATTTGAAACGGCTATGCCTTCGTAATCGCTATACTGTGGTCCTGATCTAAAACTGGACTTTGAGATGGTGTTGAAACCTTTGGTATTGAAACAAGTGTACGAACTATCCAACGACAGCTTTCAGAATGTGATCATGCCTATCGGCCCAAGAAGAAGCCTTTACGGATCCAACAAATGAGGAAGAAGCTACTTGCTTGGGCTAAAACGCATGTTTCATGGACAAAAGCGCAATGGGACACCGTCATTTTTTCTGATGAATCGAAATTCAACCTGCATGGCTCGGATGATAAGCGATATGTCAGAAGATGAAAATTGGAGGCATACCATCCTGACTGCATAACATGGACTGTAAAGTTCCTCGCTGCTCAGTTGGTCTGGGGATGCATAACAAGAAAAGGGGTGGAACGAATTAAGTTTATTAACGGAACGGTGAATGCAGAAACCTGCACTACTATCTTGGAGGAGTGCCTGAAACCCGTTATTAGGGATCACCACACAGACGTCCAAAACTGCATTTTTCAACAGGACTCAGCACCTTGCCACACAGCAAAATTGGTAAGTTTTATGCTATTTAGATTTAATGATGAGTTTGTCTTCTTGTCTCACATGGCTTAAAACATACTTACACCAATGTTTTCCCTCGTTTTTCTCCCTTAAGGTGCAGTCATACCTCAGAAATGCTGGCATTACAGTGTTGGACTGACCCGGCAACAGTTTAGATTTGAACCCTATTGAAAATTGCTGGTACATAATGTCGTCCAAAATTGCTCAGAAGAAGCCAACAAGTAAGATTCAGCTGCAGGAGAGCATTGTAAAGGTGTGATACCACGAAATTGGGCAACAGTATATTCAGAAGTTGATTAACTCTACGCCAGATAGTTGCAAGACTGCAATTGCAGCTCGAGGAGGAACAACAAAATATTGAGGACTTATTTTGCTGATTTACAGTACATAATACTATTGTTAACTTGTCATTCCAGTTTGTATATACACGTAAAAGAAATAAAATGTATGTTTGGATGTCATGACTGCCGTTTGCACGATTTCTCATATTTCTATTAATTACGCATTTATTAACGCATAATTACGCAAAAATATTTATGGCAATTAAATTTATCAGGTGGAGTCTTTTTATTGTATTTCATTCACAGAGATATATATCCCATCTAACAAATGCATTTCGAAAATTTCTGCAACCCACAATGCAGCGCAAAACGCATTATTTGCAAAATTCACAAGTGATGCAGTTTTTTTGTCCGCCACTGTATATCTCACTCTAGATAAAGCCTATAGCACACTTGATGAATCGGAGTATATCTTTTAGCATTGCTAACTTTTATATGATCCATTCTATTGCTGGTAGTTCAGCGGTATATATGCTAATTTCTCGTGGAAGCTGGATGGGCGTTATTTTGATATGGTAGTACAGCAGCTGACCCCACATATGATTCGGACTCAGAGCCATCTGTGCACACTGGCAGAAACTGAAAATATTTCGTTTCATGTGCTGCAAAGAGTTGATGATAGATGGTGGTGTGGCAGCCTTCTCCCAGATCTTGAGGGAGAAGTTACAAGTTAAAAGATGGCCATGCTTGGGTGGAAGGAATTGTGTGACTGGGCAACGTTATCTATCATCATGTTTATTTCACTTAACAGCCCTCGGATCTGAATACCAATAGGTCGTTGGTAGTCCGAAAGGTGTACAGATTTTCCCAGCGTAGCTCAAAGACTGATGCCTTATGCACTGTTGTCGCATCAAAGGCTGACCAACATCGCGTTTAGGTGCATTTCAGGTGTAATTCAATTCAGAGTGATGTCCGTTCAAATAAGTGTCGACTGGGTTGGTTGGTTGATTGTCCGATCCAGGTGATAGTCAATATCCCATATGTCTACGTCGGCTTCCAATCTATTTAGGGTGTCAATCCACACTGTTATCGTGTCCATTTTAGTGTCACTCGTACGTTGTTTGTCTAATGATCCAGGGGTCCCCAAACGTTTAGAGAAGTGGGCCACATATGAATTTTTGGAACATTTGGCGGGCCGTAGAAAATTCCTAATTACTGAAAACTACAAATTCTCTGCATAACACAGAGAGTTATGAACAGAAACAAATTTTAGACCTAACTATATCTAGAGATACCATCTTCCCTGTCGGCCCCATACTTCTCTTTCCTACCCTCCAGTCTTCTGTCCCGCCCTCACTTTTCTCTTACACAACCTTTTTTTTTCGTGTGGGGTAAGTTGTTGTCCCCCGGCACCCCACTCTTCCCTCTGGTGAGGCATTGGGCATGTCACACTGTCTGTAGGGGCCATTTTCCCTGTCGGCCCCTTCCTTCTGTTCTTTTTCTCGAGTTGATTTTGAACATCGGCTCCTAAATCTTAAATTCTTCTCGTTACAGTTGATGAAGATAAACTTACGGACACAAAATTCTTCAACTTTCTCAGGACATACTTCTACAATTGCCAAACAAATTCTCCATCCGTAAAGGCCCTTCCTTCTTCGGCAATGATTTGAGAAGCTCGAAAACTAGCTCTAACTGCAGATAAATTTTGATGAGTAAAAGTTCTAATCTTCGGTTGTTGATTTTGAGAAGTTTGTGTTAGTTCTTTGAGTTTTTTCTGCAGCAAAGCTCCTTGAAATTTATCGTAATTTGAGGCATATTTTGTGGTGTAGTGACGAGGATTGAGCAGGTCTTAGTTGGCGATATCCGCAGATAGTAGACTGCGGCCCAGTCTTGGAATATGTCCAGCGCATGGTTGGCTTTTTCCTGCAACTAAGCTGTAGAATCAGCAGAGATGGTTAGAATTAAATCGTCGGCAAGGGCCTGCTCTCGACATTGGCAACATCACCGATGTCGAGAGCAAGGACTTCATCAAGGATCATGTTCCACAAAAGGGGTCCCAGGACAGAGCCTTGCGGCACCCCTTTTGAATAGGTCTGGTTAGTTTTCTATATAGAGCGTTAACTTCAATCTTCCTATTGTTAGGTAGTTCTTGATTATGTTATACAGGTTGATAGTCACTGAAGCCTCGCGAGGACAGTTGACACAATATAGCGTCAAACGCCCTCGCGAAATCGATACTAATGATCAAGAAGTAATTCCTGGTACATGTTTCCACTGAGTCCAACAAGGTCTTGAAGGCATCTACTGTGGAAAGGCCTCATTTGAAACCTTATTTTGAAGGGTTGGTAAGATTTGCCTCTTCATAATGATAAAGTAGCCTCTTTTGCAGCATTCTTTCAAGCAGTTTGCTTATAACAGATAGCAGGGCGATCGGCCGAGAGGTCTCTGGTCTTTTAGGAGGTCTGTCCAGTGAAATTGGATGTTTTTTTTTTTTTTTTTTCTGAATGATTCCAAACTCGTTTGGTTATTCAGTACGAGCTAGTTGTGGTCTGCCACAGTGCATGCGCAGTTGCCCACTTCCCCGTGGTGTAGACGGACATTGGGCAGGCTTTCCAGGTGATCGCCTTCCTGGTGTCAAAGAGGCCAGAAACAACTAAACAACATAACATTACACACATTTATGGTCTTTTACAGAGTTCTATATTGATCATAGCATACTAAGGGAGTTGAACTGACGTTCATGTGCCGTTCTACATAAGATACTATACATGTCTACATTCAATATCGAAGATATGGGGGCACAGAGTCAACATACAGGCTGTGAGAAATCAACTACTGCAGGCCCAAATGGCTACCCTCCTAGCAATGACCAGGACCTGCAGAACAACTTCCACCTTTGCACTCTAGGTCCTTACCGGTAAGATTCCTCTAGATATGGAAGTTGCTTATCACCAGATAAAGTTTCTCCGCCAAAGGAACATACAGAACAATGCACACAACATCCAGATACATCTCAACATTCCTGCTAAACAAGATCTGACTAGAATAAGAATGCTGTTAGTCTCCAGATGGCAGAAGAAATGGAACAACACGCACGAAGCAATTACCCGTAAATTCTTATCAGTAACTGACATCTGCAAAAACTGCACTAAATGATTCACTCCAAGGCTCCATGCCCTATTCTTGTTGGTGGGCCATGGTAGAGTCAATGAAAAACTCCACAGTATGAGCCTCACAGACTCCCTAGATTGCACCTACGGAAACAGGGAATCTTGGGGCCACTTGATGTACGATTGTCACTCTATATGGACATCCGCACACAACTTGAAATTGAGACTGGCTGCTACACCCAAGATGAAGCACCGTAATTAATCGCGACTCACGCTAACTATTATTATTATTATAATCCGTTTATTAACCACAAGAAACTGTGAGTCACCCCGGTACGGCAGTGTGCCAGTAGGGTGAGAGATTTACCTACTGAGGTGCGAGGAACCACATGTACAATGTACAAGAGTACATGCGTGCTCGACCCGCGATATTTACAGAATTGAACTTACATACGCTTGAAATAAAAACATAGTTATAGCAATAGACATCAGAAGTAAAAAAAAAAAAATGCAGCAGGCAAAAAGACCAGGTGTAGGTGATTGTCACAGGTTCAATAGTTGGTAGCAGTTCTTGAGGCATTCCTTTCTGTAGAGCTTGTCCTCATAGAACTTATCAGGGTTGATGCCCAGTTTATTGTAGATTTGGAGACAGTTAGCCGGAAACATGCCCTTAAGGGAATCAATGTTTGTAAGTGTAAACCGCAGAGGGTGGCAGGAGTCGCGGCGTTAACCTCTTGTCTGTTTTCGGCCAGAGATAAACAAATTCCAGTTTTATTATTATACAGATGGAGCATCGATTCGGCCTGTGATAAGCCTCGATTAGCTTGGAGGATGGATCTAGAGATAGAAAAACTTTAAGGATCTATTACAATGCAGTTTTCCTCCCTCTGGTCACGTATGCTGCTGGTGCGTGGTTTCACAGGGCACGGCTCAATCACTTCAAATCTAAACTCGCCTCCTTGCAGAGAACCTTCTTGCGATGAATAGTTAAGGCAAGCAGGACAGTCTCGATGCAAGCTCTGCAGGTACTGGCTGGAACATTACCTTTAGACTTGCAAGGTACTTATAGAGGATTTTTATACAGACTGAAAAACCAGATTAAGATTGAATTTCTGGGAATAACTATCAACCTTCAAACGAGAAAGGAGACTGTAGAACGAGTTAGTTAATATCTGGCAGTCTCGATGGGATACAGCTTCCGTTGGCGCAAGAGAAATATACCACAAGTTTCATTTCTCCTGGATAAACGTGTTCGATTGTGGTTCTGCATGGACATATTCACGCCTTACTTGTTGAAAGGAAATGGATCGCTAAACCAGAGTCTTTTCAGGTTCAATTTATCACAAACAGATCTCTTTTCGTGTGGATCACAGTCCTGTTTCTACTTCATGCCCCTTTCTGTAGACACTTCCATGGGAAATGTTCTTCTAAATTGGCTTCTACAATTTCCCTTCTCTTCCAAACCAGTTAACATCCTATTACTGTCCAACTTCAAACTCAGAACCAACGTTTCTTCTTATTCTTCATTTGTTCCTTCGACTTTCGTTTTCTAGAACAAATTTTCTAAAAATTACAATCTACAGAAATTCAAGTAAAATATCAACAAGTATCTTCTTCCATCGTCTCAACCTTCAACCCATGCACAATACTAAGTACTATAGGTTCTAACAGTTTTCGTGTTGGGATTTTCATTAATAAAAGAAAACAAAACATTTTCACGAGGTGTGGGGAGGAGACAGTAATTGTAACCCCTGTACTCCAGCGAGAAAGTGTGGAAAGCAAAATATGTGGAAATACCATAAAAAGAAGGAGGTTTATTATGAAGCTAGAGTTTTCTTAAGATCTCATCTTAAAAAACATTCCTCAAATACTGCTCCTTATTTGAAATGAGATGGCACAACGCAAACAGCTGTTTCAAAGCTACTAGCGTTCCTATTACCCAATACTGCGTAGTTAGAAATAGAAATAACGAATAGAAATAGAATTGAGCATTTTATTGAAAGATTAGATCAGTACATATGAAGGAGGGCGAGTTTCTAGCGTTAGCAAGGCATGAGATTAAGCTCATCTCATGTTATTGATTGATAGGCTGAAAAAGTATTCCTCGCGGTACCAAAGTGATTACAATTGCAGTCCTTCTACAGAGACTGTAATCAGTGGGGGAAGGATTAAAAAAAATCTGTCATATTAGAACCACCTGAGAATTACCTCATCTATGTGGATAATGTCCAAAGATTGCTTATGTTCTGTGGTCGTTTTGCCTGTTTTAGTGTACGAAAAACCCGATTTTTCGGCTTGCTACCTACTCCCGAAACCAACTAACTCAGTCACAATAAAAACATAAAAAAAAAGCTCATAAAAAGTTGCTTGGGTCATTATGGGATTCGAAACCCATTTCCACCCTGGTGGGGAGAACAATTATTGTAACCACTGTTCTACCGCGAAGACTCTGTGGTAGTGATATGGATTTGAATCCCAACGAGACAGGAGGAATTTTTATGAGCTGCTTCCTCTCTACCTCACATGACCAAGTTAGTCAGTCTCGGGCGAGAGTTTCACGGATTTTTACCCGAGTCTTGGGTTTTTCATCCAGAAACCCATCAAACGATCACAGAATGCGTTCAGTTTACAGACGTCCAGTAGAGTAATTCCTCACTTTAGCTGATTCCAAAAAGCCAACCAACCATAATATCCTTCATTTTTTGTACCAGATGAACGAGGTAAGCACAAATAAAAGTGCCAGCACCGACCCTACTACAATCAAACGCAATCATTCATTTTGTATCTGTCTGAATTATGTGGAAAACAGTGCAATATAGAATTACCTGCTCTATTTCTTTTAAAATGAAGCCAAAACTGTTTTAAAATGTCATTCTCACGTCATTTTTTTTTATTTTTTTAATCTCTAGTTCAGACTTCAAATATTTTCCTTCTGAGGGATGCTTAAGCAAATCTTTAGATGGCATCGATCGAAATGCCATGCTAGTGGAAAAAAAAAAAAAAAAAAAGAGAGAGAGAGAGAGAGAGAGAGAGAGAGAGAGAGAGAGAGAAAAAAAAAAGCTGACCCCACACTGTTCTGCTAGCGATGTTCGATGCAGGGAAGTTGGAAAGCGGCAGCAGCCAGGCGAGTTCAAATGTTGAACGAAGAGCGTAAGGCGCTCATTCTCTCTCTGCGCGCTCTTCTGAGATGGGCATTGTCACGAACAGTAAGAACACAAAGCAAAGCACTTCAGGATCCATGCATCGGATACCCCCACTATTTAATCGTTCCTTTCAGTTTCTGTTTTGCTTTGCGAAATTTTGTCAAAAAATGTGAGGAAGGTTAAATATCTAAAAGGAGGTTAGAACTGCCTTAATTCTCTTCCTTAATAGCTAAAACTGCCTTAATGCTCTTTAATTCTACAGTGCTCTACAAATTCTCAAGATAGTACTGATTTTAATAAGAATATGTTTTGGAAGGGATGTTAGTAATTTTGCAGTATGTCTCAAATTTCGTTTTTAAAGATGTTAAACCATGCTTCAAAGACACCCATCCACTGGGCTAGATAATATTGCATTTGAGGTTTTATTGGTTGATTGGTTGTAGGGTTTAGGCGTATCAGCGATTAGACCATAGCGGGGGCCCTTACTGTCCACATTTAAATCGACTAACTCAGCCATGGAGTGAAAAAAGCCCATAAACTTTCTTCGTGTTAGTGACATGACAAACTCGGGCCTTTTCTACCCCCATTAAGAAGGATGGTGATTACAACCATGGTGCTACTGGCACAGATTGTTTTGGCTGCAGTAAATGAATATCGAATTCAAATTGATAGAGAATATATCAGCTATTAAATCGGCCCAAGTTTCATAATAAATACAAGACTGATCGATACTGCCGTCGTGTATTTCATGGTAATGACTGAAATATACTGAAGACCTCGTGGGTAGCACAGTTGGTATGATCACTATCCTCCGCACAACGGATAGAAAAGACCCGAGTTCGAATTCCATCAACGGCGGGAGTAATTTTTATGGGTATTTTTTACAACGTAGCTGAGTTAGTCGGTCTAAGGCGAGGATAGCGAACACTTTCTTACGGAAACTCGGGTTTTTCGTCCAGCAAACCGACCACTCACACACACACACATACACACACGCAATTTACAGACACATTATATACGGTGCAATATGCCTAAGTCGCTGATGCGCCCTAAACCCTAAACAACCAACCAATACACTTAAAGAATCCGCGTATACACTGAAAGACAGAATTTATGGGATACCTGGTTCTTCGGTACGTGACGCTGTCACCCCTCTCGCTAGTGGACGAACCCAACGCTTGGTAGGTATATAGGTACATTGCATCACTACATTCAAGTAATCGGTAATTCGATGTCAGTATGGATAAACGTCTTCAGTTAACCGATTTTGAAAGCGGGATGATAGTGGGTGCCCGACGCATAGGTCACTCTATCGGGGAGGTGAAATTGCACCCGTCATGTCAACAAGGAACTGTTCAGGCAGGTTGACAGTCGGTAATGGTCTGGGGGGTTAGGATCCAACTTACGTAGTCATCATTGCAGACTATCTGCATCCCTTCATGGTCATCGTGCACCCACAGGGCAATAGACTCTTCCAGCAGGAGAATGCGCCTCCCCCACAGAGCTGTGGTGACAAGAACATGGTTCGAAGAGCATTCCGCAGAATTTACCACCTTGGAACGGCCTACCCATTCACCGGACAGCATCTTTGGGACGCTGTGGAAAGGTCGGTTCGAGCTTTGGATCCTCCACCCAGGAATGCGACGGAATTATTGAGAGCGTGGATGGCAATACCTGTGGAATGATTTTGTTAACTACTGGACTCAATGCCTCGCCGTGTGGTTTCCCAAAAGGTGGGCCCACCCGTTACTACGTAGGTATCCCATTATTTCTGTCCACTCAGTGCATAATACACTCTCGGTATCGGTTAATTCATAAATAACTACGGCTTTTGCTATAGCATGCATCTTCCAGTGCAATTCCCGAACATTTCTATATCTTATCAAGACAAAACTGGTCGAATATAACGATGTCTGGAAAGAAATCGGCAGATCCTACACACACAAGATCTTGAGTTCAAGCTATACTGCCAGTCTGCCAAACTTTTAAAATGGCAGAAATTCAAAATATTCAACTCGATAAACTGAAAATAGTTTCAGGTATACACAAGGTGGACTATCAGCCTTATCCCAGTTCTTAAGGGAGAAGTTGCAAAGTAATATGTGAGCATGGCGGGGCGGGAGTGCCTCGAAGTGAAAAACCATGGCTGCCATGATACGTACATCTCTTAGTAGATGTCCCTCAATGTCCTTAACTTAAATACCTTCCTCCGGATATTGAGGGATAGTTCCTCTGGAAGGGATTTCAGTTAGGGACATTGAGGGACAGTTGGTTCACTTGCATCCTCATAGAGACTCTGAGTAAGAAATGTTCGAAATGTTCAAAATGTACCAATAACAAAAGGAATCGCACGATAGTGGAGGGGGATCCAACCTCTAAAATGCGTATACTTGAAACCCGAATAAAATTTTGATCACACAGTTGCGTGAAATATGCACCCGTCTGAATTTTATGAAGCAGAGAAGAGCGCACATAGAAGGATCAAACCACTCATGGATGTTGTACGAAGGTGACGAATATGTTCAAGGAAAATGAACTTTTTATGAAATATAATCTCAAGAATTTTTTCCTAAGGGCACTAGTGGAAAAGTATTTTGCCCAAGCATCAATTTGGGTTTAAGATGAATATTCCACTTATGGTGCTTACCTAGGGTAAGATATGTGTGGCCAGTATGCAACAGTGCCAAAATATCTTTTTCTCGTCGATTTTGCAGGAGCTTCATGTCCATATTTGTGGCTCATGCGTAATTTGGTGCAGTTAGTATGGGTCTTCTGCTTTTCAATATGCTTTTGAACAGTTCTGCTTTTCGATCTATCTTTTCTTTAGGAAATTTTTCCAAGTAATGCTACAACGTTTGGTTAGAGGTTAACTGCGTTTGAAGATTACAAATAACAGAAAAGTAATCGCTCAGCACTGATCATTCCATAGTTGGACAGATAAATGGAGAATATCAAAAGGTCCAGAGAAGATAATAATAAGGTGATAAATGTTGGTAATGTCCAACATCAGAGAAAAGAACACTTACACTGGAGGCAGTGTTCTCGAACTCTTTAGGGGTGCGGTTTGCCTATTGTTAGGGCACAACAACGCCACTGCACATAGAGCTAAAGTGGTGGAGGAACATCTAGAAACTTAAGATATCCAACTACTGCTGTGGCCAGCACGATCACAGACTTAAACCCGATCGAAGATGTGTGGGACGGACGCCCTTGGGCGTCGCATTGCAGACTGACAGCCAACTCCTCGGTCATTTGGTGAGCTAAGGTCTGCGCTGGTGGAAGAATGGGATTTGTTGCCACAGAATCTTATAGAGGCCCTTATATCGAGTAGGGTTCACCGCTGTCAGGCCTGTTTAGCCGTTGGAGGGGGATCACAGGCTGTACTGATGTCGTGTGACCATATTTTCGAGCATCGTGTATCGACTTCTCTAATGTGACCTTTCTGGTAATTCTTATACAGCCCCTATCAATGTCCCTTGTACCTGCAGAAGTTTTCTCGCTGCTCCTCATTTCATCGTTATTCTATGGTACACACCATACTAAATTTTGTCCTGCATCATCGCAAGCTGCACGAGTTACACCACGTTTTCGGTTACTTTTGTCCAGCAGTGTATATGAGCTACTATATCACCAGGATCAGCATGTGAACATGAAACAAGTGGTATTTATATATAAGCAGTTTTTTTAAAGGGATCCCAATAACAATGAGTACAGCTGCTACCACTACAGTAGTTTGAAGAGGTATAGGTTGTTTGTTGCAGAGTTTTAGGCGCATCAGTAACTTAGGCCATATTGCGCCATATATAATGTGTCTGCAAATTGCGTGCATTTTGTCGTTGACTTGATATTTGTTTGACGAAAAACCCCAGTTTCTGGGAGAAAAAACCATACTACCCTGCCCGAGACGAATGAACTCAGTAACATTGTGAAAAAGGATTGTGACAAAAATTCCTTGCGTCATTCACAGGATTCGAACTCAGATCTTTTCCATCCAGTGTAGGGAGGACGGTGATTATACCAATTGAGCTATCCACGAGGGCAGAGGTAGAGTTAATATTCCCTGAAGGGAATCTTAACTAATCTAAAGTTGCAATTTAGTTAATACTCCCTGAAGGGAACTAAATTATAGCAGCAACTCCTCCGCGGGACGAAGGCTGTTTTTCTGTCTGATCTATGAGTGGTGTGGTTATGAAACTTGGCAGATACCTGGAAGTTTAGGTAAGTTTCTTGTAGCAGGACTCCGTTCTCTCCACACAGGGTGGGAAAGGCTCGGGTTCCAATCCCGTCGATGATGCGAGAAACTTTAATGGGCTTTTTTCACTCCATGGCTGAGTTAGTCAGTCTCAGGCGTGGATAGCAAGGGTTTCCCCCAGAAACTGGGGTTTTTTTCGTCCAGCAAAACAGACAAATGAGAACACACGCAATTTGCAGACATAATACATTTATGGGCATATATAAGACATTATGGTTGGTCCTAATATAATAGTTTGTTTTGGTAGCAGGACTGTCTCCACTGCGGATATTCAGGTAATTGCGGGAACTCTCCCGCTTGATTTGTTTACAGTTTTCCGCGCTCTGCTTCAGAATCAAAAAAGAAAATACCAACCTGTATTCTGGATATTGAGCTTAATCTCACTGCAGATGTTAAGCAAGAAAAAACACGACGCTACAACGAATTGGTCAACATCTGGAAAACAAGGTGGAATGTATCCCACACAGCACAGTAACCAAAAGGTTCCTCCCCGAGGTAACGTTTGCAATGACCAACACCGCAAGATCCTGGTTCTCTCTCTCTCTCTCTCTCTCTCTCTCCCAGTCTTGAGACGTCCTTCTTGGTGACCGGCCATGGCTCCCTGAATGAAAAGCTATGTGTCGCTAAGGAAAACTGGTAACATATTCTTTTTGACTGCGACTTGTATGAGGATCTCAGAGATCAACTTCGGAGAGGAATTCCCAACTTCTCCCCAAACCAGGTGGATCAACTAATCCAGACTCCGGACAATCTTCCTTCAGTGCAGATCTTTGCATCTGGCATTTTTCCCCAGCGGAAGACCTTATATGCCAACCAAAACCAGACAAGCGATTCTACAGCCTAGATTTCACTGGTGA
This sequence comes from Mastigoproctus giganteus, assembly GCF_048544385.1. Classification (NCBI taxonomy): domain Eukaryota; kingdom Metazoa; phylum Arthropoda; class Arachnida; order Uropygi; family Thelyphonidae; genus Mastigoproctus; species Mastigoproctus giganteus. The sequence continues at coordinate 160,327,678 of NC_143586.1, read as the reverse complement.
AAAGAAAGGCTAAATTCCTTATTTTGTTATTTTATTATTTTCTATTTATTTTATTTTTAATTTTAATTTAATTTTTTTAATTTATTATTATTATTATTTTTTTTTTTTTGCTAAATTTGCCATAGTTCTTTTGGATCCCCGGGAACAGGTATAGCCTTTTTGAAATTTTTATTATTATTATTATTATATTCAATATATTTATTAATTTTTATTTTTTTTACCTGCGACCGGGGGTGTTTTTTTTTAACTCTTCTCTCTTCCCTATGGAATTGGCCCCCAGAGGATCCTGGCCCACCTGCTGCCAACACCAGGTGGGTCAGAATCTCTTTTGAGACGGTACGTGTTTTTCTGGGACTGGCCCATCTTCCCGTAGTGTGGACGAATACCCAGAATCATCTCTCGAAGCGATTGATGCTACTGAATAGCCAAGAGGCCAGAACACAACAACAGAACATGCACACCACCAGACACATTTCTGGCCCTTTTACTGTTGATTCTGTTCTTCACAGCGACAAGGGGAGGAGTTGAATAAACATTCTAGGTGCCTCCCTTACATATACACATGTCCACGTAGCATACCTTTACGTTAAGTTGTTCTATTGGTTCTTCTTGTGCGTCTTTATTGCTGCGCAAAGGTTGGCACTTGTTTCGAATGATTTGATTTCTTTTTAGAGGAAGTGCCTTTATGTCGTTATTTGCCTATATCCTTCTTTGGGAAGACACGGATACCATTATCCACGTCATCTGCATAGAGCATCAGCATCTTATCTTAATTTGGTCTGTTTTGATGGTCTGTTTACATATCGATGGAAGGCGATTTTTCGTGCCACTAGTGAAGAGTGTGCTTTGTTTTAGTGGGTTCCTGTGAGGACTGCTGTTTGTCAGGTGCTACAGTTATCGGAGTGTTCATTTCCTCATCAGCTGCTTTTGAGGATATGACTATCATAGTGAAAGAGAGTATTGATCGAGCTCATGTGACAAGGAGACGTTTGCAGAAACAGAGACATCTCTTTGGCCAGCAACTGTTCTACAGATTTTGACAGTTGCTGCGTACTGTGTAAGAGCATGCAGGCAACTTAACAGGATTTGTTTGTTGCTTCGAGATACGTTACTTCATTTTCGAATTTCGATCCTGGATTTTTTCCCCAAAAGTTTTCTTAATTCATATGTTTTAGAGAACGCCGGATGGTCTCAGATCTTGAACTACTTCTTGTTCTGAGACAATTAATAAATTCTACGCCATTATCTTCTTTTTTTTTCAGAATGGCATGAGGAGTGACTGTAACTGGGAGTCCAGTTAAGGTTATTTGTTTAAACAACTATCCTAGCTGTCACGCATCAGGTGGTCCCCTGACTGAAGTCTATTAACCATTTTGGGAGAGCCTGTAATTGCTTCAATAAATTTTCTGTGGAATAGTGAAAGCTTCCTTACAGGGTGCATTTCCTGCGAATAAATTATCAATAAAAATGGAACATCTTGTGAAAAAGATTTTTCTTTTTTGTCCTATATGGTTGAGAAATCGTAAGATCTTTAGAATAGAACATGATGGCTCTATAGGTGGAAATTTCGTAATGTCCATTTTATACTCCTCTTGGCGGTGGATTTTTTCTACTCAGATTACCGACGCGCCAACTAACCTGAGTGGCAGGATTAATGCCACCAGTGACCAGGGGTTAGAATACGAAAATAAAAAGGAAAGGTGGCATCGTATACCATTTTTAGTCATAATCCTAAAATGAACGAACTTAACTAAAAATATGTTGACTATATTGTTGTTTTTGGCACATTAGCAACCATACTACGCCGTAAATTGTGTTCTGTGGTCGATTTTCAGTTTTCTGGATGAAAAACCGGAATTTCCTGAAGGAAAAACCATATTACTCTCGCCTGAGACCACTAACTCGGCCACCTCGTGAAAAAAAGCCCATAAAAAATCCCTTCTCCCCATTGATTCGAATTCAGGTCTTTTCTACTCGGTGTGTGGAGGACGGTGATTATACCAACTGTGTTACCCACGAGGACAACTAAAAAAAGAGCGATTCCTTTATAGGAAAACGCTTTAGAAGATGAACTCAGATCGCCTGGCCATAATGCTTGACGGCCTTTTCACAAAGCAGAATTCTTCCACAGAGACATGAACAAGTTCCCCAAATCCGACCCGATACCATACAACGTCATGAGTTTAGAATTTCATGGGAAGCGGTCACAGAGACGGGTGTTCTCCATATCGAAGTTGCTTGAACCATTTCCAGAATGCAATCGTTCTACAGATTTTGGGGACCATGCTAACCTATTTCTAGCCCTTTTCAGACGAAGAGGGGTAACATTTCGCCTATTCTATAGTAGATTATCAGGAAGAATGGTGTCGTTAACAGTACATCTTCAGTTTTGGATCTCTTTGGCAGTGTTGTTTCATCTTTTCGATTTAGTGGGCCACGTTCGGACATCAGAAAAGAACTGAGATAACTCATAGACAAAAGAAAAAGTACACATTCGGTGCTTCAAAGCTCCCGTCCACTATGGAAGTCCTACGATGAAATTCCCACTTTTGGCTTAGCTCAGCACAGAACGCTATACCCATACTACTAGCAATCCTTATTTTTGCCCCTAACCAGAGAAAATGACACCTGTTAAAAACTGTCAAATTAGGACTACCTAAGAAGGTATTTACCCATAAAATGCAATTTACCTGTTTTGCTGGACGGAAAAGCCGATGTTGCAGGAGGGGAAAACCTTGCTAACTATGCCTGAGACCAAATAACTCATCCTTGAATTCAAAAACGCCCAGAAGAATTTCTTCACTAACGGATTCGAACCCGGATCTTTACCATCCAGTGTGGGGGAGGTGATTAGAAGCACTCTGTTACCTGCACAGATGAAGGAGACCATTACCATATGTTTGATAGTAGTAAATAAATACACCAAACCGATTGACCATTATCAGGACTTCTAGTCCTGGCCACTCAAATAACTGTCATCATACTTTCGTTTTGGTCTTTTATTAGATGGTTCCTGTTTTTTCACTTCAGATTTTTAGGGAACAAAAGGCTGCAATTGTTCATCTTCACCAATCCTTACATATTATTCAGTGACCAAGCGGGCAATTTGAAGCTGACTTCCCCCGAAATCACTAAGATCCCGTTTTCGTCAAATCCGCAGATTGCAGCCCACGGCAAACGCGATGTATTCTTTGTGTTGGTCTGAAACTAAGGTGTAGGCGTTAGATTCCAATTAGGCTATTCTATAGGACCAGAAGTATCATTGGGAGATCCCCCTTTAAAAACAATCATAAGAGATAACTGCTTTTAAAATCTCCCATAATGTAGAGAAGAGGAGGGGAGTTAAGACAGGAGATTTTTAAAGTCACCATAACAAACGCCTTGAAACATTTCTTATGGTGACTTAACTGTAAGTATACGATGCGGTGATATGCGAGCAGCCAGCCTCTTAATTCGGAATACAGAGATAATATCCGGCACGGTAGTATTGATTTTCACAGTAACCATGACAGCTTTGGCTACAGTTGAGATGAGCTGTGTATATGAAGGGCAAATGTTCACAGTTGAAGACTAGCGGTTCCTCCACCTCTCCTGTTCTCTCTCGCTCTCTCACTCTCTCTGGAAGTTGGCACGGATTGCACGGAAGAGACCTTTGATAAGGTGTCAGCCATATCTCAGCGAGGCAGAGAATATTAAAGCAATGGGAGAGAAGAAGTATTTCAAACGAGTATAGCTTATTATTCAGTGACCTGATGTTTTGAAATGCAATTAGGATGATTTCACTTCTCGATACAGTTTTTCTGACAGGGTGCTGTCAGAAAAACCTCTCTTGACACCCGCGATTCCGATGGGTCTACCGGTCATTGATTATGACAGGTATTTCGGATATGCTATTCAAATTGCACATTAGAGTATCCAACTGATACAGAATGACCATGGGGCAAGTGATGGTTTTCAGGCTCGCTATATATAGAACTGCATGCATTGCATCGATCACATCACTCTCACTTAGTGTGCCCGAGGAACATGCAATTTCTAAAGACGCCACTACTGTTCCTACCCATCCTATCATCCTGACCCAAACCACTCCTGAGAATAATGCAATAACACTAACCAAAAGTATCCAGCAAGCTTGCTCTACTACTGTTCCAAAACGTAGACATTTTCGCACTGTTGTCCCATGGTGGAACCCTGAATTGGACAACCAGAGAAAAGTAGTACATCATGCCCGCAAGGCCTTCCAGAGGGCTCGTGCTTCACTACCTCTCCCAGAAATTGACGCTGCCAGAAAAACCAACAGCATAATTACGAAATGCCTACAAAGATAATATCAGCAAGTCCAAGAAAAAGTCCTGACAGGAATTGGTTTCCTCAATGGGTAACAGCGAGCCCTGGGAAGTGGTATACCGAATCGTGACTAACAAACTCCCCAGGGGAGAAGTCCTGTGTTCAACACTGAAACCAGATGGTTCAGTCACCCTAACTTGGGAAAATTCCGTTACCAACATGTTGGACTTCATCTTTTCGAATGACAGCGACCCCATGTCTGCTTATCAACAATGTATTATTACCAGGAACGAGGAATATGCAACCGATCAAACTGAAGCGCCCTTTTTATTGGAGGAAATTAATACTGCTCTTCACAAAACCAAAGACAACAAAACTCCTGGAAATGATCTTCTTGAGGTGGATGTCTTAAAAAAGTTTGCTGAAAGATTTCATCACCACCTACTAGCTACCTTCAACAACTGTCTTGAGTCTGGATACTTTCCCAAAATCTGGAAGGACGCTAATATAAAAATTATCATCAGAGGTCCTGAAAAACCTCCAGAAATTCCACTCTTACAGACGAATTGTCTTGTTTCCTGTCCTTTCCAAACTGCTTGAAAGGCTTCTACACACTCGGATGGAAAGACACTACACAGAATCAAACCTGGCATCTTCCCGCCAATTCGGATTCGAACATGGAACTGGTACGAAGGATGCTCTTCAGTACCTCATCGCTTCGGCGAAAAATAGTGGATTTTCTGGTGCTTTTGGTCGCCTGTGGATTTGGCATGTCTAAGCATCCTCAGGAGGCTTAGACATGCCAAAACTCCTCTCAACCTTTACAGATGCACTTCCTCATACCTCAATCAGCAGAAGATAATGCTCACCACCAAGTACCAACAAGTCTCTGTCCTTCGACCATTCTTCTGGTCCATTGTCTTGGACGAGTTCCTGGAGATGGACCTTGAGTGTGCTGTGTCTTTGGCCTTTGCAGACGACCTAGTCTTAGTTATCTATGCTTGTTCTCGAGCACAATTGGAAGTCAATGTGAACCTGGCCCTCAGAAAGCTCCAGAGCTGGGCCCCCACACACCGGCTCACTATTTCTGGTAAGAAAACCAAGTCTATTTTGCTCAAGGGATCCCTTCAACTAACCAGACCACCAACCATAATAATTAATAGTGCACCCATAAAATTGTTCCCTGAAATAAAGTACTTAGGCATCATCCTCGATATGAAGTTGACATTTTACCCGCATCTCGTTCATGTCGCAACCAAAATTAGGAAATACACGGCACTGATTGCCAGAATTAGTAGAGCAGACTGGGGCCTTAAACGACGGGTACGTGCACTAATTTATCAAACTATCTTCTTGCCAATTGTCTGCTATGGTGCGGCAGTGTGGTGTACCAGAGCCAACATCCAGCAAAATAAAGCTAAGTTAGATTCAATTCAGAGAGTTATGCTCTCTCACAGTTACTAGAGCCTGCCGCACTGTGAGTATGCCAGCCCTTCAAATCCTCGCAGAATATCTACCCCTGTATCTTGAGGTGATCAAGAGAGGCCTATTTCAAAGACTAAAGAGAGGTATTCCCTCCGAGATCCTTGACATCCACCTTGATCTGGCCAACGATCCCAAAAGAGAGAGAAAACGTATTCCAAACAAACTCGTCGAAATTTGGCAAGACGCATGGGATAACACAAGCAATGGAGCTATCACCAAACTTTTCATACTTTCTGTTGCCCAACCATACCCAAAGTCTCCTCCCTGGTTTTCACCGGGCCTCCAAGTAACATTCTTACTTGGACACGGACCATTCAGGAAAAAATTAACAGATCTGGGCATCGAACAAAACCCACTTTGCACATGCGGACAACCTCTAAAGCTGGGAGCATGAAATGTATTACTGTCCTTATGAGGATTACAGGACAAGACTTGTCACAAAAACACACGGAAATCTACACCATCAGGAACATATATTTCTGAAAGATGAACTCTACTATCATGCCCTTACCGAGTTTGCTCAATCAACCTTCCAACTCACACGTACTAATCAGGCGACAAAGGGAATCCACCTAAACGCACTGGAAACCCTTACGGGGTAGGATAATCTAGGGCCTCTGCCCGAGTACGATACACTTCAAACCCCATCCGGGTAGGATTAACTTCAAACCCTGCTGACACCTTCGGGTGCGGGATGACTTCGCACCTGCATACTGGAAGGTGGGTCAGGTGCTATAAACGCCTTCGGGTGTAAACGCCATATGGCACCTCTTTGCAGGGTAACTATTACCCTACAATCTTTTTCTCTTCCTTGGCCTTGGGTGGGTGGACTCCCCATGCCAGGGGCTCCAACCTTCATTCCCCTCCTACTTCCGTCATCTGGAGGACGCCTTTTTTTCTCCCACGCCCTTCTTCTTCCTTCCCTCTTTAACTTCCCCCTTGCTTTTTTTTTTTAACTTGGTCTCTGTCCGGAAGCTTAGGCAGAGGCCAGCCAGAGTATTATGGACAGCCTGGCTCACCTCCCAGTGGTGGTAGCGGGCAACGAGAGTGTCCCCATTAGGGGTCTTGCGGCCAAGACGCCAGTGACATAACAACAGAACATAATGCTACTCTGACACAAACCAGACATTATACTTTTTATGGCTTTTACAGAAATTCTGTATTTCTTCACAAAGTACCATGGCGAAGATGTGGAAACCACCGGTGGCGCCTTCCACAAAACACTATGGTTCTATCTCATGATGTGGAATTTGACACTCCAATTTTCGTTTGCAGAGATTTCTTTGAGATGAGTAAAACCTTCTAGCACTAGCCGATGGTTTCAGACTTATGGTGTACCCTATTTTACTCAACTAAAATTCGCAGCTTGTCTTGCCAGATCGGGGAAATCTCTTTGATCCTCAGTTGCTTCAATATTGTATAAGAAAATTAACGAAAAAAGCCTACCAAAATCAGTCTTCAGGAAAAGAAACGTAGTCCTGTGACAACTATTTTCGGAAATGGGGAAACATTATGATGGGACATAAATTCAAATTGAGCAAGGATGTTTGCAGGATAGATGTCCATAAATTTGCCTTCAGCCAGGTAGTTGAATGTTGGAACAAACTTTCAGCTGGTGTTGCAGAAGTAAAGTGTCATTTTAGGGCCATTCGAAAACTAATTAATCTGCCCATGTGTATTATATCCGTAAATTGCACATGTTCTCAGATCAGTTTGCCGTTTGGCTTTACAAGGAATCCGAGTTCCAGGGAGAAAATACCTTGCTATCCACGCGCAAGACCAACTAACTCAGCCATAGAAGGAAAAATAACCCATAAAAATTTGTCGCGTCATTTACGGGATTCAAACTCATATCTTTCCCATCCGGTGTGGGATAAACCCCATAAAAACAGATATGATGATTTTTAAAACCAAACTTGATGTAAGAAGGCCCCCCCCCCAGGTCAAAATTAATGGTATCCAGCTTCTCCTGGTTGTGCAGGCCAGGGTTTGGGTGTGATCATAGACCACAGGTTGTCATTCCTACCTCACCTACAACCTTTAGTGAAAAAAACAAGAAGTTTACAGCCTCCATCATTAGAATTTCAAGAAGTGAGGCCTGTCCAGACGGATCCCCTCCTCTACAATAAAGTGGTATTCCTTCCCATATTCGCGACAGGAGCTTGGTTCGACAGAGTGGTAAACGTCAAAATGAAGGAAAAACTCAACTCGATCCAGGGGTAATGCTACTAGCAATACATCGCATCTGCAGAACGGTCTCCACTGTGGTAACCCAGGTTACTCTAGAGACTCTCCCATTGGACCTATTTGTAATATTTAGAGGATTATGCTTCAGACTCAAAAAAGGAATACCTACCTCCATCATGGATATAGACCTATCGCCGAATGCTGATAATAAAAGGGAAAAAGCTTAACGAGCTGATAAATGTCTGGCAAACAAGGTGGGACAATTCAACTGTTGATACTGTAACCAGAAATTTCCTACCGGATGTCTCCTTTGTGATGTCAAAGAAGGTTAGCTCATGGTTTACGATTAGTCTGGAAACGTCGTATCTTATTACTGGGCATGGGTCCCTTAACGAAAAACTTCACCAGCCAGGCCTGTTAAATGCTGACCTCTGTTTCTGTGGAGCAAAAGAAATTTTGGCACCATTTTCTCCACGAATGTGCCTGCTATGAAGACATTAGGAATAAGCTGCGAAATTAAGTCCCATCCTTCAACGTAAATCAAGTTGACCAACTTGTTCTGACCCACATCTCCTGTCTGCACTCCAGGCTTTGGCGGCTGCTGCCTTTGTTAGAAGGAAAAATATGCTTATAACTAGGGCTTACAATACCGGGATCCCAGTCATTTTTTTCCAGTATTCAAATACCGGTATTGATACAAAAATACCGGTTTTTCGGTACTAATTTAAAAAAAAAAAATAGTTTATAATCTAATCACATAAAGGTTATAAAATCACCGTTATGTGATTATGACGTCTTTATCTCTACTAGCAAATGTTCGATAAATCATTGATAGGACACCATGGAACATTGCAACCTGTCCACAATTCTCGGACAACTTCATGTTGTCCGTATCATAACTCCCAAGTCCCATTCCTCCACTACTGACTTTAGTTCAACTCCACCAAATGTATAGGTTATTCTGGGGTTGCTGTTCCCCAGGTGTAAGACCTTGCATTTTGCTGAATTAAAGCATAGCTACCACTTTTCTGACCATCCCGGAAGTCTATCTAGGTCACTCTGAAGAAGCTCTGCTTGGCAGCGATCATTAACTACTCTACTGATCTTTACATCATCTGCAAGTTTAGACATCACACCCTATATCCCTTCATAAATGTCATTTAAGATAATCAAAAAAACAGTGGTCCCAATACTGATCCTTGGGGAACCCCGCTTCTTACATTAACCCAATCTGAGGAATAATCATTTATCACAACCCCTGCCTGGTCCCCTCAAGCCATCGTGCTATCCATCTAAGGATTTTCCCTATGATTCCAGCCTGCTCCAACTTATAAAGTAACCGCTCATGTGGGACTGAGTCAAATGCTTTGCTGAAATCTAAATAGACAATGTCGAAATTATTCTCTAAATCCAGCTCACGAGTGACCTGCCAAAATGGCTAACCAGATTTGTTAAACATTATTTTCCCTTTACAAAACCATGATGTGTATCCTACAGAATTCCATTTCCATCATTCCAAGGGATCTTGAAATGATCCCTTGATTAATGCCTCCATGATTTTCCCTACTACTGAAGTTAGACTGGCCGGTCGGTAATTTCCCGTTGCACTCCTAAAACTGCCTTTATGTTCCAATTTACACCAATCCAACGGAATCTCTCCTGAGTCCAGTGATGCCCTCATAACTAGCCTTAATGGTTCAATGCACTCACTTGCCGCTTCCTTTAAGATGATAGGGTATATGCCATTAAACCACAGGAGCCTTACTCGCCTGTGGGAGTGAAAGTTTTCTAACTAAATCACCATGTGAAATTTCAACATCATTAATTTATATTTTTTTCAACTTCACTTCCATAATTTCTCATTGAGATGAAGGGTTTTTCTTCTGTAAATATCGATGCAAAGTAACTGTCGAGTTCATCTGCAACGTCAGTTGGGGTATCTAATACTATTCCACACAATTACATATGCGTCCGATCTGATTTGTCCTTCTCTTCTTTGGATTTATATGTGTGAAGAATTCCTTAAGTGCACTCTTTGCTCTCTCCCAGACTCGGTAAAAATACTATAGTGAAAATTACACTTCGCTAAATAAAACGTCTTTCTCCTTCAGAAAATGATGAACATAATTCAACCATGGAAGACCAACATGAAACAGAAAATCAGTGTTCCGCAAATTCTTTCCAAAATAAGAAATTGCCCGACTCCAATGAGATTTTAAAAGATGAACTTGAGTCGGAAATTAATGAAATACTTTTTGCTAAAAAAGATCAAAGCCCAGAGAACATGGACTGAGATCGTCTACGATTATCTCAGTACCAGAATAGAATCCGAAAGGGCGTTTTCTACCACGAATCAAATGCTTTTCGTTTATTTGTTGAGGAATACATTTAAAGTCTGCTTTAAACCACTCTTTAGTAGATGCGATTTTAATTTCCTAAGCAATGTCGAAGCAGGGGTAAAGTCTTTATTAACCATACAGGAACCGTTGATTTAAGGGAATAATGCAAACACTGATGAATTATTGCTGTTAAAAGTTCAAGTTTTTATCTAATATTCTTTTATGCAAATTAATAACTGAGTTTACTTCCAAGAAGACTTTTTTTTGATGGTCCGAAAAAGTTCTCTTCTTTAAAGCTTTATAGTTGCAGACAAAACCTGCGCTACCTTTCTTAATAAAAAAAAGAAAAGTAAACTGCAACCATTATCCTTCCATCCTACAACCAATCCACTGCAGGATGGAAGCCTCCTCAACAATTCATGTTGAGGGAAATGGAACATAATCTGCCAGGCTGGTCCAATGCGGGTTGGCAAATCGACCGTATTTAGCAGTCAAGGGCTTGAATCCCGGTCTACTCAAAGAGCGTGTGCTACTGCACTCCCGCTCTTGACCGCTTAGCTGCGAACTGTTACTTTTGTATCAGGCAAGGTATTGGTTTCTCAGTTGTTAAGTGGATGATCAAAAAAAAGTTGGAGCTTGAATTTAGTCCATGTCTGCGTTTTGTCGGTTTTTTGAAAATTGTGACCATTTCTTCATTTTTTTTTTTTTTTTTTTTTTGATTAGCTTGGGCCATATATGTGGTCTAAATTAATGGAGAAAATCAGATGAATCCACAAATAAAAATGGAGCGACCATCAATCATGATTACTCCTTTTTATTTTTGTCCAGTGAACAACACGCTTTCCCTTCCAGCTTTCAACCCCTCCAAGTGGAAGCCAGCACAGCGCCACCTAGCAATAACTACTTGTTTGCTCGAGAGTTCTGTCATGAGCCAACCAATTGGCAGATGACCCACTGATGGGCAACTTTCCGAGTAACAAACCTATATCCGTTTTTGCAAAGGTTATCGGAATCGCCGATATCTTCCTTCTGTCATTAATTTATGGGCCACTACTTGGAAATTGTTATTGAAAAAGCTTTGATAAGCTGTATCTTTTTATAATGGGGGCAAGTTATAAATAGTGGGAATTCAATTTAGAGGTATTCCACTTTATACTAAATCAATATCAATGTTGGTAAACACCTACATTATCATTCAAATCTACAATAATTGTACTTCTTCATTCACATACAGAAACTGCTAGGGCTGTAAGAGGATAAGCATTACCAGTAATCAATGTCTCTGCAGAATACGAACATGGTTCTTGTAATATGTGCAAGTTAAATAGCACAATATTAGTTATTCAAATGTACAAATGACAAAACCCCATGACCTGCTCTGTGCAGACAGGCTGCCAGAGTAGGTCATGGGGTATTGTCAATGATATACAGGAATTTTGCTAGTAGGGAAAAGGAGGTGATTATCCCTTTGTATAAGGCAATGGTCAGGCCACGCCTTGAGTAAAGAAAAGGGCAACGATGGGGTCCTCTTACCAAGAAAGGTAAGAGGACCCCATTCTGCAAATTGCAGGGCTGGAGACTAGGCACCTGCGAGGTGATCTGATTGAGGTGTATAAGGCCTTGAACGGGTTGAGTAGGCTCAATTCTGATGGGATTCTTCCTCAGATTACACACCTCAGGGGACAGATTCAAATTGAGGAAAGACAGTTGTAGAATATATGTGCGGAAGTTTGCCTTTAGCCAGGTTGATCGCTGGAACAAACTTCCATCTGTGGAAATTGATAACTTAAATAAATTCAAGGAGGAACTGGACAAACCTTTAGAGGGAATGGATGTGTGAAATTGTTTTTTTTTTTTTTTTTTTTTTTTGGCTGATGCTACATAAGCTCATACTCTTGCTTTCTTGCATCACATGCCACTACTTCTACTACAATAAAAGAGTGTACAGAGGAACGTAGGAGAAAGGTTGTTCAAGAAGTAGGACATGAAAAGTAGGAGAATATTTCCGAATTGTGATCTACCCTTTTAAGTTTGTATTCGTGAGAGAAACACAAACTGAGAATAGAAAAACAGTTTCAAATAAGAAGCTGGCAATTAAAGACTCCTGGAGTTCAAACTAAAAATCTTCACTAGCAGATCCACGTAATTAGAACTCAAACTACCACGCAGTCCGTCGCTATTATATCGCTTCGGTCAAATTTCCCGTGTTCCTCTTGCCGATTCTTCTGTGTAGGTGTATGCGTGGGAGTTCAATAATCAATATATTTTCTTTTTCTTCCGAAAGATGGCAGCACCAATATAGTTAAACATTTAAAACGCAGTGTATGTTGGAAGCCGTAAAAAAGCGACTACTCCCTCCCCACAAATCCTGTTTTTGTAGGACCACACTCCTTAATCTTGTTAATGTTTTGCTTCTTGGGGGAGGGGAATTCAGAGTTATATTAAACATAAGATAAATGACTATCAATTACTCTGTACTGTTATTTGGGAGTACAGAGAGCACGTGGCTGTAACACAATAGTAGATCAGTTGAGTTGAACTTTTACTACCATTCACATCTGATTATCTAAATTTTATTATCTCGGTTCTGAAATCATTTAGGATTGCACGCTTTCACGCTTGTCCTAAAATTGGCTTATTCTAGTTAACAGGCAATCCTAACAGAATGCCCTTGAAGTTTATTCTTCAAGCTAAGCCAATGGAAGTTGTTGTTGCTGTAGCGTTTTGAGCGGATCAGCGACTTTGACTAACGTTAAGACCACCCCCAGTGTTTTGGCAATCGGCCATTCCTTCTCGCCTCGTGGCACACGTGTCTCCGTCAGACCAGTAAATGTGATATTGCACGTTCGTGGATTTCAGTCCATAAGAAGTACTTGATCGACATGGGAAAGGGACGTGATCTACTGGAATTCAAAAGGGGTGACAGTCAGATACTGGTTGGAGAGTGGCAGAATTATAGAAGCTGTGAATACTGTGGGCTGTTCATGTAGTGCCTGTAAGTGTTCCAAGGATGGACAGATAATGGACGTGCCCATGCCTCATTGATGGTCGTAGTGAACGTAGGCTGTCCCATCTTGTGCGAGCCAACAGAAAGAAAATGATAGAACGGCTGATAATAGACAGATCCAGCATGTTTGGATTCTCCACCACGGCATATTGCAAATCTATGGGATGCAATCCTGGCGACATGGTTCAACATACATCATGCAATGTTCAGGCTTTACAGAGTCCATGCGTCGCCGTCTGGACGCGATACCGGTGGAAAAAGGAGGACATACGCAGTATTAGGTAGGTGGTCACAATATTTTGACTGGAGAGTGTATATTATGTCTATACAAGTGGGTGTTCACGGGTCGATCTGAATGCCGTGTGGGCTGAAAAATCCCGAATAACTCTTAGGGAGAACCCTACTTCCTCTGCCTGAGATCGGATAACTACAGCCTCGACTGCAGAAAACTTCAGAAATTCTTCCAGCCACGGACCTCTCTAAAATAGTGACGAAATCATTACGGAGGACGCTAATGGAGGATTTAAGGGCCTTAGAGTAAGAGAATATAATTGTATTTTTATGCAATATAGATAATGAGAAAACTAGGAAATGGGGCCCAGTCGGAAAACCAATATAGCCCATGTTCCGAAAAGAATACCAACTCCGTACTGCATGTTGGGGTAGAATATAATGAGGGATGATATTGTCACCACATTAAAAACCAACAATTTACACTCAGTGATCACTGAATTATGACCATCCCATCCGTAATGGACTATGCTGCATAACTCGCAGTATGAAAAGCAGAACAGCTTCGTACGCCAAACCAGTGGTAATTTGCATCTGGTCATGCAAGTCAAAGTGATAATGTAGCACTTATGGGACATAGTAAATATATCACGGTGGTTCAAAAGAGCTCATGCATCGGGTGATTCCATATCAGAAACAGCACCTCTTGGATGGAATCAAATTTGAAAAAATTCAGGCTTTGGATGGTTCGTGGCAAGTGAAGGGTGATGCGCGTTGTACGGGTCCAACGCCAGTTCATTGTGCGACAGTTGACACCACAATACAATATGAGGAATGCAAGAACAATAGCCCAAATGATGATTTGCCATACACTCAGACATATGGGGGTTCCACAGCAGACGACCAAAAAGACACTGTGTCCTCACCGCTGATCATCGTCGAAGGTGAATGATCTGGTGTCAACAACATGTTGCTTGAACACTGGAGGACTGGAAACGAATGAGCTTGTCGGATGAGTCCAAATACCTTGTGCAACATATCGACGGACGCCTTTGTGTGTGGCGCAAGCAGCACGAGTCCATTGACTCATCGTGTTTGGTGCCCAATATCCAGGCAGGTAGCGGTGGTTGCTTAATATGAGGCATGTTTTGCTGGCAAGAACTGGGACCCTTGGTGCGTATGGACGAAATTTCGCTGGTGAGGTCTCACCGGCAGCTCTTAGGAGACCATGTGTACCCTGTCATGTTGCATTTCTTCCCGGACAGAAAGAGGATCTTCGAAGACGATAATGTGTCCTGTCATCTGGGCCCACTGTGCAGGAGTGGTTCGAGGAATACAGTGAAGATATCACCCATCTTGACTGAACTTCAACTTCGCCTGACCTCAATTCAACTGAACAGTTGTGGGGCGTTTTGGAACCGGAAGTATTGCGTATGGACATGAAGCCATCTAGTCAGACGCTGTGGAAAGCTCTGCAGGCAGCATGGCTGCAGATCCATCTGGACGTCTTCAGACATCTAGTGGAGTCAATGCCTAGGCGAATAGCATCGAATGTTATCCATATGAACGGTTGACTAACACGGTATTAGGTAGGTGGTCATAATTTAGTGACCACTCAGTGTACACTTAAATGCATAATTTTTTTTTTTTTTTTACATTTATGAAAATAGCAACAAAGGTATCATATATTAAATAACATGTTTGCTTAAAATTTTTATGATGAACAATAGACGAACATAATGCTGTATAGCTTGTTTCACAATAACATCGAACAAACATAGGGCCACCTATTCTACAGCTAAAAATAAGTCCCTATAAACATACTTTTCAAAGGTACACTCGTGAGCCAACACATTATGCCACCCCTGCCTCCACGAGTGGACAATATCCCACAGCACCTAAGAGTGAAGTCGCCGACCGCGCAGCACATATAGGGACGACACAGGTAGTGGCCATCATTTCGTTAGTAGGAATCCAGTGCAAGTAAAGTGTATTTATTTTAGTTCATTCTGGCAGGCCCTGCCACTTAGTTTCCTGAGATTTCAGTGGCTAGGGTCTCAAAAAAAAAAAAAAAAAACTGTCATGGGGGTTAACGCTAGAATTAGTAAGGCGAAAAGGTTTGTGTACGTGATTTAATTTGGACATGATTAGATTTTGCAGTGTGGGGCGTACGCTGGCGTATAGGTAGAGTGGGGGGGAGGCTGAAGACTGGGGGATGAAAGACAGAAGTATCGGGACGATAGAGAAGACGACCCCAGGTAAAGCCAGTGAGGCAGGCCCATGTCCCATCAGGAGAAGAAATAGGGTTGACGGGGAGGGGAGACAAGAGCACCGTCGCCCTTACACGTGTAATTAGTGTTCATCTTCGTTGTTGAGGAGGTGGTATTCCTGTCCTTTTGGGTTATATCTTACACGTGTAATTAGTGTGCACCTGAGGTCCTCGTACTGAAGGCAGTCGCACATTATATGGTCCCGGCTTTCGATTTCTCCAAACAAGCATTGTGGATTCTTCGTGAGGGTGATATCCAGTAATTTTGCATTGAAGGGCCATGCTCAGTTAGCAAGTACGTTGTCTGCAACCTCGGAAAGAACCATGCTGGCGACTTCAGATAGATTCTGTCGACTTGTGGCAGGAATTTTTGTGTAATCAACCCTTTGGTGGTTTCCACACACCTATTTTGCCACACCTTCAGCAGGTGGTTTTGTAGCCGTGTCTTTTCTACCTTGCGATTGTTTGTCGGGTCTGTTGTAAATTCCAAAAAATGTAGCGATGGTTCCTTTCGACAGGTGTGAATCCAGTGCAATGGGAAAATGGAAGGATCTGATGGAGTGTGAAAACGGGGAAGAATATTCCGTACTAGAAAGGCGGAGGCCAGCCTCTCAGCAAACGCATGCATTGTCGACTGTTCGAGGACAGCGGTAGTGAAAGTGTAACGGGAATGGTCCGAAGAGGAAATCACAACCACCCAACGCGCATGGCAAGTTTAACTGCAAACTACAACCGGGGCACACAGCGAAACGTTTTCAAATACATGTTCGGGCAAACAGGCCTATGGAGTAGGCGACTCGTTGGTGTACTCATGTTGATCAACCGGCATCGACACCTCCACCTGCAGTGATACAGGAGCGCCATTCCTGGACACTGAACGACTTGCAAAAAGTTGCCCAGTGTGATCAATCAAGGTTCCAGCTCCATCATGCCGATGGACAGGTGTCTTCGACGACGAGCAAATGAACAGCTGCAACCAGTCTGCAGGTTGGGCGAAAACATACCGGCTGGGGGATAATATCATGGTTTGGGGATGTTTCATGGATATCACTCAGTCCCCTCATCCCCAATTTAATACACCCTCACTGCCAGATCCTGATTCAGCATCATTTCGAACCACGTTTTGCCATTCGAGGTGACGATGTATCCAGATGCCACTAGGCTCATCAACAAGCAAAAGTCCCTTGTAACAAGGCCCGCAATGATCAAGAATTGAAAGCACTGGCGTGTACTTGCATTTGCATTTCGGGTACACCGAAACCATTATGAGTAAATGGAGGCAGCAAGAGATTTGGGCAAGCTACAGGAAGAGCATATACTTCACGCTGTACAAGTATCTCCTACCATAAGTACCAGAAGGTCATCAGGTTGAATGAATGCTTAACATAATGCTCTGCACGAATGGAGAGCATTATATGAACAGCAAAATTGTATCCATTTCATACTACGCCTGTGCGAGAATTGTTGCCACAAATGTAGAAACTTGTCAGTGGCTCATTTTTCAAAATTAGTAAATGCCATCTTCAATTTTTCAGCCATGTTCTGATTAGAGATGAATCCTGTTTTACAGAAATGTAATTATCAACTCTTAAATAACTCATACTTTGGTCGAAGGAAACACACACACACGATTGTCAGCACTCTTCATCAATCTGATTAACCTTCTTTGAACCCCATTCTAGAAGTTCTATATCTTTCTTCCGGTGTAACCAATAGATCTGAAACTTGTATGATGATATAGTACTATGTGCTTTTCTAGCACATAGTACTATTTTTAACCCCTCTCCCAAATTATAAGTGACCCTGGATTTCTGTTTCCCAGGTACACAACCTTACATTTAAACCATTAAACTCGGTGTCTTAGCCCATTTGGGGAAAAAAAGAAGATTGGGGCGATTTAATGTCAACTCAAGACGCAAGCCTGAGTAAAATTCAGGGGGAAGACAAACTACAAGTTGCAGCTGCATATCCCAAACAGGTGATGATAATAATAGTTAGTGCTGCCACTTACTTGTGTGAACAAAATATGTCTCTACAAGGCATGGTAACTTCTATAAGAAGCATGGCTTTGAGGATGTGGAACTTGTGTCCTGAACTGCAAACATTTTGAACGAATAAAGTGAGTGCCAGTTGGGGGGGGGGGGGTTTAGATACATGCCATTTTCCACATCTAGGCTTATTTGCTTCGTGGACATGTTATAGGAGAATCATGCGTCGTGGTCTGTACAGATCTCAGAATCCAAGGGTCATTTTTTGGAGAATGTAATGCCGAGAACCCTGAATATTTGGCTATCAAAGCTACAACATTTCTTTCTAGCTGCATCTTGTATGTTTGCTAGGAAAGTTTTTTGCAAATATCTTTGTGAAATATGCAAAAAAATACTGTACAAAAACTGCGTCAAGTTCAATGTTTTTAATGCGTTTCCAGCTGGTGTGCTGTCCAATAATGATACCAATGTTGATGAGCAAACAGAAAATTTCATTCTTTCATTTTCTTTAATTGAAGAAAAAGGCAAGAAACCATTAAATGTTGTTGTTGTGTTTGGATTTAACGACACATAGGCTGCTAGGGTCATATTGTGTCTTTCTAATGGTTAATAGGAAATACGACTTTAGAGTAATACCTGTTATATATTATGGTATATTCCTACACTGGTGGGCAAAACTTAAGGACCAACACTATTTCTAAAGGTTACAACCACAAAATCTTTACTTAAGGTACTCTTCACTGATGAGAGTAGATTCAGTCGCAGCAGCGATTCTGGACGTCAGCTAGGCACATGGTATCACCCCACAAACATTACTCAAAGGGATTGATATGGCGGTCGAGTTGTTCTCGTCTTGGGAGGCGTTATCTTGGATGGATGGACGTACACAACTCCAAAAAGAGGTAATCCTTCCCCGTATGCGTCTGTTCCGAGGTGCCATTGGCCCCGATTAGGAATGGATAGAGGGGTACCCCTCTATCCATTCCAAATTTTAGGGTAATTCTTTGGTACAGACCCATGTTTGTTTAAATAAGATAATGTTCCATGATACCCTCCAGTGCTGTTCTACAATGGGCTATGGATATGAAAAAAAAAAGTTGGGACTGCCGGCGCAGAGTTCCGACATGAACCCTATGGAACACCAATGGATGAACTGAAAACTCGGCGATGACCAGAACATACCTGTTGAGTCAAAAAGCTCCACCTTTCTTCTCTGAGCACGTGTTGGTAATCGTCCGAAACCTCACTCCATATATCTTCCAGACTTAAGGGACAACCATCTGTCACAAGAAATTAAAAAAATAGTAAAACTCGGCATCGATAACATCACTATTGCAATAAGAGATTTGAAAACCATCAATATTTTCTATTTTGGATAATTTAGTTATTTATTTTTATTTTATTCTTATTAATTTTTTTTATTTTCAACTTAGCATGCACAGATCACGCCAGTCTAAACTGCTGGGTAAGTCAAGTTTGTAAAAAATATGAAAAATTTCATATTTCTAAAATATATGAATTCTAAGAACCGAAATTAATTGTTTTTCAGGTGTGAAGCTTATGTATTATCAAGCAGATTAACCAAATGGGGCTTAATCTACAGTATAATGGTTGTTGTTAGAGTTTTAGGCGCATCAGAGATTGTGGGATCAATATTGACATGTGTTTTTGTAAGGGCTGGCTCCTAGAACGTGTTCAACACTGCCTTGTATCTTTGTAAAGAACAGTGCTACTGTAAAAAGACCAGTACGTGAGTAGTGTATGTTTGTGCGAGTAATGTGCATGTTCTGTCGTTGTGGTTTGGCCACTTGGCTACCCAGAAGCAAAAAACAAATCCAAGCACAGTATTCCAAAGCCCTAAGAGCGTTCTGGGGAATGAAAATTGATCTGTGCAAAACGCACAATAAGAAAATAATCAAGAAGTACCTGGCAACTTACTTCTGTAGTGTGCTCTCCTATGCCGTGGAGGTTTGGTCGGCGGCACCACCCACCAGCCTCAGGAAACTATGGGGCCTCGAATTCTGGGTGCTGAAGTGGGCCAACTTGTGGTCGCACCAGAACTACACAACATCTAAATCTACTCTCTGTTGCAACCTGCAATATACGCCCATAGTCCACAGAGCCCATGTGCTAAAAATAAAGTCATTCCTTCATCTGTGCTCAGCTAAGCAGGATCACATCAACATCTGGAACACGGTTGGTTGGCGTTTGCCAGGCAGACATCTCTGTAGTACTCCCTCCCTATGCTCAAGGCTCCAGCGGTTACAGAATTTCAGGAGACACTTCCCTAATGTGACTCTGGACACTCTCAACTCGCTCGACATCGACCTGTGGACTATAGACAAGGCATATCGCGATGGCATCTTGGCCCATCTTGCTGTTTGTAAAGGACATTTATGTGAGTGCCGATCTTAGTTAGGCGATCTCATTTCATGTTCTGCTAAACTTGTAGTTCTTTTTCGCTGTAATTACTACTTCATTCATTTTTACATTTTAGTTATCATATTTGCTTTTATCTATTAATTATTATTTAGTTATTATTATTATTTTATTTATTTATTTGTTTCTATTATAAAACAAAATCACTTGTATAAACAACGAATTGTAAGATTCCTCTGGATTTCTGTGTACGGAATCATTATTGTATAAAATTTATGTTAATAAAGAATCTTATTATTATTATTATCAGTCACCTGGAGAGATGATTCTGGGTACTAGTCCACACCACGAAGAGTACGTACCGTCTCAAAAGAGATTTTGGCCCACCTGGTGTTGCCAGAAGGTGGGCCAGGATCCTCTCAGGGACCATTCCAGAGAGGAAAAAAGAAAGAGAAACCCGTGGTACAGGTTATGGAAAAAAAAAGAGAAAAAAATATAAAAATTATAAAGGAAGAAAAAAATTACAATAACGCTAATGGTGCACGGAAAAAAAACTAATTGTTTTGCAGCGAATGAGAACATCTATCAGCTCGGTTGGGGAGGGCAAACTGGTCTAGCTTCTCGTTCAGAGAGCCATGTCCTGTGACCAGAGAAGAGGTTTCCAGACTCAATAAGAGCCATGATTTGA
This sequence comes from Mastigoproctus giganteus, assembly GCF_048544385.1. Taxonomy (NCBI): domain Eukaryota; kingdom Metazoa; phylum Arthropoda; class Arachnida; order Uropygi; family Thelyphonidae; genus Mastigoproctus; species Mastigoproctus giganteus. The sequence continues at coordinate 160,306,818 of NC_143586.1, read as the reverse complement.
CTGACTTAGACGCTGGAAAGGTTACACCTGAAAGGATGTATCTTGTAACGGCTCCATTGGGGGAGGTGTGCCATCGAATCCGCCAGACGTTTGTCAACTCGTAACAACGGGCCTTCTCCATTTTTGGGTCTGCGTTTAGGTTTAATGCTAGGCTGAAGACAGCGGTCGTATTTTCTTTTTGATGCGAAAGGTGAGGCCTCTATAAATAATGTGCAGATCCAGAGGGAGGATACCAACAATCACTTGAATAGCTGCTGTAGAGACAGTATGGCAGATTCTGTGGGTTGCGAGAAGCATGGCCCCCTGTATACGGGTGAGCTTGTCCCTCATTTTGACTCGTCCAACACGATGGATCCAGACCCCCTGCCGCATTGGAGACGATCGGAAGAAAGACCGCTTTGTAATAAAGCGAGAGCGTTCGCTTAGACAACCCCCACTCGTTCCTGGAGACCCTTAAGATTGATGCGGAAAACCTTTTTATCTTGGTATTAAGATTCAGTAGTTGAGAAAAGAAATTAAGTTTGCGGTCAGTGACCACAACCAGGACATTAGCCTGAGTTATAATGGAAAGTCGGAAGCCAGAGATCTTGACTTACGAGGCCTTCTTGAGTTCCAATTTGTTTTTGAAAAGCATCATCTTCGTTTCATTTGGATTTATTTTGACCTTGTTCAGAATAGTCTAGGACTGCAGGTCCGCTAGAACTCGGTTGGCGCTGTTTTCGATGGCATGCCTTGATTTATCAAAAGCCACGATGGTAAGGTCATCTCAGATATAGATATGTAGCTAAGTACAAGCTCGACAAAATCAACAGAACAAAATGTTTTTCAAATATATTATTGTAAATAGTGTCGCTGAAGCCGAATATTTGATATAATAGGCATTTTGGCTGGCAAATTCCGCGTATCCAATAGAAATCGATCTACTATCTTACAGAGCCGCACGTTATGCGAATTATTCATGCCTATAAAAGTATGGTTTGCGACCACATCACTTCATTTCCTGGTTTTTTTTATTTTTGTTTTCTCAGAGGGATAGCCACATTTCCACTCAGGATGGCAAGTCGTTTTTAGACGATTCTTTGGTATAGCGGGCCGTTGAACTGCTTGAAGCCGGATAGTTGCAGGCGAAGGTGGCACGTTAGTCTAATGTGTCATTCAGTGTCATCTCGGCACTATGGAATCAGTTTTGCGTGGTAGCACAATGATATCGTCAGCGTATATCATTGTGCTACCACGAATCTGGGCCTTTACCACCCCACACTGGGTGGTAAAGGCCCAGATTCGAATCTCGTCGATGATGCGACGAACTTTCATGGGCTTAGCATTAGCATTAGTAGAGGCATATGATGCAAGAAAGCAAGCTTATTCAGCATCAGCCAAAAAAAAAAACACACACCACTCCCATTTCACCCCTCTGTTCGTTCGAAATATCTGTCCAGTTGAGCTTTAAATTTGTTTAGGCTATCAACCTCAACAACAAATGATGGAAGTCGGTTCCACCAACCAACCACCCGCTGGCCAAAGGCAAATTTCCGCACATCTATCCGACATCCGTCCTTCCTCAATTTGAATTTATGCCCTCTGAGGTGATTATTCTGAGCAAGATGAAGAATCCCATTGGCATTGAGCATGCTCAAACCATTCAAAGCCTTATACACCTCTATCAGATCACCTCGCCGGTGCCTAGTCTCCAGACTCTGTAATTTGCAAAACTTAAGCCTTTCTTCGTAAGAGCAACCCTTTGTTCCATTCACTAATCTTGTTGCAGTTCTCTGTACCCGTTCCAGCAGCTCTACATCCTTCTTGAAATGAGGCCTCCAGACCTGTATACAGTACTCAAGATGTGGCCTAACCATTGCCTTATACAAGGGAATAATCACCTCCTTATCCCTGCTAGAAAAATTCCTGTATATCATTGACAAGACACCATGAGCTACTCTTGCAGCTCGTCTGCACTGCTCAGAAAACTTCATATCTGCCTGCACAATTACCCCCAGGTCCTTTTCATTCTCCACCACTGTCAGTGTAGTACCGCAGAGTTGATACGTTGCTCTGGGGTTACTGTGTCCCATATGTAGTACTTTACATTTGTCAATGTTAAACTTCATAACATTGCATAAGCTTCTTCCACTCCGTGGCTGAGTTAGGTCTCGGTGTATATAGCAAGGTTTCCCCCTGTAAAAAACCGGGGGTTTTCGTCCAGCAAAGCAAGCAAATCGACCAGAGAACACAATTTACAGAAACAATACACGAGTAGTTCATGGGTAGTTGAAATTAAATTTCCAAGTGACCCTAATAAAACAGAGGTTTTTTTTTTTTTTTTTTTTTTTTTTTATGAAAGCAGTTTCAGGAGACAGGAACCAGTCCAAGAAGAGATGGCCAAGGTCGCCCAAGTGACAGGTTAAAGCAGACAGCGATCTGTTCTGGTTCATAGTACCAGCTTTGACCAGCTGTCTCTTGAGGTTGCTGCGGCCACAGTTGAATAAATTTCCAACCGGATGTTAAGAAGACTCAATTCAAGTGGACTCTGTGCAAGGAAGCCAGTGGTTTATATCCCATTAACCATCGGTGTATAGCGAAAAACCTGGGGGCCGCAACAAAGTACAAAAATCCCATTAACCCGAAACCACCGCACAGCTCGTCAAAGCTAGTGCCATGAACATGTGACTTGGAGTCCTGACAAATGGGGTACAGTTCTGTTCTCTGATAAGTCCCGTTTTATCGTACTAACAGATTGTAGACGTTTCTCATCCAGAGACAAGGAGGAATGCGGTATCATTCCTCCAGCGTCAGAGAAATGGACAGGCGCCTCCGTAGCCAGGTGGGAAGGAGCAGCAGTGCATAGCACACGCTTCTTGATTAGACCGGGGTTCGAGCCCGTCACCACCAAATACGGAGGATGCGGAAAGGTCAGGGAATGACCACCGCATATTCCCGGAGCAATATGGCCTTAGTTGCTAATGCTCCTAAAAACCAAACAACAACAAGAGAAATGGACACTTACGGTGGTATTCTCGCGTGGGGCGGAATAATGACCAACGGCCGCACCACCTTCATGTTTTTGATAAGGATACAGTAATTGCGCAGCAGTACCGAGAACAAATCCTAGAACGTTTGTGCGACTTTTTTGGGATGCGGTTTGCCCAGACTCTCTTTTTATGCACGACAATGCCACTGCACGTTGTGCTCAAATGGTGTAGGAATATCTTTAAACTGAAGATATCTAACTACTACCGTGGCTAGCACGATCACCAGACCCACCGAACATGTGTGGGACGCCCTTGGGCATTGCATTGCACATCGACAGTCAACTCCTCGGTCACTTGGTGAGTTAAGGTCTGCGCTGGTGGAAAAATGGGATTTGTTGCCAAAGAATTTTACAGACACCTTATATCGAGAATGGTTCACCGCTGTCAGGCCTGTTTAGCTTTTGGAGGGAATCATACGCCGTACTGATGTCATGCCATCATATTTTTGAGCACCTTGTACCGACTTCTGTAATGTGATCTTTTGGTAATTCTTATACAACCCCTATAAATGTCCCTTATATCTGTCGAGTTTCTCTCTGTCACCTAATTTCATCGTTATTCTATGGTACACCACCATACCAAATTTTGTCCCTCTTCATTGCAAGCTGCACGAGTTACACCACGTTTTCTACGTGTTCTGTTAATTTTTTTGAGCAGTGCAGTTGGAGTTTTAAGAAGCCCAGCATTCTCGAAGAATACTGTTAATACCAAAACCAACTCTACAATATTCTTCTATGAACTATATTCCTGAGATATATAGTGTATACATCTGGAAAATAATACTGGATTGCTAATATGATTAATTATACGGGGCAAGATTGAATTTTTTGTCAACTGGTTTCCAACACATGCAAACGTCACACGCTAGTTCTAACTGGTTGTGACATTTGTAAGTCATTAATTACGGATTTACAGGAGTATATAATTAGTAATGACTGTCACAACATTATGGCAGATAATCGAGAGTTCTAATATCCAAAGCTTGATATCAGAACTGGAGATTATCTGTGACAGAATTGTGTTCGAGCAATTTCTGACACATTAATTGCAATTGTGGTTGCTTCAATCCTTAGGAATAATTTAATAAACAATAAAATGAAGGTGGGAAGAATTGTAAAAGAAGTTGGGGAATTCGCAAGGACATGTCCATGACATTGGAAAAACTTAAGAACCAGAGAATTCGGCTCCCTAAGTGCGCAAATGCAATTTTACACTGGGAGTTGGCTAACAGCAGCAAGCCAAGTTGAACTGAGACGCACTACCTCTTGCTATGCTCACGTAATCAGCATAGTATAGCAACCGCACGTGCTAAACTACATTCAAAACTACACGGAACCTACGTTCAGTGTTTGATATGTATAGCAGGTAGCACTGCCAAGAAAGTAAAGTCACGAACTGTGCAACACGACGCCACCTATGTTGTTACTCGGTTACTACAGAAGGGCACGCAAGTGTGTAATGAAATGAATGAGGAAAATAAAACACCTCTTTGGGGAAAAAAATGAAATACTTTTCTTAAAAACATACAGAATTTCAATTTTCCACTTCAAGTTTCAAAAATTCACATTGATTACTGGATCCTTTCAGCCTTTACTGTGCCATGTAGCTCTCTTAAAAGAGGGGTAGCTTGCTCAATTTCTAAATTTTGTTATACGTTAGGTTGCTTGTCTGTGAGAAGGGAAAAGATCAAAGAGGAAGAAGATTCCCATGCAAAGACGATTAAATTACCTAAGCCTATGACTGAATTTTGGAGAAGAACTTTGAAAAATCTTGATTGCCTTTTTCTTTCTTAGAAAGTGTTAAGCATTAAGATTATGGGGATTGGTTGCAGAGGGTACCATCATTCAATAAGGATTCAGTCAACAGTAACAAGCAGCTTAATTGTAAGCTAGAATGTATGTATTGAGAATTATTCTCCCTCATTAACAGATGACTTAAATGCATCGAGGAGTCAAATCCGATGCATATTCTTTTTGAAACTAGATTGCCATGGTTGTGGTTTCTGCTTGAGGTGGCACAGTTTGTTGTTTGTATCTTTTAGATTTTGAGGTGGTTGGCAGTTTGGTCTGCTAATTCGGTTCCTGGAATTCCTGGAAGAAATTTTACTTCAGTAATTGTGTGAAATTAATTTCTACAATACTTTATAAATTCTTAACTTTTTAAAAGTATTTATGCTAAGTTAAATTCTTTCTGGTAAGTTCGGTTAGCTTAATTTTAACTTTACTAGTGGATAAAGTTTTGGTAACAGTTTAATTTCTGCAATACTTGTCTAAATTAAATTCTCTAATGTATTGTAAATTTAAATTTTGGAATCTTTCTAAGTTCATATTTTACCTAAATAATGGTTGTTACAAGATCCACTTTCAATACATCGTCCAAGGACATTGTGACTCAGACGGAAACGGCATATCCGGTTGAGTCATGAATTTGTCGCTTGTATACTTATGTGGCTATAGTAGAAAAACCAAGCTTAACTGATGATTCTTTTCTTTGTACCCAACGTAAGGAGTGCCCCGATTTCAAATTAAAACTTAGTGAACTATTAGAGAAATTTCAGTCAGTGAAGAAAGAGGTGCTTGCTCCAGAAACAAATGTAACTGAGAGTTCATCAGGGACTCAAGTATCTAGTGCCCTGCCAAGTGATAAACTCCGATTCTGGTCCTAAGAACGGTCACACGCAAGTAATAAAGATAGGTGGACGAGAACAAGGTTGTGTTTGTTGGGAGGAACAACTGATGATGTTACCAAAAAGATTGCTAGGTGTTAAAGGGAGGTAAAGGGAACATTATTATTCCTTTGGAGATTAAACGAACACGACCTGACGATTTGTTAGATAAATATACGATTATGCTGAAAACAATGCTGAGAGTTAGGTCAAAATGTCTGCAAACACGATAGCAGGGACTATATGCTGAAAGCTTGTGGATTAACTCAAGACTTGAGGGCCTGTGCAAGCTTTAAGGAGGAAATTCTTATCAGCGTGGCGCGCACTTTAAGGTAGAAGGAATCTAATTTGCAGAAACGGTATTCATTTGAACAAAGGTGATCCAAGGGTTTTTGCAGTATCAATCATTGAGGATACTTTAAGGGTTCACAGAAACTGCTATTTGGGGAGAGGCAGAAGGAAAGTAATACCCTCGTAAAAGTCTAACCTCGAAAAATAAGGTGCTCGTCAGTACCATGGATGGTGTTAAATCATGGACATGTCGCTGCCTCTCTGGAGATTTTCGTATTTTGACTAATAGACATTTTGGACTTTAACGCTTTTTATAACGCTCATTTTCATGTTGTATAGCATGTCCTATTGCTAACCGCCATAATTCTCAGGAGAATATTCCCTACGATTGGCGAGGGATCACTGCTCAGTTGACTTTATTTTGATAAGGATGGGAGGAAAACAGCGCAGCAATATGCTCCTAAGTAAAACCTGCATCGAATTCTCAAGGTAGCGCAGTTCGTGTTCTTTTTAAGGGGGTGTTTTCAGGTAAAATCTGACCGTTAGAGAATGACGACATGTGCGGAGATAGCGACACGTGTCACTAGTGGCTCATGAAGGGTGAAACAGCCTCAGGAGACAGCTGCTGCTAGCTATAGCCTAACAATACAAGTGGCTCTAAGTTGTAGAGCACACAACACTTAATTCGTTGTCTTCAGCCAAAGGTCTTTTAACGCATTTATTCTCTTCAAGTGACACCATGATGAAAGACTGCTTCCTGTCGCGTGGCTGGAGTGTACCCTCCGTTCACATCAATCACCAGATAACGTAATCAGTACCCATCTGCCGTACTGATGTCTTGCTGCACGTTTACCGACCTCATTCCTCACCGTTTGTTTCCTCACAGACATCATCGCCGCATTAATGCTCGTATTGAGTGTATGCTCACCTCCGCAACTTGTTTCACTTCCGGCGGTCCATTAGGAAATAAGAACGGCTCCCAGGAATATCTCCTGTGTCTGGATAGGTAGCGTACACAATTCTGGCTTGGGGTTTCGTTTTGAAACGTGTAAAATGTAGTTTGGGTAACCCATCAAGTATTAAAAGCGGGCAGTCAATGTATATGCGCAAGAATCCTTCCCAGTTATTCCAAAGAGTTAAGCTAAGCATAAGGTTTTTGATGAAAAAAGTGGGCAGATAAAAAAAGGAAATGATAGTAGGGGACTGTAATTTTCGTTAAACTGTCATATTGGGCCACCCAAGCACTAATGTTATTGGGTCTGTAAGTTGCGCGTGTTCTCTGGTCGATTTGCCTGTTTTGCTGGATTCGAAACAAATAAAATATATAATACATAATAAAATAAAAATTAAATGTAAAATATAAAAAAAAAATTAGCTGCCAATCTGCGACAGGTTTGACAGATCGGCAGCTTAAATTTATTGCCTTCAACAGAAAAAGAAGCATCGAAAGAAATAAACCCGGACGTGATACACCTGATCTTATTGGTGGTATCTGTGACTGTCACAGATACCACCAATTGAGGAGTGTGTGTGGACATATTAAAGGACAGAAAAATAAACATACTTGGATTGAGCGAATTAAAGTAGAAAGGAAATGGGTGTAGAGAGTTACGAGGAAGCTGTTACCTATATTGGTCTGGGGGTGATGTAGCTAGAAGGAGTGTAGCCATCATTATAGACCACAGAATTAGGGAAGTCTGAAGATAGTACAATCCTACGCACCGCAAACCGGTTGCGACGAAATGGAGAAGCTGGAATTTGAGGACAAGCTCGAAAGAACATCAAAGGTGGAGATTTAGTCATCATGGGTGACCTGAACAAAAGTCGGAGTGGAGAGACAAGGACTAGAATACGTTATGGGTCCGCATGGTGAAAGGCTGTTGAATTTCTGTTTACGGAACAGCTTGGTCATAGGAAACACCTAGTTCAAGGAGAGGAAGAGAAAGTGACAAGATACGGTTGGGACGGTCAACAGGAATCCCTCCTTGACTAAATACTCATAGATAAGGAGCAGCACAGAAGACTAGTGGACGTCAAGGTCATTCCGAGTGTCTCCCTGGGTAGTGATTACAGGTTAATTGGAGTTTTAAGATTGCCTAAATTGAAGAGGGTCAAAATAACAAGGGAGAGAAAACTACGGGTGTGGAAGTGAAAAAAAAAAAGGGGGGAAAAAGGGGCGATATTCAGAGAAGAGTTCAGGAAGGTTGTACCTAAGACGGTGGTGAAAAGCGTGGAAGCAGAATGGAAAGCATTCAAAGACTTCATAGTTGGACTGACAGAGCAGGTATGCGGAAGAACAAACAATGAAAGGAGATGGAAAGAAACCCCATGGTAGAATGAGAGGACGAGAGAGGCTGTGAAAAACAAGAATAATGCATTCAGGACCTACTTCCAGAACAGAAATGATGAGAATAAAGAGATATATGAAACTGAAGACAGAGATCAAGAGGACAGTTAACGAGGAGAGAAGACTGTGGTTGGAAGGATGGAGTGAAACTCTAAGACAAGATATCGACGGTAATAAAAAGATGCTGTATGGTATGATGAGGAATAGGAGGAGAGAAAATACTTGATGGATGAGAATGAGAACCTAATCACCAAGGATGAAGAGATAAAGAGAAACATGGAAGAAGTATTTTCAAAATCTGTTGAACGTGCAGGACAGTCAGCAAAAGGGACAAAGGCAGGTTGATCATAAAAGAGGGGGGATGAAAGAGAAAATACGGAGAGAGACCAGACAGACTTGACGTGGAATGATGTAGTGCAGGCATGGAAATAATCAAGACAGGTAAGTCTGCAGGTATAGATGAGATAAACATTTGTAGAAGAATAAAAGAAATTTACCTCAATATGATATGTAGAACACTTCCGTATGATACTCTCCAGAAATTAAATTAATTTCTGAAATTAATTTCTGGAGAGTATTATACGGAAGTATTTACATATCATATTGAGGTAAATTTCTCTCATTCTTCTACAATTATTGATACCAACATAAAACGTATTGAGTATCATAGCTCCGTTATATACTATAAGATGAGATAAAAGGAGAGATGCTGAAGGCTACAGGCGAGGCAGGGATAGCGTGGACATAGACGACTTTCCGCAAGAGCTAGGATAAGAGACAGGTGACGAAGGAATGGAAAGAGGGTTTGATCATCCAGTTGTTCAAGAAAGGGAACAGGAAGAAGTGTTCAAATTATAGAGGCATCGCACTGACATCACATGTGAGGAGCTGTACGAGAGAGTGTTAGAGAGGAAGATAAGAGGAACGCATGAAAATAAGATGGCCGAGGAACAGTATGGCTTCAGGCCTGGCAGATCGACAGTGGATCTAATTTTCTGCAACAAGCAACTGATAGAAAAATGTTATGAACACAATAAAGAATTATGGATGGCATTTTTGGACATAAAGAAAGCGTTTGATGCAGTTAAGAGAGAGAAAATGTGAGAGGTTTGAGAAACTTGGGGATAAAAAAACATCTTGTGGAGAGAATTGAGAATATGTACACCAACACAGTGAGCAAAGTAACAACAGTGATGGGGTTGATGGAGAGCTTCGAAATAACATCAGGTTTGAGGCAAGGAGGCGTCCTGTCACCACTACTGTTCATAGCTGTCATGAATGATGTGCAATGTAGAGTGGCGGAGCAACTTGGACAAGACCGGATGAAAGTCATGCTATTCGCAGATGACGTCTGCATATGGGGAGAGCAGGGAACAAGTGCAACGGCAAGTTGATATGTGGACTAGTATGGCCAATGAATTTGGACTGGTTTTCAACCAGGAGAAGAGTGAAGCAATGGTTCTAAACAGGAGTGATGAGCCTGATGGATACATTAAAATGGTAGGGAAAGAGCTAAAAATGGTTACAACTTGAAGTATCTAGGAAGCACCATTACAAAGACTGGAGTGATAGACAAAGAAATAAGTAGAACGATACAAGCGGGCGGGCAGGAATTTCTATAAGCAGACAAGAGATCTGCTCTGATTCCAGATCAGACCACTGAAGTGAAAAAAGTCTATATATCAGGCCTATTACGTACTAATTCTGACGTATCTGAAACTTGGACTATGAGAAAAAAAGGATGAAAGCAAAATGCAGGGAGTGAGGAGCACAGCCGGAAAGACAAGATGCGACAAAATTAGGAATGGTGTGATTAGGGAGAGAATTCAGGTTGAAAAACTCCAGAATATAACTGAAAGGGGCAGTTTCAAATGGTTTGGACATGTCAAGAGGATGAATGAGAGGCATTTGCCAAGAAGAATGTTTGATTTACAATTAAGGGACAAAATACCAAGGGGAAGACCAAGAACGAGATGGCAGGACATGATAAAGACCGATGTCATTAAGAGGGGAGGAAATTGGAGTGAAATCAACGATGGAGAGAACAGGGCATGGTGGAGTGGCTTCATACGTCGACCCGTGGAATAGCGGAACGAGGACAGATGATGATGATAAAAAATTAGATGTCCAGGACGGTCTTTTCATGCTTTCCTTTAGGTAGTAACGTGAAATAGAATTAATGAAATATTATAATTATTTCATGTTATTCAAATATTAGAATTATTTTATCATCACCATCAGCCATTTTCAATCCAGGCCTCTCCAGCAACTTTCCAGTTCCTTCTGTTTTGAGCAATGGCCATCCATTTACTACCTACGAACTCGTGAATTTCATCTATCCATCTCCGTCGTTGTCTTCCAGGTTTTCTTCTAGCTTCTCTTCAGTACCATTCTGTTATTTCCTTAGTCCATCTGTCATCATGTCTTCGAGTTATGTGTCCTGCCCAAGACCATTTTAGTCCTTTAGTTTTATACTAACCAGTAATAGTGCAAACACACGACTCTCCGCTCAAGGAGAGGGAGTCGTGCATTTGCCCACACGCATAAATGAAAAAAAACAACAACAACAGGAAACCCAGAAGAATTATTTGTTCAGAGAACATAAGCTTTTGTGAATTGCAGAAGGATCGTATTTTAGTTGTTATAAACGTCAATGGATATTTCAGTCATAGTATAGAAAATATACTAAGACTGAAAAAGTGGTGATTCCCTATCTTTATTTTATTTTATTAATTATAGATGTGGCACACGCGTTGCCTTTGGTGGGTGTTCGGATTCAAAGGGAGGAGAGTTGCGAGTTTGCACTACCATATGTGAACTTTAATTTTTTTTTGTTTTATTTATATGCTTTTATTTTAATTTGATGGCTAGGGTATCGTACTCAGGTAAAAAAAAAATTGCACCTCGTCAAGTATAACCCTAATGCAATGGTTTGCAGTAGTTTCGTAGTATCTCGCATTACACACAATGGGGGAGGAGGATACTTTTCTAGTTGACATTAACAACACGCCTACAAGAGGCACACAGCATGGCGTGATGACAACACAGCAAATTTCGCAAAAGCGACAGTTAGAATTCTTCTTTTCAGTACTGGACACGTGCAGATTTCGACAAACAAACTCCATTTTGACATGACGACAACAGCAGGAGCGGCACACGCAAAACCCACGCGCGAAACGTAATTGAAAAACCGCTTTCGTTTATTAGGTCAAGTATAGAAAGCGTGTAGTTGCCTTATCTGTTAATTACATTGATGACAAAAGGTGTTTGATGGATGAAACAAATGGAAATAGCACTTTCCAATCAGCTTCCAGACGTTATTTTAACTATTATATTATTTGTAAGTTGCCTACGATTGATCGAAACCAACCCTTCTTGTCTTGAAGAGTACTGGGGGAGTTTCATCATTTGTCTAAGAATTTAACATGTACTAATAAAGAAAGGAGACTTCTAGGACTGATCCCAGGGGTTAATTGGGATAATTAATTCTTCCCAAGATTCTAAAAACAAGTTCTTTTATTTTTATGCTTCTGCATTATTTAAAAAGAGAATAATTTTCATATGCTGTTATTCCCCAGATAGAATCGATAGAGACACTTATATTTTACCACAATATAAAGATTTAATTAATTAATTAGATCTTCCCTCTATTTTTGTACTGTTTTTTTTATCCCCCATCACAAAAAAACATCTATTAACAACTTAACGAAAAAGTTAACCCTCATTTACGAAATGGTGGATCAGTAACATACAGATACAAATACATGGTACAGCCGCACCAAGACCCTGAGTTCAGAGCAGATCCAAAAGGATAAGAGAAACGTGACCTTAAGGGTTAATACAGCTGGTTATGATACGTCACTAATACAGGTCCTAGACTGTGGTGAGACTACCATATCACTAGGTTAGTCATCGGATTGATTTTGTATGGTCTTTAAAAATCAGGTGGTAGCAGTTGGACAATTCGGCTGGAGGGACCCCAGATTTTATAGTTTGGACCTACGGATCTAGACTGGTCCATAGACGAAAAAGAAGATATAAAATATATCTAATGTACGTAATTAACCGAGTTACATTAGATTCGGTTAATCACGATATACTGCTACATAAGTTATAAGAAAATTGATTTAGAAATCCACTCGGATTAACAGCTATCACTGCTCTTGTAATTATAGAGTTATAGATAATGGTGCCTTGTCTTTGCCTTTTACTTTGAATACAGGCATTCCCAGAGGTCATCCCCAAGGCTCCTTTGTCATTTAAATATACATAAATGGCCTCACCAACTTAGTGCAGGCGATGTAAAGTTTACTGCGTGGTGGGCACAACAGTTCATTCTTTAGAACTCCAAAAGGCGCTGGATATTTTTCAAACATAGACACAAAAAACAAAAAAACAGCCTCTCCATGAAATATAAGGCATCCTCAGCTCCCTTAATCCTCTCTTCAGTTATTTTATTAATCGAGACGTTTTAACTAGACTTAAACAACCTAAAGAATTTTCAAATCAGACGGGTGGCTCTGCAACACTCATTAACAGAGTAATTTGATCAGGCTGTTAATTAACAGGGCTATTCAAAAGCTTTCCTTTTTCACTTTGTATAAAAGTTCTTCATACGACACCGGTTCTTCCTATTATTAAATTTAGAGCAGACTATGGGCCGTTAAACCCGATCACCTAAATTTCAAATATATAAATATTTTATATTTAGATCCTTTTGTATATTTAAATTCTCTCAAGAACTCATAGATCTGTTAAATGTCTCCGTTTATTCAGTTTTTAGATTCGTTCTTTCTTTAACTTTTACACATGCAGTATTTTCGGATGGGATGGGCATTTATTCAACAGAAAGTAACTATATGAGTAATATGCTATAGTGAAATTAGTAAGGATTTAATTTATTTCAAGATAGAGTCGGTTGGCTTGTCTGTAACTTTATTACTGCATCCAAAGAATCATTATAAATCACGGTTTGCTTGTTGAACAGCTTATTCATATGGTCCAGGTCTATCTTAATTGCAAATAGTTCTACAGAATATGGCACGGAGGAAGGGACAGAAAAGAGAAAGATAAAATAAATTGCTGTCGCGCCTACGTTGTACCATCAGTGTCGTATATAAGGTAAAACTGAGAATCTGTAGCTGTATTAAGTACAATGAAGCCATTGTTCCAATGAAGATTTGGAACAATCTGGTTGGCGGATGTTGCATGAAAATGCGCCTTCCCACACTGTGATCGATGCAGATGGAACTGATATTCGGATAACGCTCAAATCAAATGGACCTAATTTCGGCGAAGTCCGGTCGGTCTGTAATAGCCATATACTCTGCTTGAACGTTCACGATGATGAAACTATTAGTAATGATTGGCATAAGCCCATGTGCATGTCCCAAAATAAGGTACCTAGCATACTGGAGAAGACGACTAAGGTCGACATGTGGCTTCGACACCATGCGGAGGAATGCCGTCTCTCTCTGTTGCGAGGCAATATTAGGTGGTAGATGACTTTTATCTCTAACAGTTTCTTCACTCTCTGTCTCATAGACGTTCTGTTTCTGCTGCATACTTCCATGGGCACTGTTCTTCTGAATTGGCTTTTACAATTCCTGCTCTCTCTTCCAAAACAGTCCGAACACGTGCGCCAACCAGTCAACGTCGTTTTACATGTCCAACTTCAAACTCAGAGAACCAACTTTTCTTCTTCCTCATTTATTCATTTAACTTTCGTTTTCGGAACAACCTTCCTTCATAAGTATTTCCTGAAAATTACAATCTAAAAACATTCAATTCTAATTTTAACAGATATCTTCTTCCATCTTCTCAACCTTTAGCCCATGCATGATACTAAGCACACTTCTTGACAAATAAAAGAACACGTAGAAAACGTAATGAAACTCGTGTAGCTTCCGATGAAGCTGGAAAAAATTTGGTATGGTCGTGTACTATAGCATAACGATGAAATGAGGATACAGCGAGAAACTTCGGACGGGTATAAGGACCATTTATAGGGGTTGTATAAGAATTACCAAAAAAGGGCCACATTACAGAAGTCGATACAAGATGCTCGAAAAAATGGTCACATGACATAAATACGGTGTAAACCTAAATAGGTAAACAGGCCCGACAGTGGTGACCCATTCTAGATATAAGGGTGTCTATATGATTCTGTGGCAACAAATCCCATTCTTCCACCAGCGCAGATCTTAGAACAACCAAGCAGCTTAGCTCACCAAGTGACAGAGGAGTTGGCTGTCGGTGCACAATGCGACGCTTTTGGGCGTCCCACACATGTTCGATTGGATTTAAGTCTGGTGATCGTGCTGACCACGGCAATCATTGGATATCTTCGCTTTCAAGATACAGTGACATTGTCGTGCATGAAAATAAAATCTGGGCAAATCTGATAAACCATAAAAAGTCGCACACAGGGTCCAAGAATCTGTTCTCGGTACCCCCTGTGCAGTTACAGTACCCCAATCATAAACATGATGGAGGTGCGTCCGTTATTCATTATTCCGCCCCACACGAGAACACCATCTCCATCGTAAGTGTCCCTTCCTCTGATGCTGGAGGGAAGGTACCGCATTCCTTGTTTTGTCTAGATGAAATAACGTCTAGAATATGTTTGTAGGTTAAAGCGGGACTCGTCAGAGAACAGAACTGTATCTCATTTGTCAGAACTCCAAGCCACATGCTTATGGCACTAATTTCGACGAGCTCTGACGTGATTTCGGGTTAATGGATATAAACAACTGATTTCCTTGCGTAGAGTCCACTTGAATTGAGCCTTCTTAACACAGTCGAGTTGGAAATGTTTTCACCTGTGGCAGCAGCAGCAACCTGAAGAGACAGTTAATGACAGGACATCGAAGGGTTCTGTCTAGCTGTTAGAGCCCGATAACGGTCTGTTGTGATTGACGTGTGGTAGCCTAGCCATCGGGCGACTTTGGCTAGCTCTTCTTGTAATGGTTCCTGTCTCCTGAAATTGCTTCCATAGTGCTAAGACGACCCTGTGTGACACTTAAGCCAAAGTGCCACTTCTGCCTGCGACTACCAGGCTTCAAGTCGTCTAACGGCCCGCCATCTCAAAGAATCAACTAAATGATGATGACTTGCAATCCTGAGTACTAGAGATGTGGCTATCTCACTGAGCAAGCCAAAAAATGGGAAGAAAGTGATGTGGTAGCAATCCGTGCTTTTATAAACATGAGTAATTTGCATAATGTGTCACTCTGTAAGGTGGTAGATCGATTTCTATTGGGTATTCGGAATATGCATGCCGGAATGCCTATAATATCAAATATTCGCCTTCGGCCACACTGTCCACAATAAAGTAGTCATGAAAAACATTTTGTTCTGCTAATTTTGTTGAGCAGTGTACTATAGGGTCTAATACCACTCGTGTTTGAGTTTTTCATAAAAAAAGAAGAGACTGTATGAACAATATTCAAGGTTTTCGAGCAATTTATACGTAGTTGATGGATATGCTGTAAAATGGTTAACTTTCTATCAAACGAGAGCGTCAAAAATTTTGTCTCAGGTAATATACGATTAGCATTTTGTCCAAGCCTAAATTCAGGTTCAGGATAAAGTTTACGCTTGTAGCAGAAATGAATGCAAATGGTACTTTCAGAGAGAACTTGAAAGCATTAGTCACTGACCAACAGGAGTTAAGTCGGTCAGTAGCAAGTTGCAGTTGATTTTGGTTAATCTTCATGTTGCATGAATTGAAAAATATGCTAAAGTGGTCAATGAACAGGACATTGCTTAGAAGTGGGGGAATTTATTCTGTAATAGAATTCATTTTGATGGCAAAATATGCAACACTTCAAACTGATCCTTGGGGGACTCCCACCTATTGGCAAAAGGGCCGACAGAGGTTGGATCCTATACGAGCTTGGAAAGACAGACAGGATAAAAAGTTCATAATAAAAACAAGGAGATGACCTCTAAGAAAGAATGCTCTAGAGGTCTTTTAAAATACCAAATCTCAAAGTTGTGCCTTTCACTTTTTCCGTATCGGAGAACTGACATAATGATTTCTCGTTTAGCAAAGCATATCGAATGGATGTTTCCAATCTAACTACAGTCCAAAGTGGACCTATTCCGATGGCAGCCACGATGTACTGTGAAGAGGAGGTCATTTATGTCCAACAGTAGAGACTGCTTCTATAGGGATGAGATGCACTTAAGTAGAAGGGGTGCAAGTGTTTTTTGATATTATAGAAGCAGTGTTAGGTGGTTCGAAAACTGTTAGCTTGGGGGAATTCACAGACTAAAAGATTAACAGTAGCCGAAAGTCGAGATGAAAATGATTCTTGCATTGCTCCTATTACAATGAGCAGCGGCCTGGAGGGCGGGGTGCTGGGGATTTAAGGGATTGGTGGGAGTCATCGTGGAACAAATAAATACATGGGCTATGTTAGGGTTCTATAGAGGCATATATCTTTTTAGACTTCACTGTTAATATCCACTGCGATCCTAGAACCGAAAAAACTCGTTGCTGGAACCACCTGGTTCAACTCTGACAAGATCGGTGGTATTCTTCAAAAGGTATGGTCACAAGGAAGTTTATTCCATATGTGTCTTTTGCCTTACAAAAGTCTATTCTAAAATGGTTCAGTCCGAGTCTCCGCACGCTTATTCTTCTAACTGGTCATGGTTCCCTTCGTGCTAAACTTGCTATGTTTAATCTGTTTGATTCTCCCCTTTGTAACTGTGGCAACCCAGAAGACTGGCAGCATGTTCTTTTCACTGTCCACATTACTTCGATCTTCGTCAGCCTCTGTCTGCTCTGTGTCAACCATCCTCCCCAGGCAATGAGTCTTCTCTCTTGGACTCCAAAGAAAAATTTCATCTTCCGCAAGATTTTGCATATAAAGCCTTTGCCAGACTTGGACAAATCATCAGTAATGACCCAATTTCAGGAACTACTCCTATTCCAGTTCTACCTCCAGTCCAGACCAGCATCTCTATCATCACCATCTCGTGATACCACCACCATCATCGTCGTCACTATCACCATTTTTTTAGCTCAAGTACCATCACCACCATCTTCGACTTGGACAGTTGGCTAACAAACTTGTATGACGCCGAGTGACATCACTGTGTCTTCTTGACTTCTATTTCCTGATAACCTCAGGCTGGTCCTGAGGCGGGCTCATCTGCTGACACCACCTTACAATAGTGCGGGATGATTATTTTATTTTATTATTATTTTTTTTTCCATTTTATAAACTTATTTTTATCTTTATTTTTACTGATTTTTATTTCTATTTTATTTTATTTACTTATTTTTATCTTTAATTTTTCTGATTTGTATTAATTTACTGTTAAATTTAATTTTATTTGCTCATATTTTGAATGATTTCGACATTCAGTACGTGACACTCGAGGTTTGCTGCGGTTCGCGCTCAGTTGTGGCCCGTCTCCTCGCGGCGTAGATGGCTATCAGGACGCACCACCCTGGTGCTTGTTGCTTCCTGATAGCAAAGCGGCCAGAAACAACTAAACAAACACATACACGGCACAAACATAGCATTACACACATTTCTGGCCTTTCTGCAGAGTTTTTGTAACATCACAGTGTTCCATGGCGGAGTTGAACTAGCATTTGGGAGCCACCTTACATAAGATACTATATATGTCTATAGAGATATATAGTTCTATATGCCTCTAGAGTAAGAACAGTTGCATGTATACTTGCATGTACATCAATGCTAGGAGTTTGGTAAATAAATTTGATGAATTTGAGGTACTGGTCAACACATCAAAGGCGGATATTGTTGGGATATCGGAGATGTGGTGTCACATAGGTATAACGAATGCAGAATTGGAATTTAGGGAATATAATTTGTACAGAAAGGATTTTGGGTTTGGCCTTTCCGCATCCACCGTATTTGGTGGTCACGGGCTCGAACCCTGGTTTAATCAAGAAGCGTGTGCTACGCACTGCTGCTCCTGCCCACCTGGCTACGGAGGCGCCACTCAGAAAGGATAGACAGGATATAAAGGAGGAGGGGTTATGTTGTTAAGAAACGTGCAAAATCTAGGGCAGTGCATTCAATTGAAATGGGTGGACAGTGCAATGTTGAGTCAGTTTGGTGTGATATAAGAACTGGGAAAGCCAAAATGAGAGTAGTGTGTTATAGGCCTAATGACTCTAATGAGTACAACGAAAAATTGTACAGAGAAATAGAGTGGGTTAGTAAATCACAATGTCTTTTAATGAGGGTAGTTGATTGCTGGAACAAACTTCCATTTCTCGCTGTGGAAGTTGAGAGCTTAAATAAATTCAAGGAAGAAGTGGACAAACTTTAGGAGCGAATGGATTGGTGAAATGGGAAGTTTTTTTTGGCTGATGCTGTATAAGCTTACTTTCTTGCATCATATGCTTCTACTAATGCTAATGTGGGATTTTAGCTTCCCAGATATTGACTGGAACTGGTGGGTTGGTCACTTGCTCGCTAGCAACACTTTTTTGGATTAATTGGATGATTGTTTTCTACAGCATCATGTTCGAGAAGTAACCGGAGGGAATAATACTCTTGGTCTGATAATCAGCAGTGATTATTCTTGAATTAAGAATCTGCAGAAATTCATGCATTAAGAATCTACTGTACGAAGGAACCACATGTGTCAGTGATCATAGTGTACTGATGTGGGAATGACTCAAAGATGTAACTATCATCAAGGGTAAAGGGAAGGGGTATTACTTTCGTAAATGTGACCACAGTGGTCTCAGACAGTATTTAAATTCTATACGGCGGGACCAATGATGATGTCACCAACAGCAAATTCTAAATTGGAGGCATTCAAGGAATTAATCTCGGGAGCTACTAGGCTTTTCATGACAACTAAGAAATACTGTTCAAGGTTTATGCTTAAATGGATGTCAGATGAACTATTGAAACTAGTGGCAGAAAAGCCTATGGTAGGATATAAGCCAGTTTTCAATCAAGTCATAAAGGATGTCAGGTAAGCGAAGGATGATTACGAGAAATCTCTGGAAAAGGATGCAAAGAAAAACAACAAGGACTTCTTTACTTATGTAAACTCTAGAAGGAAGGGGATGAATCAGATTGGTACACTTGATATTGATGGTTCGACAGTTGATGATCCTGCTCAGGTAGCGACAAACTGAATGAATATTTTGTAATTACATTCTGTGAGTGGAGGTCAGAAGCTTATCAAACTGTAACAGGCAACAATGATTTTGTAATAAATGAGAGCAAAGTAGAGAAGAAATTGTGGAAGTTACACATAAGAAAGGCACCCGAAGTGGATGGGATCTATCCAATTATGTTAAAGGAGGCGGCAAAGGAAATAAGCAAATCCTTAGACATAATTATGACAGCATCCTTGGACTCGGGGGAGGTCCCCAGGTACCGGAGATGTGCAAATGTATCCCCAATTAATAAAGGGGGATCAAAGGGTGACACGAGTAATTACAGACCTGTTAGTTTAATTTCTGTTTCGGGAAAATAACGGACTCGCTGGTTAAAGAAGACTTGCAGGATTATCTTGAAAAGACTGCAGTTATAGTTCAGACACAGCATGGGTTGGTTAAGGCCAATCTATCTGACCATTTTGATTGGATACTATGATGTGGTCACAAAGGAACTAGATGAAAAAAATAATTTTGATATCATATACTTTGATTTCAGGAAAGCTTTTGATATTGTCGCACATGAAAGACTACTGTACAAATTGGAGCAGTATGGCATTAAGGGTAAAGTTGCTACAACGGATAAAAGGATGGTTCAGTAGGAGAAGACAGAGTGGTAATTAATGGACACTGCTCTTCGCGGACTAATGTTATTAGTTGAGTCCCCCAGGGTTCGGTGCTGTGCCCATTGTTTTCTATATTTATCAATGACATTAATGAAGGTTAATATAGGCTTAATATCCAAGTTTGCAGACGATACGAAAGTTGGCAGGGTTATTGCTGACAGTATGCTACTGCAATGGGATGTAGAAAAGTTGAGCAGATGGGCTGAGAGGTGGCAACTGATGATTAACATTGAAAAATGCAAAGTACTGCATATGGGTAGCAGTATGTCACTCTGGGGTTACTGTGACTACTAACTGTGCGGTACAGCACTCAGGGAAGTCGAGAATGAAAAAGATATTTGGGGTAATTGTGCAGTCAGATAACAAAATTCCATCTGTCGTTGTGGAAGTTGATAGTTTAAATAAATTCAAGGAAGAACTGTATAGGCTTTTGGAGCAAGGCAGACAGGTTTCCAGAGAAACTCATGGGGTCTTGTCAATGGCATACAGGAATTTTGCTAGCAGGGATGAGGAAGTGATCATTCCTTTTATAAGGAAATGGTCAGGCCACACTTTGAGTACTGAATACAAGCACTGGGAAAGCAAAAATGAGAGTAGTGTGTTGTAGGTCTAATGAATCTAATGAGTACAACGAAAAATTGTACAGAGGAATATAGTGGGACCTTTCTTATACTTTCCCTTAAAAGATAAATTTATAACCGCCAGAGAGAACAAATAAACTGATAGTTTTCCTTGTTTTCAGTTGCTGTACGGTACGCAATCATCGCTTTGGCCACAGAAACCCTTGGTACTCAGGCACCAATAGAAAGAGGAAAAGTAATCCAGAAATATAGAAAAGAACATCAGATAACTTATAAGAGGATGTGAAAAATGACTCAAACAGCTTCTACGATTCAACCTCCCACCCCGATACTTGGTGGAAGGCCAGCAGGTAAATTATATATGGATAAACACTGACATTAACAGGCGAGGGCAAATCACACACTGTCCTACCAAAAGTCATTGGATGTCCTCTTTAAGTGCAATGAATATGAATGACTGTGACTCTACAGGAAGCACCAACTAACCGGACCGTATCCTCATATCCATGCCCTGAAATGATTGATCTTCCTCAAGATCCTTTCTTCAATCTGAGAAGGATCCGATTCTGGTACCGTTCAAACCACCGAACCAATTTTCAATTCTAAGAAAACATGTAATAAGAAGAATAATCGCCAGCCCCAAAATATTTAGACGTCTAATTAATTGGAAAAGGGGCACTACATGGTTACTCATCTCTTAGGAATGAACTAAAGTAAAGGACGTTAATTTACCACATGAGAGATGAAGCCAAGCTGATTCTATTTAATACACCTTAAAAGAAACAGTATAGTGATGTTTCAATAAGTCGCTGTTTCTCGTCGTTAGGATTATACAGGGAGTTAACAACTGTACTACGGGATGATCCAAATCCAGACCTCTCCAAAAGAATACCCTTCTTCGGAGCCTGTTTAGTCTACAGGAGGATTTGTATCCGTGCCTAAAGTCTATTGAAAGATTAATGAGCCAAACAATTGACAACGACCAGTTACCTTGTGTTCACTTCATAAAACACAGACAGCATTGTCAAATAAATCTTCAAACAAGTTGGAATACAGCCTTCAATTGTATTCTCCATGCATTTTTTATGTGAACAGAATGGGAACCTCGGTTTTATCTCAACTAACATCGCGAAAAGAGAGACGTCGATTGTTGTTGTTTAATTGTGTGGGCTGGAATCGCTGTCAATGATTGTATAGATCTCCACATGTAGCTAGGAGGAACTCACGAATATGACGTGTCGAGATGAGTTCCTTGATCCTATATTGCTCCTCTCGTAGGAGCAACTGGTCCAGACTTTCTGTTGATGCACGGAAAAAAACTATCGCACAGTACACTCCAATAGTTTCAGAGCAACCATCAAGCTGGAGATCCTCTGACGTTTAACTGTAAATATATATTTTGTCAGGACTGTAAATGAACAGGTCAGTGTTTTCTACAAGCTCTGAATCTCTGTAACTTTCGGTACGACTTAATTGGCCATCTTCATTCCATGCAGATAGTGACCAAGAATAATAATCTGAATATTAGAGCGAATTTATTTCAGTAGCATTTTTTCAGAGCTGTCGATAAAATAAAGGACTTTCTAAGGAAGAATTGGGTTTCGCAGACTGGTAAAAAAAATTAAAATCCTAAGAAAAATCTGGCAAATTAAGATTTGTATCTCAAACTAAACAGGTTTCTTATCATCCGATTGTTGTTAGTAGCCACTTGCTACTATTCGGCTGAGTGGAATTTTCTTCCAACTTTAAGTCTGTGAACATCCCGCCTTCCCCTTATTTATCGAACTTTGGAGAGGCGTATTAAGGACAGTGCAAGTGGAAACAGCAGAAGTCAGAATTATAACTTAAGAAGGGTAAAAGGATTCAGTGAACGTGCATGTTGGAACTATTTCTGTAATGTGTTAATATAACCCGGTAAGGAGAATCTGTTATAAGTTGCAGGTTTATTCAACCACTGGAGATGCTCTGCATTCCATCATACTGACGGCCCTCCCTGCTTATACCAGTGCATTAAAGGTTTCGCATTTATACGGTGGATCACCAGTGGCGACTGAAATGGGTAGCGTCCCGATCGATTGTCGGCGACGGTAGCCACGTGCAAACAGTAAACACCGTACTTTCATAAGAGTTCAAAATCTTCACGGGGAGAGGCAGTAGAAATTATGTTGAAGTTGTTGATTCACGATATTTGCTGAGATGCTTCATTCGTCACTAATTAGAATCCAATTAACAAAAACTGTCCGCACTCTTTAAGAAAAACAGACACACGTGTTACTAAATAGCGTGATGGGACGCCAAAAGATTAATGTGATTCGATTATTACTGGGGTAGGATGCGCCCCTTGAGTTGGGCTTCGCATTATCCTAGTTGTATTATCAACAAGTACAGGATGGATTTCATTTGTTACTCTTCAGTTAAAGATTCCTAACAGGGATTGAATGACGCATCTTTCTTTGCTATATCTACGTCTTATGATAAGCAATCGATTTTATCTCTTATGGTATAAAGAAAAGTAAACATCTTCGCAATTTGCCCTTTCGAAATTTTGAATTTTTGCTCCATAGAGATTTCCTGAAATACAAACAAGAATACCAACATTCCTATGTTTATATTCTTGCATAAATAAATATATAATAACGGCCCCTTGCATAAATAAATATATTCAAGGGGCGTTATAAGCATACAGTCATATTAGTGCAGACGCCACAGTTGGGACATAGTTCTAGAAAGACTTTACCAACAATTTAAAACTTCCAGTGATGATCATGATGATGTTGCTCTTCTGAGATTACAATGCTACAAAAAGAATTACTTTTTAACCGGTTTCAGAAAACAAGGAAGAATCGAGAGCTTTACTGAATCAGATAAAATTAAGAAACTATCTGAAAATAATTTCAGACGCTAACATGCCCTCAGCATAAGTGAACTGCCAATTTTCACAAAAAACATTGTATCCAATCAGTCTACGCTCATTTAGACTGATCATTTTCACCGAAATTATTTTTTATGAGTATAGAATCCTAAAGGATACAATTCCACATATTTGGTACCACCAAAATGTCGTCCAGAAAGTTCATAATTTCTGGTAGGCCGTTTTAGGTCTTGCAATTTTCGTTGTAAGACCCGAAAAGTTGCTGAAGCAAACTATTGAAGTGAAGTACAACTACTATAATAAGCAGGAGTCGAAAAATGCCCAAGTCTAAAGAAGCCTTGATTCGAGTAGACTCACCGCAAGGAAGGCAGTGGTTCGTATCCCATTAACCTCAAACCATCTCAGAGCTCTTAGAAACTGGTGCCATAGACATGCGACTTGGAGAACTGGCAAATGGGGCATAGAGAAATATGATTCTAGATGTTATTTCACCTGAAAACAGCGAGGAATG
Source organism: Mastigoproctus giganteus (assembly GCF_048544385.1). Classification (NCBI taxonomy): domain Eukaryota; kingdom Metazoa; phylum Arthropoda; class Arachnida; order Uropygi; family Thelyphonidae; genus Mastigoproctus; species Mastigoproctus giganteus. The sequence continues at coordinate 160,282,729 of NC_143586.1, read as the reverse complement.
CTATACAATGTATGCATCACACACTTGGGATGTGAATGGAGTTAACATCCATGCATCTGCATTCAATTCTGTTGAATGCAGATGCATAGATGATGACTTATGATCAATATGGTTTCTTTACATCATGAAACTAACTAGTCAATTTAATTCCAAAGGTGACCTGGAAAGTTTGTTTGCAATTTGTAAATGTTCTTGTTTACCTCATTGAAAACGATATGAATATTCGTAATTATGTTTTGTTTTTTATGATTAATTAATACATTTTGATACAAAAGAACATAAATTACTGAATATGAAATATATAATATTCTGCTGTAGTATAAACTAGAAAGCCAGTTTGTTTTTGTTTTATAATTCTGAAGTAGTGGGTTCAACTCCTAGCTTACAAGACAGGCATGCAAAATTTGAGGAATGTTCCCTCAATGTTGAGGAATATATTTAAATAGCCATCTGTTTGTAATGCTCTCTTACTTATGTAGTTATAAAGATAAAAATTAGCATAAATTTCGATTCTAGCAATTAATTTCGAGCGAAGATTTTAGACGATTCTCAATTCTTGGGAAAGTCTCTTAGTCATGATGAACTGTCTCATGACTGGTCATATAATTGGCACTCGTTGAGGCAGAAATTACCTGCAAAACTTAGACAAGGTGCTGAAGTTGCTACTTTGTTAAAAGTTTTCAAGCTAAAGTAGTCATCGTGTTGGTGTCTTGAGATATTTAGAATAACATATCACGAAAAGAAAATCAAATGGAGAATTGGTGGTGGGCAATTGTGCATGCCGGGATCGTATCATAAAAACATCACTCGCCAAAGATAGTTATCTTATACATAAGAAAACGACGAACGCGTGGACGACAGCTGTCTCAAAATGTGTCGTAGGGAATTGGGAAAAGCATTGTGCCATCGATAATTCATCGTTGGCTCATTGCAGCAGAAATGAAAACATAGGCACAAAAAGAAGCCAGAATGAAATTATAGGCAACTTAAATGATATTTAGCATAAGGTTATTAGACGTACAGGGAACTGAGTACCTGTCCCTAGAAATTATTTATCCCCAGAATTTCTCCGAATTTGTGTGCGGGGATGGTGACTCCACAACAACAAAAATCATCGTAATTGAAACTACTCTGTCTAGATCTTCACATCAAGAGCAATAAATACGTACTACTATTACTAATAATATATATTCTTTCCACTAATATGACTTCATTAATGTGAACATTTGGTTGACCTTCTTTGAATCCTTTCTAGAAGGTCTGTCTTTCTTCAAGTGTGATCTCGAGACCTGGACACAGTATTCTAAATGCAGTCTCACTATGCCTTATATAAAGGGACATCCTTTTATCTACTTGCAAAGGACCTCTATCATAGACAGGATCCCATGTGCCTTCCTAAGCGCCTGTTTAGATATGAGAATTTTATGACTTTAATTTACTTTAAAAATATAAATACGATTTTATTATATAACACCATTATTATAAAAGTCTGCAGCTAGCACTGGCTTTTGGATAATTTTATTAATACTATAATTAATTAAAGCTACTAAGAAATATTATAACTACAATTCCATTTGTTTCATTATTATTTATTTCACTATTATTATTATTATTATTGAATTCGGTTCACAGAAATGCAGAATCATCTTTATTTTCTGAATTTTTAAGTCATTTTGAACCCGAAAATTGAGGGAAATTTAAATTGCGTTTAATATGATGCGGATTCTGGTAGTAGTTTGAATGCTTTAGAATTTATCCATACAACCGCCACCATCCTAAGTGTCCGCAAGAGAAACTTAGGCCAATACGTGCTTATTCATATATACACTCAATGATCACTGAATTAAGACAATCTAGATAATACATGTTGGCTCACCGTTCGCACGGATAACAGCCGCTATTCGTCTAGGCATTGACCCCACTAGATGTCTGAAAACCTCCATAGTGACCAGCAGCCATACTGCATGCAAGGTGTTCAGGAGTGTCCATATGCTTCACTTCCTGTTTACAAAACATCCTATAAGGTGTTCAATTGGAATGAGGTCAGGCCAAATGGAAGCCAAACAAAATGGATGATATCTTCACTGGATTCCTAGAACCAACTGTCCACAATGCTAGTGCGATGACACGGCGCATTATCGTCTTGGAAGATCCCGTTTTTGTCCGGGAAAAAATGCAACAAGGTAAGGTTCACATGGTCTCATAAGAGCTGCCGGTAGACCTCACCGGTCTGCAGAGGATGCTGTAAATGATTTGATGGAATATTGAAATAAATCAATAGAGAAATATGTTATGGTAGTGTTTATCGATTTAGAGGAGGCGTTTGACTCTATGTGGTGGGAGAGTGTTTCAGGTGTCCTTAGGAAGCTTGGATGCACTACCCAGCTATATCAAGTCATTAGGAACTACTTTTCTAATCGGAATATTCAAGTTAAAGCACAACATCTGTCATACAGTAAGAGTGTCCCGAAGGGTCGGTTTTGGATCCGATTTTTTGGAACTTGGTATCTTTAGGAACCGTGCACACTGCCACTAGACAGCGTATGCGGACGATTTGGTTATTTGTATCACAGGCAGATCTAGGAAAATTTTGCAGGAAGTAGTTGCACCTGTTTTTACAGGACCTAGAAAATTGGGCAAATATTAATTAAAAATCTCATCTAAGAAAAGAGTAAGATTATTTTTAACCACCATCTTAATTATCGGAGACCACCTAGATTTACATCTGCGGTTGTGAGAATTACAAGATCAGAGTGGGGCCTACAAAAAAAAGACCTTGATGGTGTACTATAAGGCTGTCTTTTTACCTATAGTTGCTTATGCAGCTGGAAAATGGTACAACAAAGTGACTATGATTAAAGTAGGAATAAACCATCTTTACAGAAGTTTATGCAGTTAGCCGTATTTCGAGCATGCAGAACAGTGTCAACCAATGAGTTGCAAGTTCTACCTATACACTTCTACACAGTGTATAAGGGCTAGTAAATGCTCTGAGGAAATTAGTCCTTGATATCACTGGACACCTCATGATTTTCCTTGCAAATCATGCGGTGTCCAGTGATACTAAGAAAGCGAAAACGAGAATACTGCAGCATCTATATAACTTATGGCAAGAAAGATGGATTGCTAGTGAGACTGATAAAGTTACAATGAAGTTTATTCCTGATGTTAGGTATATTATCTGTACATCTGCTGGGAAATGGTTCAATCCTTCCATGATCATGTCTTATATTCTAACTGGAAATTGGTTATTAAAATCCAAGTAGAATTATTTCGGATTAGAGACCGAGAGTCACCGTAATTGTGGCTTAGAAGAGACCTGGGCGCACGTGCTGCTTGAATGTCCATATTATTTTGATGAGAGTCAGGAACTGATGGAGCAGGAACCACAGCTACAGACAGGGGCGGAACAATTATTACTAGTTACGGCTAGTAATTTTAGTGCATTACAGAAGTTTTGTATTCGAGCCTTTGCTAGAAGAAGGAACTTGGTGACTATTGCCCATCATGGGATGGTGACTAGGAACAGTTCATAAGTACTTCATGATTTGCAATTAATTTTTACATAGCTATGTACTCTCTCTTTTTATTTTCTTCTTTAATTTTTAAAATTAATTATTATTATTATTTTTTTCTGGTATCTAGGTATGGGATATTGTAACTTATAAAGTGTGTGTGTGCACTGGTACCCAGGTGTGGGCGATTTGGGTACAGGATTGCTGACATCTACCGGTATGGCACACCAACTGGTGAATGCGGGATCTTGTGCGTTACTACAGAATCCTTTCTAGGTGGATTGCTTTAATAAATTTTAAGATTAGGGCACCAGGATCAGCTATCCAGATGCTAGCTGCTCCTTGGTGGAAAAGTGGCCTGACATAAACAACACATACTGTAGCACACGCATTAACACATATTAATACTATGTCAGGCCCGTTTTACAGAGATTCTGTGTTCCATCACAGAATCTCTGTAAAACGAGATAGGCATACGCCTAGGAGCCGCCACAGTAGAACACATAAATACATACACAAACTTCACCAGTCAGTGCAGGCAGCACAGTGGTATCGTCATCAACCTTCCCACACCAGGTGAAGAAGGCCCGGGTTCAAATCCCATCGATGACGCGAGGAACCTTTATGGGCTTTTTTTTCACTCCGTGGCTGAGTTATCGGTTTCAGGCGTAGACAGCAAGGTTTTTTCTTCAGGAAAAACTGGAGTTTTTCATCCAGCAAAGTAGGCAAACAGACTAGACAACACACATGGTAGTTGAAAGTTACTTTCCAGGTAACCCTAATATAATAGTGTAGTTTAGTTATTTTAGACCTCACCAATGAAACGTAGTCCATACGAACCAGGGTCTTAGTGCTTGCCAGCAAAACATATTAAGAAACCACCGCCACCTGCCATTATAGTGGGCACCATACACGAGATGGGTCCATGGAATCGTGTTGCTTGCGCCACACACGAAGGCATCTGTCGTCGTGTTCTGCCAGGTATTTGAACTCATCCGACCAACACAATCGTTTCCAGTCCTCCAGTGTCGTGTCCAACCAGCGTGTTGTTGACACCATAGCATTTGCCGTCGACGATGATCAGCGGTGAGGATTGTCTCTTGGGTCGTCTGCTGTCGAATCAATAGCTCTGAGAGTGCAGGGCATTGTCATTTGGGATATTGTTCTTGTATTCCTCATATTCTATTGCAATGTCAACTGTCGCGGAGTGACCTAGTATTGGGCCCATGCAACGCGCTTATGGATATCGGCAATCCCTTACTGTCGGAGGGAGATGGTTTGATCCATTCGACACCATTCTTTGTACACCTTAATCACAGTGAGCCGTGACCAACCGACAAGACCCGATATGGAAACACCCGACGCACGACCTCCCACAATCATGACCTTTTGAAACTCTGTGATTTGCAGGACCAGATGTATCACTTCGACTTGCAGGACCAGATGTAAATTATTACTGCTTTAGGGTAGGAAGCTGTTCGGCTTTTTGTACTGTGATGTATGCGGCGGCTACTCCATGATGGAAGGGGTGAACATAATTCAGTGATCACTGACTGTATATCAGTATTGAACTTATCCCAATCATTAACAACTTTAGTAAAAGAAAACTTCCCACAATTCAGAGAGTTATATATTTTATAATTTTAATTTATATTCCTAGTTTTAGTATTTTTTTTTATAAAAAACTAAAAATTCAACTTCCATTCATTTTAATATTACCTTAGTAAGATTCCTTATAAGTTATTCACACTGCCTGGCCAGTCTATTCACACCATGGAGAATTATCAAACTCTTTGCAAAAATATGTAAACCTAAGAGGTCACATTATGCGTGGCCTATGCAGAAAAATGCTATAAAGAAATTAAAAAAGGACTGGATCCCAAATCATCCAGCAGCAAGGTAATGGACAGAATCTTACCTACTCCCAAAGATCTGTAATTTTAGGTACTCATTTAGGGGATGCTACGATAGGGAGGTCGGCTGCATCGAGTTCCAAATCTTTACTAATGGAAATGCGCCGGGAAACGCCCATGGTGAGACGCAACTGTGGCAAATAATGTAAATTGATGAAGCGAGGTACAGTCCTAAGTGAATTATCAAGTTTCCGTTCATGACCAAATGAACGGAACAATTAACCTTTGCATTTAATGCGAGAACATTACAAAGCATCAATACCCACACCACGAAGAACCGTACACAATACATTAAGAGAGTAGGAGAGCTTCACGGGACTCAACTGACCAACTAAAAAATACACCTGAGTTGGTACGATGGATAGAGAAGAAGACTGGAAGCAGGTCATATCACTGGTGTTCAAAGAAAGTGCATCACCTCTTAAAATTGTAATTGTCGTCCGAATAACGTAAGTATATGGCAATATTTCTCACAGATTGAATCAGATAAGATTGACACGCGTAGGTGATGATGTAATATTGCATCAGCTATTACTTTCAGCTATATAAGCACGCTCTGCAAGAGTTGCAGTCATTCGTTGCTTGTGTCAGGATGGCGAGTACGTGCAGTTGACGCCACGAAGAAAGAGTGCTATTGTTGCTTTACGTGAGGAAGGATGTTCTTCCCGTCATATTGCTTATAGAGTGTCTTGTAATCAGTAGAAAGAGAGTAGATTTCTTTCCAAACTCAAGAATACTGGTTCTGCTGATAGGAAAAAAGGAACCGGAAGTAAACGAGTCTCTACCCAAAACAGGACCGCGTTTTGAAACGCTTATGCCTTAAAAACCGTAAAGCTTTTTCGTCTCAGCTGAAAAGAGAATGGGAAGAACATACAGGAGTGGTAGCAAGTGCAATAACAGTCAGAAAACGCCTCTTCAAAAATGGACTTGTAGCCCGTCGTCGTCGTAAGAAGAAGTCTCTCCTCACACAAAAATTAAAAAGGCCCGATTAATTTGGTGTAGGGAACATGTCAAATGCCTTAAAAACCGTAAGGCTAATTCAGTCATTTTCTCGGATGAGAAGAAAGTCAGCCTGTATGGCTCTGATGGGAGACAAACGATTCGCTGTAGTTGTGGTGAATAATACCATCCAGACTGTATGGTGTCTACAGTGAAATTCCCTACCACCCAAATGATATGGGGGTGCATTTCGTATCGCGGAGTAGGTCACCTGCAGTTTATAATGGGTTCCATAAATGCCAATGGATACCTGGCTATATTGGAAGGCAAATTGCTGCCAACCATTAGAGACCATTTCAACCTGCAAAGTAACTGCATCTTTCAGGACGACTTTGCTCCTTGTCATTGGGCGAAAAGTGTAAGTAGGCACTTCTGTAGTTACTTTAGTTTCATTTCTGCATTAGAGATTCGACAGTAATGTGTTTACAATTGTTACACGTGAAAAAATGGTTGCAATAACAACTCATTCTATTACATCTTTTAGCTGGCCAGGAAACAACCCGGACCTGAATCCTATAGACAACTGTTGGCATCGTGTGGAATCTGCAATTTCCAGAAAGAAACCAAAGACCCTTTGTGAACTTCAGGAAGCCATAATTCGTGTTTCGAACCACGAACTATCAGTTGATCTTCAGAAATGATCTTGTCAATGCCTCGATGGTATGCTGCTGTCATCAGGGCCAGAGGCAGTTCAACTAAATATTAGTTTGCACCTGGTGAACTTTTAATTTTTTTTTCCATTTAAAATGATAAACTGAAGCAAATTGAGGGAGGGCTTCTGATAACATTTCAGCCTTAATTGTCGTGTTTGCCAAAACTGTTGTATAAAGGTTGCAAATGCTCATTTTGGAATATTTTGAGAGCACCTGTCAAATATTAATTAGCTTTGCCATAACTATTAATAAATATCTTTTGTTTATATTTCTATTTGTGATGTCATTAAACTAGTCATTAATGTAACATACCATCGCGAAAAAAGTTAGAAATGTGAAATTTCTAGGTGATAACTTTCTTTGAACACTGGTATACTTCTGATTTGAGCATCAATGTATGAGTGCACATACAGAGGAAGCTGCATGAAGCACTGAAAGTATTCTGTTGTGTACCGATAGGACAGGCTGCTAGAAGGTATAATGACGTGGGCATGTTTCTGCGGCATGCCACTGATCGCCTGATCCTACTTGATGGTATTGTGAACACCAGAAAGACTTCAAGCATCTTAACTAGTCAGTTCAATCATTGGGTCTAATCCCTTGAGCATCTCTAGGATGAATTTAAATAGCATGTTCGCCACCACAGTCCTCTTTCGAGGTCACTCCAGAATTGAGGATAGTTTTGATGCATAAAGGGTCCAATGTCACTCATGTCAATTGTCAACACCCCATTGATTAATGACCCTTGGTATCCAAGCAGTAATTCAAGGCAAACTTCCGTTCAATATGCTATTTCCTCATAATCTTAAGAAAGCGACTAGGCAGCGTAGTTACCCACGTTTTCGAAGTCTTTCTTGGAAATGAGCGCCAATTTCACAGCATTTTCACCGTATGTACTCGGCGCAGATGTGGAGACCCACCGGTGGGAGCTGATTCTAAATACTATGCCACCATACTGATCTTACTAAATCTCTGCGTTGCTCATATTTGGGCCTTTCAAAAAACTCAATATCTCTGTTTAGGGGCGGTTCCTTGGACACAGTATTCTAACTGAAACCTCAAAATCGCCTTATACTTTCATTAACTTTAAAAGATAATACTTTTATCAATATATGCAAAAGACAGGACACCATGGACTCCCTCCTTGTTGTTTGTGTACATTGCACGAAATACTGTATTTCATGTTTGCTTATCGTAATTCCTCTCTTCTTTCTCTTCTAATCGCTTTCAATTCAACACCTCCAAAGTATAAGTTATTTTGGGTTTGTTATTTTGCAAATTTAACACGTTGTATTTCGCAATATTAAAGAATAAGCACAGCTGAGATTGTTCTGACATTCTTGAAGCCTATCCAAGTCGTTCTGAAGGATTGCTGTTTTGGCTGCGGTCATTAACCTCCCACCGAACTTGGCATCATTTGCAAATTTTGATATATGCCCTGGTATTGCTTCGTATCATTTATTATCAGGGAAAACTATTAAAATTTGTTTAGCTATTGTCCCTTATCCTAGCTCCTACACATGTGGGACTCGACTTCTAATTCTGATCAAAAATAAATAAAAAACTAACGGATCCCTTCATGGCTGCAACTCGTAATTCCAACGTTTTTTTAGATTATACAGTAAACTCGTAACCGATTGTCAAAATATCTAACTAGATTAGTTGTAAATTTATCTATTTTAAAAAACTGTGCTGTATTTCCTTCTAGTTACACTTTTTCTAGACGCCCCTGAATTGCATTCTTAATCATCGCCTCTATGATCTTCCCTACCACAGAAATTAGATCGACCGGTTTGTAGGACCGGAAATTTTTTTAAACAAAATTTTAGTTCAGAAATCGAAAAATCTAAATGGCAACGCTTAGTTCAATTTTAACATCAAAAATCTAAAATTTCAGTCCAAATACGACAAAAACGATCTAAACGACAATTAGCATAAACCTAGAAATAAGTGAGCTAGATCTCGGTGTGTTTTAATTGTAAGGCCCTTTATAGAATCGCTTTTCTGTATTGACAGTACGTTGGCACTTCTCCAATCCAAAGGAATCTCCCCCGAGTCCAATGACACACTCATAATTAACCTTAATGTGCAGAGCACATTATATGCGGGGATTTCAATTTACTTCGTAACTGCATAAACAACACAACCCCCACTGGATTAAAGTTTATCAATGAATACCACGAAGTGGATGACAGGCTTCACTTGGTTCTGGCGTCAGCGACCTGCTCAACAGATACTCCACAGAACCAACATTCACATCTGACTATCATTCTATTTTTTACAGTTTCTACTCCAAATTTAATATTACCTGGCCTTGGCGCAGGTAATATTAAACTTGGCGCATTATAGCCTTAGTTGCTAATGCGCCAATAAAATCCAAATCCAATCCAATCCAACTCCAAATTTAACGTCTCAAATGCTAAGAAAAACAGCGATTGTAGTCTAGGAATTATGGCAACATTGTGAAAACAATATTGTGGTTTACCACCTTACAGAAGCCATCGCATCGTTCTGTGCCTCAAAAAGCTGCCACTTTGTCACAAAGATCTGGAGCCTAGTGGACTATACGTTTCTTCAACTGAGCTGTCCACTAGGAAGTTATGTTGATTGAATGGGTTGTTATAGGGTTTTAGGCGTATCAGCAACATAATGCACGTATATATATATCTGTAAATTGCATGCGTTCTGTGGTCGATTTGCCTGGACAAAAAAATCGAGTTCCCGGGACAAAAAAAAAAAAAAAAAACAATGCTATCCTCGCCTGAGACAGACTAACAGAGCTTGTAGAAGAAAAATCCATAAATGAACAGCCTGCAATGGATTTAAAAGCAAAATCCCTTACACGTTGGCATATCACCAGGAAATACGAGTATTTAAACTGCAATCTGTTCAACTGTTCTATATGCAGAAAAAAAAATTTGATTTTAGCTGCTTCACCACAAAAAAAAAAAAAGATTTCTACAGGCACAGACCCATGAAATGATCTAGATTCTGTCAAGCCGGCATCCGTGGCATATTTGTGGCATTAATATCCAAAAAAATGGCACAGACGCTGGGTACAGACATCCTGCTACAGAAGAGGTCCGTTGTCTGCTAAACGCGTAAATGCGCTTCGGAACGTTTCTCTTCGACAAAGAGACTGACCAACTGCCTTGGCCATATTCAATGTCTAACGTCACAATCAGAAAACAAAGAATGGAACGATAGATTAGTATCAAGGTTTTGAATAAAGCTGTGGAAAACTCCCACTGAAACACACAAAATATAACGAACAGCTTATGGGGATGAAGCTCTGTCTCGAATACAAATATTTTGATTGGTTGTTGCACTGTTTTAGGCTCATCAGCAGTTTAGGCTATATTGCGCTGTATATAATGTCTGTAAATTGCGTGTGTTCTGTGTTCGATTTGAAAAAAAGCTAAGTTTTTTTTGGGGAGAAAAAGTTATGCTGTCCTCGCCTGAGACGGACTAACTCAGCCACACTGTGAAAAAGGCCCATAAAAATTCCTCCCGTCATAGACGGGATTCAAACTCAAGTCTGTCTCTTCCACCAGGAGTGGGGAGGACTGCGATCTTACCAACTGTGCTACCCACGAGAACCCAATTACATCATTAGATTGGAAAAACGACCGACCGGATTCAGAAATAGATATACCCAGAGTCAACCAATTGTTTGCTTACGCTTTCATATAAGATTGATTAATTCAAAATGCTGCTGACGATGTCTTTATTCATTTTTGGAAACATCAATTTAATTTTGTCGTCAGTGGGACAAAAATAACCGCATTGGGCCTCCAGCTGCAGTGCTATATGGAATCAAATTGAGAACCAAATTCTCACAAAACTAGAGGCTTAAAATACAGGAACGGAAATCTACAAGACTATATTCTTCCCAGTGATTTGTTATGGTGTTGTGTTCAGGTCTTGATTGTAATTTGCCACTTGTCTGGAGGTGATTCGCTATTCTACCTTTTAAAAGGGAGCATTCTGATTGACATCCTGGGAATAAATCAAGAAGTCAGCAATGGCCTAAACAAGAAAAGAGGCGAATTAGAGAACACGTTCTTTCCCACTGGCAGGGAACAAATCACAAAAGGGCTGTAACTCGTAGGTTTATGCAGAAAGTCTGGTTTACATGGCCCAGAAAGTCTGGTTTACATGGCCAGTCTGGTATTCACGACCTCCCACCCGGCGCAGGAAATCCAGATACAAACTCCAGTCTAATATAAAAATACCAGCTAGAGCAAAGTGTCGTGAATACAACAAAGACGGCTTAGACGAAACACTGACCAAGAACACGCGGAACGATTCCATCATGGCTGGATGGACGCACTGATTTTGACTCGTATCCGTCATCGTGGTGTGGAATTTAATTTGCTGTCAATTGACTCTGGAAAAGTGTGGGACAAGATAACCATGTATAACATAAATTAGTTCCGCAGCTCCCGAATTCCACGCTGCTGATGTCATCAAGAGATGTACGAAATGAGATTATTGGCTGTTGCTTGTCCAACGAGTGTGGACTAGTATATACGTGCTGAAACCTATTCAACAGATATGGGAATTCTCTCTCTCACAATGTACCTGCTAGCTCAGGATGTTCTTCCCCTTCCGCTGGCTCCTGAACCTTACAAGTTTAGAGAATAGCTGATGCATGAAATGACACAACCGACTACTGACACTTGCAAAGAAAATTTAGGACAACTGCACTCAGAGAGTAATTGCCTGGCCCAGGACGTCTCCTTTCCCCGGGCTTCCGCCGATGCTATGAAATGGCGTGGGAACCCATACGCTTGTACAACAAATGTAGGAAATTTGCTAACAACAGGGATTGTTTGGTGTAGGATTCGTTGGTGGCCAAATGCCAAGTTACATACAACATTCTGATCCCATGATTTTTACTTTACCCCTTCCCTCCCCCCCAGGGTTCCTCTCTATTCTCCTTTTCCTTCTACTATTGGTGGATGCCTCTTCCTCTCGTCGAACTCTTTCTTCTTCACCTACTTCTCTACTTAAATAAAAACCACTTTTTTTTTTTTTTTGCTTAGACCGTCGCCAGAAAGCTCAGGCATATTTGGAGTTGGCCTCGCCAAGGAACTTCCCTACTCACCTAGCTTGGCTTCCCGTGCCCATGGATGGTAATAGGGATCGGTGGTGTTTCACGGGGCCCCCTAAGCTAAGGGGCCAGAGGAACAATAACGTGTTTGACAGACAACTTGTGTAGTCTGTCCAACATGTCTAATAAAGTTTCGAGACTACAGGATTCCCATAATGTTTTAACGCTGACTACACACAACAAACATAAGTGGCCTTTACAGAGTGCTGAATGCGTCACAGAGAAGCAATCGCGGAATTGAGGAGGGGGAACCCCGGTGCTACTAGTCGATATACACTAGACAATATTCCATGTGGATATTGATCTTGCTATTACTACGTTCTACTGGGTGGTTGGCTGGGTTACTGTGCTGCGTTGCTGCTGTCCCACGAGACGAGACACACGACGCTCACCACGGAAATTGACCCGCGGTGAATGTCGGGGATCAACCACATGTAGCTGTCCCATATGACCTTTCGCTGGCTGTCCGAAAGCTGTTGAAGCAGTCACGGTAGACTTATCTAACAGCACAGAACGGGAGTACTTAACCATGCTGGGTGTTGTCAAGATACTAGCACCTGCATGTCTTTCCTCCACAATCATTCAGCGTTCGAAGTCAGAAAGATCTCGACGCCGACCCATTGCTCCTCTCAGACATTAAAACTGACTGCACATGTGCGAACCACAACCTTATATTCAGCCGTTCCCGACTTTGAGCTTTCACCAGAGTCACCACAGACCAATCCATTTCTATAGAAGGGACGTTGCTAATGCAAAGCCAATTCAGTGTAAATAACAATCGTCTAGTTTATTTTAAAATTTTCACTCGTAGAGGGCTATTATTATTGTTGTTATATTATTTCTTCCTGATGGGTGTTCTACTCCATGACGGGTATTACTACCAATTGCACAGGGCAGTTGTTACATCTGGCGTTATTGCTGGTTGAGGAACTCTCTGACTGTCCTACAGGTGTTTAGGATTGCGACTATCTGGAGTTTCTTGTAGATGTTATCTGGGAGACCTATTGCTGCAAGGCTGTTATGTAGGGTCTTTGGCACCATACCGGTGGTTGACACGATGATCGAGATGGTCGTACTTGTTGCATATGCCATACTCTTTGATCTCCTGTCTTGGGTCCGTGTAGTTCCTGATCTTTCCTCCTAGGTTTTCGGGTAGTTGTCAGTGTTGGGTACCGCTATGTCAATCAGATAGGAAGCCTTTTCCTTCTTGTCAACAAGGGTTATGTCCGGTCTGTTCTGCGGGATTGTCTTTTCCGTTATTATGGCGCGGTCCCAGTATCGTTTGTGGGTTGGGGTCTCTAGTACTGCCTGGGGTTGTAATACGGTACACTTTCGTTGATAAACTGGTATTCCTTCTATGATGTATTATCTTGGCTACTTTGTCGTGTCTACGAGCGTACTCCGTCTGGATGATCACTTCGCATCTTGCGGTGATGTGTTGGATCGTTTTTGAGGCCAGGTGGCATCGTCGACATGTAGTACTCAGGCTTCTTTGCGATGTATTTTCTATAGTTCCTGGTGTAGTTGATTAACTAGCCTTGATTGGCGAGCATGAATTCAGTCTTCGGGAAGAGCGTCCCGCTCGTGAGCCATGCATTGGAAGGCATTTTATCTATGCGGTTTTGACGGAGGTCATTGTAGTGTCTACCATAGACAATTGTCTTCTTTACCCGTTTTTCTAGCTTTGTTTGTTCCGTCTGGACGAGAAGAGACTCCTCGCTTAGGTTGAGTGGGGAATACCGCTTGTCTATCTTCCTTATGGCCTGGTATAGTTCTGCTGTGTTTTTCTGGAAGTAATCCTTAAGTTAGCTATCGCTGTCTTCTGTGCTCTATGAAGTCTATCAGGCTCATTCCGTTCTCTTTCCGAGCTATTGTCATCACGGTTGATTTCGAGTAGTGTTGGTCATCATTGTTCTTGTCTTTCTCATGATATCCTCCAGCTCTGTGTTAGTCCAATCTATGATCCCAAAGCAGTACGTCAGCACTGGGACTGCTTAGGTGTGTATGTCTTTTACTGTGTTCCCTCCGGTCAGCTTTGCTTTCCTCTTCTGAGTTTTTGTGCATTCTGTCAGGCAGGCCTTTATCTCCTTGTGCTCTAACTGCTGAGCCTGCATAATCTCCAGGTATTTGTCGGCCTCTCCCCCTGTCATGGCGTCGATCTCTTTACCAGTCTACGGCTGATAGTTTCGGCGGACTAATTTCCCCTGATGCAATCCGGGGGTCTTGCATTTGTCTAGGCCAAATTCCATCCTGATATCGTTGCTGAATTCTTCGGTGATCCGGAGTAGTTTTTGGAGTTGCTTCTTAGTTGCCGCGTAGAGCTTGATGTCATCCATGTCCCTCAGGTGGGAGAGGATGTACAGACTTTTTCTTCCTTCTTTGAGGTTATATATACTTGCTGTTGTTGAGTATGGTGGATAGCAGGTTGAGTGCTAGACAGAACCCACTGGGCTCAGGGCATCTCCGTGAAGGATTCCTCTCTTCATGGGATCAGTTAAGTTTTAACGGGGACTAGACCTTGATGGTGGTACTCCATTTTGCCATGCTTGCTTCTAGGAAGTTTGTCACTGTCGGATTGATTGTGCAGATCTTCAGCATCTCTATTATCCAGCTATGAGGCACGGAATCGAAGGCCTTGTGGTAATCGATGTAGGCCGTGTACAGGTTGCAGCGCTTCTTGTAGGCTTGCTCTATATAGCTGCGGCATCAATGGTTAATTGCTCCTTGCATCCTTTGCTCATCCGCTTACATCCTCTGTGCTGTTCGGCCATAATGTTCTGGTTATTCAAGCGGTCTCATATCTTCTTGGTTATACAGCTGGTCAGGATCTTGTACATCGTTGGGCGACAGATAGTCGGCCTGTATTTCGCCGGCTTTCTTGTATCTTGGTATTTAGCCTTCAGGTAAGTGATTCCTTTAGTAAGAAAGTCTTTTACTATCAGATTATGCAAACATTAATTATAATAACTATAATAAATGTTGAAAAACGTTCACTTTCTTTAATAAATGCACGGACTCTTCATCATGTTCAAAAACAACAGCCTTTTTCAATAACCTTTTATAATATCTGAACGTTCCTCCCACTGAAATGTTGGGATTACTTTTGTTTAATTTGCCTTCAATAGATAATAATTTGACGACACAAAATATATAGATCATGGAGACCATAGAGTTTTAGAAATAAGAGGAAGAACACCTGAAAAGTCTCTCAGCACTGCCCCTGTTTCACTGTATGAGGGACAAGTCCAAAACCAGTAATGTTTGCCACTGTCGAGTAACACAAAAAAATACTTTTAAATTCGAACCTATTCGACGATTGCGATGTAAGTGTTCTTGTGGAATTCTTGGGAGACAGTAAATAAACGATGATTAAAACGTTTTCTTCGGTCGCCAATGAAGAGTTCAACGAAGCCTTGGAGTTGGCTCTTGGAGTTGTGACAGAGAGCTGAAAGTTGTTTTTATATCGGAAACATTATACACTCTAAGAGTAAATGAAACTTTTGTAAGTACAATACGAGATTTTTAGAAATCTACTTTATTCATTTCTACTACTTTTGTAAGTTCATTACTACTTTTGTAAGTAGTAATGAACAATGCATGGGAGGATTACCTCTCCCATGATAAGAAACAATTGAGTTGGTATCTATGTTTTATGCCCACTTTTGCAAGCCTATATTTTATTCCCAATATAAATAAGCATTTGTCCTGCACTGAACCCTAGTAAACTCCACTAATAACATTAGTCCACGAAGAGCAATGTCCACTGATTACCACTCTCTGTCTTCTTTCACATAACCATAGCTTTATCCATAGCAGAAACTTTCCCTTAATGCCACACTGCCTCAATTCGTACAGCAGTCTTTTATGAATAACGGCATCAAAAGCATTTTGTTTTCTTTATTATACTAGGCGTTCCCTGTCAAAAACTGGCATTCCCGCCATATTATATAATACCGTACTTAAAGACATAGATACACGAATCCACTTATAAAGGTAAACTGCAGCCATTATCAATCCACTGCATGATGGAAGCCTTCTCAACGATTAATGCTGAGGGAAACTGACCATAATCTGCTACGCTGGTCCAGTGCGGGTTAGCACATCGATCGTATTTAGCAGTCAAGGGCTTGAACCCCTTGTCTACTCAAAGAGCGTGTGCTACTGCACTCCCGCTCCTGACCACGAGGAGCCCTTTTAATCCACGGATACAATACATAGATATGTCTAATTAGTACATAGATTCACTTAGTCCAGTCCAGTAGGTAATGTAGTCAGTGATATTCCAATGTCTCAAATACGCTCAGGAACTATAATCCCATTAGATAGGAAGCTCACTAAAACGTTATCAGTCCATCAATAATAAAGAAGTGTACATTGATGAAGTTCAGAATAAAAGAAGATGCCAACAGAAAGAAGAATCCTTGTTTAAGTCTACTTAAACAAGGATTTTTTATTTAAGTTTACTTGTTAGTAGACTTAAATAAAAAGCATTTCTGAAATCCAAGTGTTTGCGATATAACTACAATCCTCTCAACATGGACTTTAACCAGTGACTCCAACATTTTCCATTATATATTATAGACCAGTTAGCTTAACAGAAGTGAAGCTAATAGGTCTATAATATAATTCCGCTATACAAGTAAATCTGTTTACTTTTTCCGAGTTAACTGATATGATTTTAATTTACAGTGAGATTCATAAGAGTTCTGTAGCGTCAGTTCGCAGATACGCCAACGAATACCAACCGGTAAAACATTTACTGCTGTGAATAGATGACAGAGAAACAGGAACGCTTAAACCATTACGAATAAATGTTGTTAGAGGGAGATTCGACAAACTTCGTGCTGTGCAAGTACAATTGTGAGGTCGCGTAAATCTTTCATTTGCATGTGGGGTACCTTACATGAACAGCAATTATATTCCATATCACAGTGCGCCTATACAAGAATTGTTGCCCCAAGATATGAAAGGCAGAAACTTTTGTCAGTGGCTCATTTTCCAATGCACTCATCCTCAATTTCTCAGCTATACTGTCGACTAACCTCAGAGAAATATTCAAAAAGTGCCGGATTTGAGCTTCTGCTATATTTTGTAGCCAATAAAATTCACGAAGACAACCTCACCAATTCGGATTCTCTTCTTTTTATGGATGTATTTTATTATGAGAAAGAAACGAAATTATTCCAAAGGTAAAATCAAATGAAAATGAAGACAGAAAGGAACCTGCAAAGCCTTCCTCTGATATTATATCAATTGCTAATGGCAATCTGACATTATCAATTAGCCACTGAAAGGTAAGTGCGTTTTCTTACCTCCTGGTACCACTGCTTAATATACCTTATGGATCAGGAACCTGTACTCGGCTGCAAATTTTTATATTGAAGGAAACAGCTGAAGTATTTGGTCATTTTTCTGGATTTGACAAAGAAAAGACACGATAGTGGTAAATATTAAAAATTATAATATGAAATGCGCTATTTGAAACAGGGACTGGTGTTGTTGGTGTTATAGAAGAATCAGTGACTAAGGCCATATTGCTCCGTGTGTACTGTTTGAAAATTGCATGTGTTGTGTTGTCGATTTTTTTGTTTTCTGGACGAAAAATCCGAGTTTTCCGGGAGAAAAAAGCCATGCTGTCCTTGCCTGAGACCGACTAACTCGGCCATGATGTGAAAAGGGTCCATTAAAATTCCTCATATCATCGACGGGACTCAAACTCAGGCCTTTTCCACTTGGTGTGGGAGGACAACGATCCTACCAACTGTGCTACCCACATAATAATGGCAGAAAAGATAGTAATTTGGGTGATGTAAGAGCGTGGTAGTGGAAGTTGAAATAACAACGCTTAAAAGGGAAGAATCTGCAGTGAAGTGAAAAAAAAGAAGAAAGTAAAGGAGAAGTTAAATTACACGACGACAGCAGTTCCCTTGATACTCTTATTAAATATGCTAATTCTGATGAGGAACTTGAAAAATATTTCTAGGATCTAACTTCGTTAAGAGACAATACGATAGAACCAGTAGAATATTTCCAATTCCTTCAAAGAAGAGAATACGACTTGGGAGGGACCGTATTCTGATTAAATTTATAGTTATATTGCATCTGTTCTAATTAAAATATGCACTTTTTATTCCATTTTTTTAAGATAAACATTTTCATATATTTTTTTCTCATTTGTCTCCAAATACCTTTAATACGTTGTGGATTAGGAATAATTTGCTTCTTTTTATGAGCTACTACTACTTGAAAACCTTTATATATAATTATGTTATATAATTTGCACCACCCCACCCGCCCGAATTAGTGAGGCCATACGCTATTGCAAACAGCGCACTGTATAAAGATTATATGCAATATTTCAACTCAGCAGAATATGAATTGCTTTCGGAAATTAATCCGGCGACTCCAAGGACTACCACTGAAAGAAACTTGACTCACATATTTAAACATACTTAAATTCCTCATTCCACAAAAAAAAATAAAACAAATTACTGACAGCTGTTGATTTTATCTTTGGAAGTTTTCTTCCGATTTAGAAAGTTTTGGAGGAAATTTGCATATATGCATTTTGATTAATATAGTCGAGAAAATCTGAGAAACACATTTGAAAAAACACAAAGCACAGCTTTTCCATTTCTTTTAATCAAAATGCTCGATACAAAAACTAATATCCCTCCCTTTTAGAAAATAAAGTTTAGGTTACAATAAATAATGATTTTATGTGTCTTCCACTGAAAAAACAAACTGAAACGTATTATAAATACTCCATAAACAGAATCTTTGAATTTGTGAAGGAGTAACTGTTAACAGAAGAGAAACCTATCACACACTATGAACTCACACTTTTATAATTCGATATCCGCAGGGTTCCAATTCAATTTCCCTCCACTCGAATGTACTTCTCTATAATGGATTTGACACATGCTTTTTAAAATATTAGGAATAGATAATACCTCCTTGATTCTTCTCCAATCCAAACAAGTATTTTATGGCAAATGAACTGATCTTTTAGTTTTATGTGGTGGAAGAAGAGAAGACAATTAGTATTACCATCAATAACATTACAGCAATGAAAGGTGTACCATATCGGCATCATGTGAAGAATATTATTATGAACAACGCTGGCGAGTTCTTTATTACATCCAAGGTTAAGTTTGTGCAGGTCAGAGCCAAAGACTACGCAGACCAGAAGGCGTCCGTATCGTTTCTGAAATTATCAGTGCTTTAACGGCCTGGAAAAACATGATGGAACAGCGCATCTCCATAATATAACTCAACTTGAAATGGCTTCAAAAAGCGCCATCGCTGGAACTCTAGTTTTTAGGCAATGAGTTAATATTTAGTAAGTTATTGGAGCTCTTTGATTGAAAGTATTTTGAACTCTAGAAGCTTTTTAGTTTATAGTGTTCTTCTAATGAGTGGATTGAAAGAACAATAAAGAAGACAGTTTAATGCTGGATAAATGACACACTGTATTATATAATTCAAGAACATTCCTATTAATCTGTTACGTGTGGATAATTTCACATTATTAAGGAGCAGAAAATAGGAACTCGACGAATTTAGGGCAAGGGCCTTAAATTCGTTGAATAGAAGATATTAAATTAAAATCATACATTTTACTGCACGAACATACCATGAAAAGTAATTTCTTGTTCACAGTTCCACGTCAGGTTTATCAATGAATTAATTTATCGGTTTCAATCCATTATTTAAACGCACCAAGGATAGAAAACTGTTAAATTTTCTCCATTAGGCAACTTAGTTAATGCTATTCAGGATCTTGACAGAAACTATTTCTCTTTGGAAAAAAGTGTCAAAGTAGACAAATTAGAACGCATGCGCAAGGGAAGTCGCGTTAGCAGTAATGTAGTGTCAGACCAAAGGCCCATGGTTAAGCAACGAACATTTGGAGCCTGACTTATGAGGTTCATTACAGTGCTGGTATTTAGTTTTAGTGCTGCGAGGACTTCTCTGACAGGCAAACCCGCGTGCTTAACTTCAGCTAATCAATATTCACAATGGTCCAATGGTTGCCATGACAACAGACATCCGCACGCTCAAGTAAAAATCTGACATCAGAGTATCCGACCTCGCAAGTTTCAGGTATAGAGAGAGAGAGAGAGAGAGAGAGAGAGAGAGAGAGAGAGAGAGAGAGAGCTGGCCGATGATGTTAAATAACAAAGATTGCTTTGTACGCCACGACCTCTGTTGTCAAATTTTTACTTTAATTTGTTTCACTTGGTGTTAATGACGATTAACCCATATAAAATCAGTTTAGGACTCGCCTGTGGACTACAAAGCACTAATTTGCGCTTTCCATAAGGCGAATGAATGGACTGGTTTATTTATTACTGTCTATGTGAACAGTCATATTCGTTTTATGATTGTAAAGGGTGTTCTCCATTGCAAAAGCATGCTCTTAATTACTAAAACAGTAATTACATTTACACAAATTACTTTAAATTTTCTGGATTAAAAAAAAAACGAGTGTAAATCTGTATAAACTCGTATGGGAACATTCGGATATAAAAGCTGATATAAAAGATAACAAATCTCGTTTTCTTACTGGTAAGGAGCTTAAGTTCTAATTCAGTTTAAAAGTGCGCTATTCAATATCTATTTTAACACTTTTAATGCGTCACAGATTCGTTCCTGAAAACGCAACGTTAACCAAAACAATTTTAGTAAATCAATTTACATGAAATGCAGTAAACAAGAGTTTATAATAGAACTGATCGAAAACTAGGTTCTCTAGACAAATAAGGTTTATAAATCCACCCACGTGAATTTCTCTTAAATCGATTATTAAACCAGCATTATGTTTTCTAAGCACAATATGCTTTTAAACGTAGGTTTAAAAGCATACTGGACGAAAAACCCGAGTTTCTGGGAGAAAAAACCATGCTACCCACGCCTGAGACCGACTAACTCAGCCAGGTTGCGAAAAAGACTCAAATATCCCTCGCGTCACTGACGGGATTCGAACTCGGGTCTTTCCCACCCGGTGTGGGGAAGACGGTTATTACCAAACAGTTTGGAGAAGGACTATGAAGAAAACGGATTGTGCAGCCCATGGCAATATGGATTCAGGAGGGCAAATCTCCTGAAGATTAATTCAAAAAAAAGGTACAAAATGTTCAGAAGACTCTGGAGAACTATGTTCGAGGTATCTTTGTTGACTTTAAGGGGGTAATTGATCGTATATGGTGGCAGAGCTCTTTTTAAGTGATTTTTACAGGGGGGTATTCGTTTAAGAGGAATTTAAAAACTTGAGTTGATTTCATGTTATGATTAAATCATAAAACTCCCAGAATAAAGTAAACTTTTGTTGTGATTGACGAGCGTACTTTATATTCGTATTTCATATTCCAGTTTAGTATACGAGCGTACTTTATATTCAATACTAGGGTAGCGTACTTTAACTTACTAGGAACAGATCCAGTACGGTTTTTTAGGAGCATCAGCGATTAAGGCCATATTACTCCGTATATTCTATCTGTAAATTGCGTGCGTTCTGTGGCCGATTTTCTGTTTTCTGAACGAAAAAACCAGTTTCAGGGAGCAAAAACCAAACTACCCTCGCCTGAAACCAACTAACTCAGCAACATTGTGAAAAAGGCCCATAAAATTCCTCACATCATTGACGGGACTCGTACTCAAGTCTTTTCAACCTGGTGTGGTGAGGACGGCGAATCTACCAATTATGCTACCCACGAGGGTAGACGATCTGAACAAGCGTGAAATCAAATAATTCAAAACAGTAATCTCCAACCAAGGAACAGAAAAAGAGAATTCTTGCAGATCATCCGATTTTACATTCTGTAATTCCAAACAGCAAGAGGCTGAGATGGTTGGTTGGTTGGTTGGTTGGTTGGTTTTTGGGTTTTATTGGCGCATTAGCAAGTAAGGAGGCTGAGAATGACCATGAAATAAAGGCGTTATTGGATAAAACACCATCGCCAAGTTGTGATCTGAAGTGCCTAGCGGATGAACTCGAAGGATCTCGAACATGCACTGTGAATGGTTGTTTGTGATAAAAGGATTAAGAGTGTAGGGTGTGTGCCGTCTGGTCTTCTGGTAGGTGAACAATAGGTTAACAACCTGCGTGAAGTCACTAATAATTACAAATACCTCAGCATCTCGACCAGTTGGGTGCGTGAAAATGGACCTAACTGGAGTTGTGCACATTAAAATCTGCAACTAAAATTACCTCATGGTCAGAAAAGTTGGACTGGAGAAAATCGAGAGTCTGAGAAAGGAATTCAAAGAGTTCCAAGTGATTATTGGATGTGAGAGAACGATAGAGGTAGAGGCAGCAGATGAATTTAACAGAATAGGACAGAGATTTTAAGCCAGAAAGATTGAAAAGAGAATTTCAAATTACTGTTTGATAGACAATATCAGAACGGACAACTAGGACAACTGAGATGAGCATTGGTTGAATAAACCAATAATTGGGTTCTGTCAGAAAAAGTAAGTGGAGCTTGGCAGACTCTAAGTGGAAATTTACATCACTGAGATTGGAAAGGAGACCATGTTCATCTGTGAAATTAACGAAGAAGTGTTTTGGGAGTTTAGATCTTTTCGTAGTTTTAAGTTTTTGTATTAGTTTGACTATTATGATGCATGCATTCAGCAGATAAAGTAAAGACGGATGAAGTAATGAAATTTTTGGATATGGCGCACTCAAACAGGAATATACTCAGCTCATTGACATGAAATGGCCTCGACAATGCCTCTTCGCATACACACTACTCTTACTCCCTCCCTCCAGTCACTATCCGGCAGAAATTATACACTAGCTGTTATGGATGCCTCCTAGTTAGTTATCAATAGGTTTGGCCCGGTGGACTATCTAGCGGCCGGCTGGCGCATGCCGTTATTAGTCCACTGGATTCATCGAAGCTATAATTAGCTGATCTCGGACTGTGCCCTCGAACTGGAATGATACAAAAGAAAAAAAAGAACATTTTGGCAAAAATTTGTACAAGATAAGATGTATGGTGCATTCCATACAAGATTATGTTGACAAAATCAAGTTAGAAAAAGGGTATCATATAATAATAAGTGGACATCCTCAATGGAGAGCATTCTCTCCTCCTTGTTTCT
Source organism: Mastigoproctus giganteus (assembly GCF_048544385.1). Taxonomy (NCBI): domain Eukaryota; kingdom Metazoa; phylum Arthropoda; class Arachnida; order Uropygi; family Thelyphonidae; genus Mastigoproctus; species Mastigoproctus giganteus. Next base: position 160,259,421 of record NC_143586.1, on the reverse strand, counting down.
TGAAGATCGAGAAGGATCAGAAAATTGTGTCCAAAGAGAAATAAGGATGTCAAATAAGGAATATAAAGGGGATAGCGAGGAGCAAGAATTTACATTGGATGAGTTGAAAGTAGCTCTGGAAAGAACAAAGGGGCGAAAGGCACAAGGTAAGGATGGAATTTTGCCAGAGATAGTGAAAGTGTTTGGAGCCAAATATGGAATAGAGCTGATAGGTATATATAATACCTATTTAAAGGAAAAAGATTTTTCCGATACAATGGAAAGAGACAAATATAAAGATCCTGTTAAAAGTCCTGATAAAGAACCAACGGTTCCATCCTCTTATAGACTTGTGGCTCTTTTACCGGTTAGGGAAAAAATTATGAAAGACTTTTAATGAACAGGTTGGAGAAGGCCTATGAGGAAAAAGGATTGCGTAGCCCAAGGCAATATGGATTCAGGAAGGACAAATCTACTGAAGATCAATTAAAAAAAAAAAAAAAAAAAAAAATGGTACAAAATGTTCAGGAGACGCTGGAGAACTATGCTCTAGGTATCTTTGTTGACTTTAAGGGGGCAATTGATCGTCTATGGTGGCAGAGCGTTTTAGCTGGATAAGAATAATGGGTTGTACAAGGCAGCTATATGGGGTTATTTCAGTGAGATATATGTCAGTGTTATAACGAAATATACTGAAATTAGAAAAGAAGTTACGAAAGGTGTTCCTCCAGGGTATATTGTCGGACTATACAGATGGAATACAGTTATGGACGAGTCCCATAACATGTGCTCTATTGGTCAGATACCCAGGTGTGATAGTAGATGAGCATCTGTCTTTCCTGAAAGACCAAAAAAAAAAAAAGAGAAAAGATATGAATAATTTACTCTAAGATCAAAAGAACTGTTAGAGTGGATGGGGGAAGATAAAGGGAAGTCCCTTGACCTCCTACATAAGTGCATATGTCTATCTACAGTGTCATGCATGCAGGGCATATGGTTATAGGATTGGCAATCGCCAATGTTCGAAGGCGTCTCCTGTCTGCCCAGAGATTTCCCTTTCTTGTTGTGACGAGGGCCTGCATGACTGTCTCAAATGATGCATTACAACTGACAGCCGGAAAGGAGCCAGTTTCTCTGGTTATTGCAAGAAAGGCTTTGGAGTATGCGACAAAGAAGAACATCTGTATAGAGATATTGAGAATGAGATCCTGTGAAAATATAAGAATGCAGTATGGAAGAGAGGATTTCAAGGTTGAAAGAAACAGACTGCAAATAGAAGCAAGTATATGGCAAGAAAGGTGGGACAGTTCTGTTTATGGTCGAGTCGCATATGATTTTGTGCGTAGGATTGACACTGTACAAAATAATAAGAATTGGCATGAAATTTGGCATTAGGTGTTTTGGCAGCGGCACTGGTGATTGGGCATGTTTTGAGGAAACTAGTTGAGTTGGGAGTGGAGAGTAAAATCCTCTGTAGGTGTGGACAAGTATAAGATACTGGGCATATCCTAAGGCATTGCACTATGAAGACTTGAGAAATCAATTAGTACAATTTGGCACTGATACATACAGCTATTGTGAGCTCCTTGACTGTACAGAGAAGTACAGCGCCTTCCTGGACTCCGCAAATGCCGTTAGTTTCTGGAAGAAGGGATGGATGCTGTAGTGTATATAACTGTATATGTAAATAGTGAGTTTTAATTTTTGAGTTAAATTTTGTGAGTTTACATTTGAAGTTTTATTTTTCGAGTTAATTGAAATTAATATATTTAATAAAATTTTTTTGAATTTTATTTAAACAGATATTTTACGAGTTTGAAGGTGTAATGCAAAAGAACCACAATGGTCAAAGTGTTATAAAGCTCATAGAATTGTGTTTAGAGTTTCAGTTAGATAGTAGATATCCACCTTCACGGGACATGGGCGGTAACTTACTTCCCTAGATCTGACTTGTCAGATTGGGGGAAGGGGTGCGACCAAGGATTAAGTAAGAATAACTCTATTATAAACAAAGATATTAAACGCGGATGAGCTTATGCTTGATTTTGATTTTGATTTGGTAGTTGTTGGCGCATCGGCTTCTGTGGCCATATTGCACCTCCCAAGGTTTTTGCAGTACTTTGATCCAAGCCCGAGGCGAGAATCGAACCCGCGACCTTTGGGTTGCCGGGCAGGTACTTTACCCACTCGGCCAGCCCGGTCGGCTGATGAGCTTATGCTCTGAGAGCGTTAGAACAAGAGTTTGAAGAAGAAGGTGGATGTACCATCGAATTAAAAGGAAAATTCGATCTCGCTATGATTCCATCGCAACCTCAAAGGACATCAATCATACCGCATGACCGAAGAGAAGAGGAAGATTGCCGGAGCTTTGCTAAACATTTTTTTTTTTTTTTTTGAATTAAACATTGGAGGCTTGAAGTGGGAAACCACTTCAATCCTCCAATAAGCAAAGTGTTGGTATTGCACCAGTTGATGAGTCATTTACCATCTAGTATTACCTGGTGACACAGAGGGGCAGTATTCCTCTGTGTGAAATCCACTTTCGGCCACTGCTTAAGTTGGGTCGCCTTCAGTATACTAGATGCAGTCTTTCAGGACTTGCTCACGGAGATATACCCACGGTTACTAACAGTCCCACCATCGGGAAAGTGAAACAGAGGATTTATCACCGAACGACTGAACTTCGCAGAAATTCGGTATACTTAACTCAACTGTCACCTGAATATCATTTCTATCAGCGTTTTGAACTCCCAGGTAGCAAGCTCTAGCTTGTAACAAGATTCAGATATCTTCTACGATTCCATTTGAAGGAATCTAACCATTATATTTAGTTTTGTGCTTTCTGATTTTTTGGGAAATAGAAAAGGTGCATCTATCATTAGTATATTAAAAGCTTTATTTGTCTTGAGAGATGTTCTGAGATTTTCTATTCTGTGAGTAGCTAACGTTTTAGCGTTTAAAGCAACGTGTTGCGATTTGAACGCAAGTCTTTGTACGATGGTCGTCGATGGATGTCGGAGGTTTGACCATATCAAAGGTCACGATTATGTTTCGGATCGAAACTTCATTTAGTAAACGCATGTTTGCACAATCCCCTGGTCTTGTAACTCAGGTTTCAGTTCATATTCCAATGAGTTCAAATTCCGTCAATGAAACGAGGAATTTGTACGCTTTTTTCACAGCTGAGTTAATTGGTTTCAGACGAGGGCAATATGGTATTTTCTAACAAATCGACCGCAGAACACACTCAGTTTACAGACATATTTTATATGGCGCAATATGGACTGAGTTGCAGATGCGCTTAAAACCCTACAACAACCACCAACAACAAAATAAATAGGGACTCTTGTTTTAATAGTGTCTGTTCTCTGACTGTACTCCGTCTCCCGCTCTGTCACAAGGGGCTACCCCCAGGGCTCTGTTCTTGGACCACTCGTCTGGAACACTGTTCTTGACGAATGGCTCCTTAAAACTATTCCTTATACTTCCAAATTGGCTTATGCAGACGATCTCATCCTGCTGATCCAGGGCGATTCCCGTGCCTCCCTTGAAAGTACTGCCAACTTAGTCATGTCAGATCTTTCTCAATGGCTCACCATAAACAAATTGTCCATATCCTCCACGAAAACTAAAATTATGCTGGTTAAGGGTTCGCTTAATATTTCACGGCCACCTGTTGTAAAACTTCAAAACAAATCACTTTCCATGGTTTCTTCTCTAAAATTTCTTGGACTGATCATTGATAGTAAACTTACGTTTACTAAACGCTTGGAAGATCTCTTAGAGAAAGTCAAAAAAACTTACCTTCTCACTTCTGCATCTCTACAAACAATCTTGGGGTCTTAATTCTCCTTCTCAACGGTTATATTACAAAGCTGTGTTTCTACTAATTTGTTCCTATGGCGCGGCCGTCTAGGTCTGGCATGTTAAGAAGGTTTCAATACAGACTAAACTTCAGAGCATTCAACGTAAAATGCTTTTAGAAATGTGCAGGACTGTATCTACTCCTGCTTTGCAGGTCCTTAACGGCTGTCTGCCCCTCGATCTCTTTCTTATGTACCAAGGCCTGTGCTTCTACATTAGGCACGCTGTCCCTGTCACCTTTCTTGGTATTACCATCAATGTCACTGTGGATCCCAAGGCAGAGAAAAGACGCTGTCGGAATATTTTGATGCAAAGCTGTCAAGACAGATGGTCCGCTACCTCTAAGGGTCTTGTTACTTTAAAGTTCGTCCCCAACGTCACCTTTGCCACGTTAGAGTCCACTTAGAAATGGTTTCATCCTGGTCTGTACACTCTCTACTTACTCTCCGGTCATGGCTCCCTTAATGCCAAACTTGCAACTTTCAACCTTGCTGAATCACCTCCCTGTTCTTGTGATGACCCAGAAGACTGGGAACATATTTTATACCACTGCCATCAATACCTAGATCTTCGACAGAACCTTCTTCTTTGGCGCCTCCGTAGCCAGGTGGGAAGGAGCAGCAGTGCGCAGCACACGCTTCTTGATTAGACCGGGGTTCGAGCCCGTCACCACCAAATACGGAGGATGCGGAAAGGTCAAGGAATGACCACCGCATATCCCGGAGCAATATGGCCTTAGTTGCTAATGCTCCTAAAAACCAACCAAAACAAAACAAAAACAAGAACCTTCTTCTCTCCACCAGTATCACTGTCCCCGGAAATGAGCCAGACTTTCTGACCACCAGAGAAAATTCTTTCCAGTCCCTGCAAGGATTTGTTCGCCATGCTTTCGATCGCCGGAGATGCCTTTTCACTCAACTACGGAATACTTCCTAGTGGAGACACCTGCTGGCACTGGCCTTTGGCCAGTGCGGGATCAGATATATATATATGTATAAATATATATATATTTATATTTTTTTTTACTCTTTTTATTTTTTTAAATTTTATATTTTATTTATTTTATAATTTTTTAATTTTTTTTATTATTTTTATTTTATTTTATTTTCATTTCTTTTTTTTTTTTTCTTTTTCTTCCCCTTCACATTTTATTTGTATTTATTTACTTATTTATTTTTGCTGGTTCCCTGAGTTTGGGCTGCCCGATGGACAGGATTTTATTATCTAGCTTTTATTATTTTCTTACATATATATATTAATAGTTATATTAGTGATAAAAGGAAAGCAAGAAAGTTAAAAGACAATAACTAATATTTATGGGTTAATGCAGTTGCAAGCAATCATGCAATACACCCACAATGTCTATAGAATATCATTAGAAAAAAGTAAATCAATCCAATAATAAGAATACCATCAAGGACTTAAGAAAACGCAAAAAAAAAAAAAAAAAAAAAAAATTATTATCGCTTTTTACCGACAATCTAGATGACTTCAACTGGGGCCAACCACCCAGAATGAAGGCAAAAAACGACAAGAAGTTCTCTGTTTCTGTGTTGATCAATATATGCTAAGTAATTTAAATCTAAACCAAATATAAACCAGTATAGGCCGAATATAAATCGAATATAAATAAATAATTAATTAAGAAAAATTTTTTGAAATATTAGAATCAAAGGTAAGAAATATAAGTAAAATATAAATGTAAGCATATATTAATCATCGTTGACCCGACAGAGAACGTAATTTAATGATTAAAATAAGATTAAATACATACTACATTTGACCGTATCTAGGACATAATGTAATAGTCGTCAAAATAATACGTGGTGCCCCCTATGTGATGGATACGGTAAAAATAAATAAATAATTAAATTAAATTAACGCAAAGAGAAACATGCAGATAGTAAGAAGAAAAACTAAAGGAGTAGGAAAAATAGAACCTGAACTCCACAAAGGCGAAAAATAGTGGTATAGATAAGAAATAGTTTCTCCTACGTCCTCGGATTGCCCTAATAATTCCGGAGAATAAAAATAAAGAGTGTAGGACAGTTTAAAGACATTACAAGATATAAGTTGTGGCTCGGGTATGCCCGGGATCGCAAACCCGTTCCTATAGTAGGACCCTGAGCTGAATTTGCATGTTATCTCAGCGTGAATTTAAGTAAATTTAAATGAATTTAACTATATGTATTAAAAAAAAAAAAAAAAAATGATACACTGTAATTTGCAAGCCGGTGGGTACAAGTTTTCTACGCCGTAAGACACCAAGAATGCAAAGTGTATCCTATTTACATATATACATGGCACTAAATATAACGATTTTATTGAAAATTATATTGAAACGATAGGTTCAGAAAACAAATTTTTGAAATTAATTATGCTAATTGCTTTCCTGAAGTGATATTTCAGGTAAGCGATAGGGAAATTATTATTAATCAACTTGCCGTACAACGCTGTTAAGCCTGTTGAACAATTTTTATTACTATTGCAGATATAAGCAATCCTTAAACATTGCGATAAAATTATATTAGCATGCACTGATTTTGATACATTTGATTTCCAGTTTGTAAGGCTGACTACGTTAAAATTAAATGCATCTCTTTTATTATATATGTTTACGTCTATTTTATTATTATGGAATATTTCTATATGAAGATCCAAGTAATTTGCTATAGTATCGGAACTATTAGTTTTTTCCAACACAAGCTCCACTGGATATAATCCACTGTAATCCTGGACAAAATGTGGACAATTAAAAACACATATATCATCTACGTATCTGTATATAAGTAGGTTATCTTGAAATTCTCTTTCTGTATAATACAGATAAAGGTTTGCGATTATGCTTGATGCTGGACTTCCCATAAGGGTGCCAGTCACTTGTAAGTATAACGAAGTTCCGTCATATACATAATTATTAAAGATGCATAATTTTATTAGAGAATCCCAATAGGTTAAGTCAACCTTTATGGCATTTTTATTTTCTAAATATAGTTTCTGGAGGACGACTTTTAAATTATCAAGATTAATACTCGTAAATAGACTGTTAAAGTCAAATGTTTGTATTTGATGAATATTGTTATTTTTTATAGCATTTATAATCGGTAAGTTATTATTTATTATAATAGTTTTATTTAAGTTATTTAATATAATTTTAAGTAAAAAGCGATACATTTTTTTTTTTTTTTGCGTTTTCTTAAGTCCTTGATGGTATTCTTATTATTGGATTGATTTACTTTTTCTAATGATATTCTATATATATATATATATATATATATTTATTTATTTATTTATTTTGCTCTGATATTAGGGCAGTAAGAGCTGATAAACCAGAGTGTTCGGAGGGTTTAAGACCATATTGTGCAGTATATATAACATGTCTGTAAACTGAGTGTATTCTGTGGTCGATTTGCTGTTTTCTGGATAAAAATCCGAATTTACTGGAGAAAAACCTACGCTACCCTCGTCTGAGACTGACTAGCTCAGTCATATTGTAAGAAAGACCCATAAAAATTCCACACGTCATTGACGGGACTCAAAGTCGGGTCTTTTCCCCTGAGTGAGGAGGTCAGCGATTCTACCAACTAGTCGTTCGGTGAAGATTATATTAGCCTACATGTAGCATACCTTAGTAAGATCTCCATAATGGGTTGTGGCTACTCAGGTCTAATAAAATAAAAAGTGGAGGCAGAAGCTTAGATATTATATTGTCGAGATCAATATGAGCAAGTGAATAATTTGACGGGATATATTAATTGAGATCAGGTTTAAAGTGTAACACCACTATTTCTAAGTTAGTTTAGAGAGGAATAAGTCTGCAAGAGGATATTGGACAAAATCACAGAATCATCCCCTCCCCCACAAGCAGGTGATTCTGTGCTTTTGTCGGGTCTGTACATGGCTTCTTACCTTAGGAATATAGTTTCTTACCTTAGGAATTAACCCAGGTAAGTTTCATGTAGGCACACATTAACAGGGTCATTTGTTTAACTAGATATGGTAGTTCGTCAATATTGCTGCGCAAGTCCTGGAAATTCCATTGCATTATATTCTGCATTACTTCGTCTTAGACTAGGATAATTTATCTGACTGCTTGTTCAAGGAGGTAAACTTCTTTCGCTCTTGTTTGGCTTATTTTCTTTCTTTGGGAATATAAGGCGACCATCATCCATGTTTATACTACATCCAATCTTCTGCATGTAGTATAACCATTGCATTATTTTATACCGTTTGATCGTCCATTTCCATGTTAGTGGAATTCAACTTTCGATTCCAATCTGATCACTCGCCAATTGCATGTAAACTATCCTTACAGAGCAATTCCCTTGGGTTTCCTGAGGAGTACTCCGCAGAACTGCCTAAGATAGTCTTCTCTACCAAATATCTGAAGCCAGAGATCATTCTCCAATGCTTGATTGGGTTTGATTGGGGGCGTCTCTATTCTGAGCCATTGGAGGATGCGGTTATGCTCCTGTCCGAACAACTGAAGTTAATTGCACTACGTGGTGCAGCCAGAATCACCAGGATTGGTAACAGGTCGAATCGGGGTTTTAATAAGGAAACTAAGATGGCTTTCATCAAGAAGCAGAAGGCCTACCGGAAATGGCAGAAAACAACTTCTCACAGACCGTTCCATCTTTAAGAAAGAAAGAGCTTGCTTCTTGAAAAAGAAAAGGCAGGTCCTTAACCAAGCTGTTCTCAATAGCTTTAAGAGTGGTAGAAGGATCCTTTCGCATCATCATCATCTAGCCATTGACCAAAAGCTTGTCCAGGAATGGGCACAGTTCAGCTTACTGCAGGCAGATTTTCCTGACTCTGATTCCTCTCTCTCGCAGGAGACTGGTTATCTAGGGCACACTTGTCTGAAATAGAAATAACTAGGGAGACCCTAATTGATGTCATCAATGCTTGTTTGGTTTTTAGGAGCATTAGCAACTAAGGCCATATTGCTCCGGGATATGCGGTGGCCATTCCCTGACCTTTCCACATCCTCCGTATTTAGTGGTGACGGGCTCGAATCCCCGTCTAATCAAGAAGCGTGTGCTACGCACTATTGCTCCTTCCCACCTGGCTACGGAGGCGCCGATGTCATCAATAAACTACCCAACAAAGCCACTGTAGGTCCAGATGGTTTCGCACTCTTTATTATCAAAATTTGCAGCCCATATATAGTCGACCTTCACCTTTTCGGACAAATCCTGCAATCTGAAACAGTTCCTTCAATTTGGAAAACTTACCATGTTAAGCCCATTCCAAAGATCAAGAAACACAAATCTCCTAAAGACCTGCGACCAATCTCCATCAGTTGTTCTTTACTCAAAATTTTTGAAAAAGTAATTCAGCCAACAATTGCCCAGCATTGCTTTGCACACAGGATCGAGTACATGCATACCGTTCTACAAAGGAGATCGACAACTACCAATCTTCTTGATACCTTCTTCAGAATTCAGCGCACCCTCAACAAAAAATCACAGATTGATATCATATTCCTCGACATAAAATCGGCTTATGACGGAATACACCTCCCAGCTCTTTTTTACAATTCTGAAACATTACTTCGGCCTGGCAGATACCTTACTTCAAATTTTGAAGTCTATTTTACTTCCTAGACACCTGTCTGTGACCCACAATGACTTTCAAGTAACTATTGACGTCTCAAGAGGCATCCTGGAAGGAAGCGTACAGTCAGCTATCCTGTTTGCAGCAGTTTTGGAGCCTTTCCTTGCTCAGAATCCGAACTTTGTCTCTTATGCTGACGATCTGAAGTTCTACGTGAGCTCGGATCATAATCATAAAATTCATGATGTCAACCAACAAGCTTCTAGGCAGATATTGAGCTTGGAAAGTTATCTTGCTACAATTGGGCTGCATCTGAGCCCTTCCAAATCAGCGCAACTGACGATAACCACGATGAGAGTTAAAAATGATATCCAAATCTTTGTTAGTGGGGAGCCAGTGCAAAACGTGACCTTCACCCCACACCTCGTATATCTACAAAAAAAAGATCAAAAACTACTCAGCCCTCATAGCAAGAGTCTCGCGAAAGGATTGGGGCTTAAGGAAAAGAACCCTGATCCACTTTTACAAGGCTTTCTTCATTCCAGCCATCAGCTGTGCAGCAGGGATCTGGTTTAAAAAAGCAACCACCGCAGTTAATAAAAGAAAGCTAGAAACAATACAGCGCAGCATCTTACTCACTGTCTCCAGAGCATGCTGCACGGTCAGCTCACATGCACTGCAGGCCCTTGTGGGGCTCCTACCCTTGGACCTGGAGATTGTCCGCTGTGGCATGCTATATCAACTATCAAGAGGGAACAGTGTAACTTGCATTGGCTTCACCACAGACCCGACCAACAACAGCAACACAGAAAAGAAACGACTAACCAAATATCTTCAACAAACCTGGCAGTCCCGATGGGCGGACTCAACTAAAGGTGAGATAACCCGGAAGTTCATCCCGGACATTACCCAAGTGTATCCCGAACAGCCAAACTGGTTCTCACCGGGGCTCTACACCACCTTTCTTCTAACAGGGCATGGCTCTTTTAATGCCAAGCTGTCAACTTTCGGCATCAGGGATTCCCCATTATGCCACTGCGGAGAAAACCAAACATGGTCACACCTAATGCACGATTGTACCCTCTTTGAGGACATCAGATGTCATTTCATCACAAAGATACGCTTTAATCCGAAGGAACGGGATCACCTTATATTACATGAGGAGGAGCACTACAAGGCCCTCTCGTGCTTTGCACATGAGCTGTTTACCCGGCTAAGGGCAATGACCCAACCTCCCCAGGCCTGATGCAGGACCATGACCACGACCAAACTGGATGAGACATCCCATGACCAACGCCGGCATTCAACCGATCTGTGAACAAGTCAGTAGAGACCTTGTCCGTGGATGTACCTCCTGGTGGGGCCAGTGTTGTGATGCTGTCCTGAACCTGCTGGCCTAGCCACCACTCTGCAGCCAGGCTGCAAACACGCCATATTGGCGACCTGTGCCGGCTCCCTTGTCCGCCCCTTGCTATCCCACCACGGCAGGGGGGTGGAGACGGTCATACTGTTTCCTCCCCTCCACGCCACCCCCATTCTTCCTTCTGGCAGGGCATGCCCTGCTGACATTGGCCATATCCATTGGCCTTATCCTTCCTCCTTTAACCCCCCAGTCTTCATTCCCCCCCCCTTCTATCTTTACACACGTGAATTTCCCCACACACATAAATTCAATGAATCCAAATTAACTTACGCCCATATTTCGGTCTATCCTTATTCAAGCGACATCACCCTACGCAACCGAGAGATATCACACATATATGTGAAAAAAAAATTTTTTTTTTTTTTTTTTTTTTTAGGTCCTTGCCACTGAAATCTCAGAAAACTAGGTGGCAGGATCTGCCAGAGTGAACTAAAGATTATCGGGTACCTGGTCTGCCTCCACGGGGCGTAAGTGGGGCAACGTTGGGCCTCATAAGAGGTCCAGCGGCTAAAAAAAAAGCGGCCAGAGGAACAACGGTACAAAACACCACACTTCCATAATCCATACACTTTTAAATCTCTGGCCTTCCCAGTGAACTGGTACACCCACAATAAAAGCAACGCGGAGATGGGGGAAACCCCTGGTGCCGTTAGACACTGAAAACACTTACACTGACCTTGGCCTTATCTGGGATATTGGGCTCACATTTCAGCCTCACTTTGTCAGGATGAGGCAGAAGACGTACGCGGCTCTTTGGGCAGTGCATCAAGAGCTCGTTGGTGCGCATCAGCCAGCGCTGCTTGTTCGGCACATCCTGAGGTGTATTATGCCGATTCCGCTCTATGCTTCAGAAATTTGGTAATCTGCCCCTGCCTCATACCTTCAGAAGAATCTCAGTTTAGAGTACTGATTGCTTAGATGGATGAACAGGGTGGTAGGCTACCCCCCCCCCCCCCCAACTATCTCCAGATCGATCTTACAGGCAAATCTGGGCACCACTCCCTGGAGACATATCATCATGACAAAAATGTCCTCACGCTTGCACGGCTTATAACGAGGCGAATTGATGCTCCATCGGTATCCACATTAATCTATGGCCCGAAGAGGGCAAGAGGGGGAGCACCCCGACTCCTGTCTCCCTCTGCGTCTTACGCTGTCAAGCATTGATTCCCTGAGGAACATGTTTCCAGCCAACTGTCTTCGGATCTTCAATAAATTTAGGATCCACCCTGATAGGTTCTGTGAAGACAAGCTCTACAGGAAGGAAATCCTCAAGAACTGCTACCAGATAATGAATCTATGATACTCACCTGCTCCTGGACATGACTGACTGTGCTTTTTTTAAACTCCTATTTGTATATGACAAAGACTTTTTGTCTTCATGCAATCATATATTTTGTATATTATTGTATATATATTACTCCTGTAAAAGTCTCGGGTCGAGCACGCATGTACTCTTGTTTATACATTGTGTTCCTCGCACCTTAGTCTGTAAATATTCACATCCTTCTGGCACAGAGCCGTCCCGGGGTGACCCAAGGTTTCTTGGGAAATAAACTGATTTTAATAATAATAATAATTGTTTTATTCCTGTAGAAACAGTGCGCTTTAGTTTGGTAGGTTCCTGTGGTGCTGGCTCTTTGTCAGGTGGTATATTGATTAGAATGCCAGTTATCGCATTGGCTGTGTCTGAGCATGTGTTTGTTTTGATGGGCGACAGGTGTTGTTCGGGCCCAGGTGGCCAGGGATCTGTTCCGGGAAACCGAGACATCTATTTGAATGGCAATGTTTTGTAGCCTTTGACAGTTGCTGCATACAAACGTGCAGACACACTTGCTAATATTTGCTTTCGTGCTTTCGGATAAGTTACTTGGTTTTCTACCTTATATATATTTGAATTGTTTTCTGGAGTTACCGCAGCTCACAAGTCTCAGAGATGGCTGGATGATTTCCTTTGCAGTTTGGGCAAAGAGAATGAGAAGCAATGCATCTGTTTGGCCGTGATCTTTTGACCCAAAAAGAGGACAGTTTGCATCACTTCCACATGGTGCCTAAGAATGGCCGTATATTTTTGGCATTTGCACCATCTGATAAGATTTGGTACGTATAAAATAGCAGATAACTAGCTTTAACCGCCACAAAAAGTACTGAAGTTAAGTATGATGCTACGTATGGGTATTAAATTTCCAACCTTTTTGGTTCCGATTCTTCTTCTATGTAACCATCTGATCATTAAATTCCTCAGGTATTTCCTTCGCTGAGACGATCAACAAGTCCCACTCCATTATAACCCCTAGAGTTATCAAGTAGTGTGAGAAGTGACTGAAACTGCAAGTCCACCAAAAGGTTTTTGTTTTAATAACTGATCTGAATGTCTTGGTTGAGATGTTTCTCTTAGGAGATTGCCAGACTGAAGTCTCTTAACCATTTATGGAGATGCTGTCTCAATACTTTTCTGTACAAAAAAGAAGAAAGTTTGCTAAATGACAGTGTGCCCAGTGAATTCATAATGAGGAAAGACGGCATTTCCTGCAGAGATAAGTCTTTTTTAATCCTTTTAGACTGTGAAAACTCGAGGTCCTTTTCATGCATGATACCTTGGTTAGTGTATGTTGGCTCAATTGGTTCAAATCCATGTTGCTCCTTTTAGCCGTGGATCTTTTCTTTACACCTACGTTCCAGGTCCCTCCAAGCCGTGGCAGGAGCGCTACCACCAGTGAACAAGCCGCTGTTAAAGTTAGTTTAGTTAGTATAGAAGTTAATAAATATAATAAAAAAGAAAGATTACTTCTTACTCGAAACCTTTTAAGTACAGAGCCACTTGCAATAACTGATGAGAGAAACAAAACAACTGAATCAATTTGAAAGAGCACTTTGTACATCGTACTAGAAAATCGCTTGGCACTCAGCTTCGGTTGGTTTGGACAAAAACCATGAATGCTGAGGTCTATTTAGACGTCCTGGATAACAAAACATTACCTTTGTGGCATGTCGGGAAAGGCTCATACCTGTATCAGCAGGACATGTATTTGAAAAATCTGGGTTGGCCTTACACTTACTAGCCCAGAGCGCTGACACCAATCTATAAAGAATCTCTGGGATGTATTGGATCGTCGGGTGAGTGTGGGGAGAGACTGCCAAAAAAACAGAACTGAACTGGTTGTCGATTTAAAGGCAGAATGGTGGAAAATATTGGAGGACATTTATAAAAAAATGGGGAGAATGTTGCAGAGACTAGAGGCTGCCTTAAAAGCCAAACGTTTCAGCGCACCTTATTAGTTTTCTTATAAATAAAGTTTATTCACATTTCATGTAAGTGACCTTTATTTATAGGAATAGATTTTAGCAGGTTGATGTACTGAAGACAAGTATAAACAGTATGGAGATTGTCAATAAAATTTGTCTCCCTGAATACAAACAGTAAGGAATTTATTATATGTTATTGAGATACGACTGCAGGATTAGATGGAATTGAAAAACGGAAAGATGAGTTTGATTTTTTTCACGAACTGTCCGTGCACTCTTGATCAGAATACGGCGAGTGTACAGAGAGTTCACGAAAAAGTCAACCTGTCATGAAGAACCAGCGAAATGGTAAACAGCCTCGTCGTCACGCAGAGAACGATGCATTCGATCAAACAGCAATTCTTCAACAGAACCTATTTAATAAACTGCAAAAAGTATTCTCAGAACAAAATAAAGACATTTTTTGTTCTGAGAATAATTTTGCTTTTTTACAAGGATTCTGAAATGGATATGTAAGATCCTGATCACACAAATCTGTACATGGGGTACAGATTTGCGTGATCAAGGTGCATTTCATACATCTGCATTATATGCTCAAAATGCACAATGCACCAAAGGAAGCTACATTGCACATTTTGAATATATTTTGTGTACTCGTGAGTTCACTGGTATATCCATCGAGGTTCTCTGCAAATACAGTTGGTTTAGTAAATCAGTTTAAGAATTATAAGACAATTTAAGGAGGACAAAGGGATATTCTTAAAGAGACATACAAAGTTATGTAATGAAATTTGCATGGCTCAAATATCCTGAATGAATGTCAGGAAGACGTGACCTCAGGAGAGAGATTATGAAGTTACAACGGGAAGCTGATGTGGATCCGATGTAAAAGAAATACGGGAAAACGTAAAATTACCGAAGTAAACAGGATCACCAAGACTGTAGAGTATAAGTAACTTCAATGTAGAAGAAAAGGAATAGACTGGAAGTTTGTCTTTTTAACAAATATTGAAAGAAAAATTGTAAACGATTTGTATGGCGCTGTGTCGGGGTGATTTTTAATAAACAGAAAAAAAAAAACAAATAAACAATAAATAAGAATTAAAGCATGAATAATTATTGAAATTTCGAAGGTGTGAATTCTGTCCATGCTATTAGACATTAAAATTATCAAAATTAAAGGATCTTTCTGAAATATAAGTACCAAGATGCATTGTTGACGTTGTGGTCTATACTATCTCCCCACTTTAAGCGAAAGTTTGAACCAATTGCCGATGAATTATTACAATGCGTTTTGTACCAAAATGCATTGCAATAATATATGTTGGTGTTAATGGATTAGAATGAGAGATTCTTCGAGAAAGAAGTCAGTGGATCGATAGGATAATTTCTGAAAGACAATATTAGCAGCTATAATCGAGATGATTGTCATCTATTCCATCTTAGATACATCCTTTTCTAGGCTGAGTTAGTTGGTCTCAGAAGAGGGTAGCATGGTTTTTTTTTCTCTCTCGGAAACTCGAGTTTTTCGTTCCGCAGATCAGGCAAATCAACCACAGAACACACGCAATTTATAGACACTATATGCAGCAATATTGCAAAGTCGCTGATGTGCCTAAAACTCTACAACAAGCAAACAATCTTCAATATTCGAATGGGGAAAAAACCTAATTAATTATTCCTTCTTCTTCTTCTTTTGATGCCGTCTCCTATTGGAGGTTGGCGATCACCACGCTGTACTTCTCTCTGTCTTGGGGGGAGATGAAAAAGATCCTCAGCTGATCTGTCAGTCCAGTTGCAGATGTTTTTCAGTCAAGAAAGTTTCCTCTTCCCCACTCCTCTCTTTCCCTTTATTTTCCACTCTATTATTACTTGAAGCAATTTATATTTCACATTTCTAAGGATGTGTCCCAGGTAGGCAGTTTTCCTTCTCTTCACTACGCTCAACAATTCACGTTTTCTTCCTGCTCGTTTCAAGACTTCAATGTTGTTGATTCTGTCTAACCAAGATATTTTTAGCATGCGTCTGTACATCCATATTTCGAAGGCCTCAATTTTGTTAATGCTTGATGTTTTCAGCGTCCAAGTTTCAATTCCGTATAATAGTATGGACCACACATAGCATCTAACGAATTTCAGTCTGATTGACAGATCTAGAGCTTTGTGACACAGAATTGTTCTGGCATTTGTAAAGGCATTTCTCGCAACCTTTATTCTTGCTTTTATTTCTGCTTCCAGATCTAGATCAGCATTTAGCCAATTACCAAGGTATTTAAATGAGCCATTCTATCTATTGGAGCTCCATTCAATAATAGCTGGACTTGGCTTCCCGAAGATTAATTAATTAATTTATTTATTTAATAATAGTATACACTACAGTGACTGAATCACCAATTCTCAATTAGATTTAATGTGGTGCACACAAAGTAGTAATAAAACGCATTCCAAAAAAAACAAAACAAAACATCAACCACTGAACGACTGATAATGTATAAAAGGAAATAAAAACATATAAATAAAATTATAAATTATAAATGAAATAACAGCTATGCGAAGAGTATGTGTAAAGCTCCTCTTGTTTCTTATTACATGTCCGTCCTCATGTAATAACTCGACTCCTACAGGATGGTTTTTCATAGGATTTTAAATCTGTCTTTTTTAGAAAGATTTGTCGAAACTTCCAAAATTTCATTAAAACTGAACCAATAGAAGACTAAATATCAGCTGATGAAACAGTTGGTGTGGTTTTTTCAAGGTTAATATTTCGAATTTATGCAGAAACAATTGTAGATGACGATTATCTGCCGATTCACTTCGAAAGTGAAGGGATAATTGGTTCAGTTTATGTTTAGCAGAGGATGTGCGCTTAAAATTATCAAGTAAATAAACGCAAGACGTTGAAAAGCATAATTGCGTTTGAACTACTTATTGCAACATTTAGAAGGAACAAAACTTCGTACAATACAAAATAGCAACATTTATAAATACATCTATTTATTAAAAATTCATTTTAAATTAATTTATAAAAAGATTAAGCTAAAATAAATAATATAAATATAATAATCCACAGAAGGACTGGAGGAATTAAAAGCCTTTCAACTATTCTAGTTAAGCGAATGAAATATCAGAGCACAGACTTCCTGTCCTTGACCTGGCGATTTGAAGAGTGTACTTGTGTTATGCTTCCAGAGAATTCTTTCGGTATGATTTTGGATACTTTCCAGAATGTTTATTAAGATTTTAAACAGACCAGTCTTACACCATCACATGCAAGACTAGGATATAAAGAGCGTGGTTTCAACAATCTGAAATACGGTTACTTAGATGTTTGAAATTAGGATGCAAACCAATTGATCACAGGGTCTTATTCTGTGATCAGAGAAATTTAAAGAAAGATGATAAGAAAACTGAATCTAATGATTTCTCTTATTAAAGAGCAGGCTCCTAATAAGCGAATTTAGGTTCCTAAATTCGCGTAAAATGCAGCTTCTCATTTGGTCTTCGAATATATTTAATTTCTTGCGCACTTAGGAAAGACAAATAAGGCAGTGAGGCGTCAATTATGTCTGTACAGAGCAGTCGATTTGTCTGTTTTCTGGAAGAAACACCAGAGTTTCAAGGAGACAAAACCATGCTACCCTCGCCTGAGACCAACTAACTCAGATAAGTTGGGTGACGAAATGATGGTGAGACAATGTGGCTGAGTTATGTTCAACTCAGCCATTCCTCCCGTCATCGATGGGATTCGAACTCGGGTCTTTCCCATTCGGTGTGGGGAGGATGTGGGGACGATCAACT
The DNA here is from genome assembly GCF_048544385.1 of Mastigoproctus giganteus. Taxonomy (NCBI): domain Eukaryota; kingdom Metazoa; phylum Arthropoda; class Arachnida; order Uropygi; family Thelyphonidae; genus Mastigoproctus; species Mastigoproctus giganteus. The sequence continues at coordinate 160,241,552 of NC_143586.1, read as the reverse complement.
GTGACACGGTGAAGGCACTTCTTTAGCATTCCTCAGTACAGATACTCAGACTTGTCACAAATTCTTGTTCAAATGAGTCGAACAACATATCACCATCAGTGATATGTTGGACTATTAAGAGAAAATATAAATAAGAAATTTAACGTACACATCTTGACAAAGGGAACGTAAAGAGCGTCTCGAGTTGGTATTGATATCACTTCGGACGCACGAATACAGGATCATGTGACTGACTTCATAAAAAAAATATTTATAAAAAGGAGAAAATGCCCCTTAGACGAATTACTGTACATACGAAATACCACAATACTAAATATTCTGACTTCAGAAGCACCATGAATACACATTTAAAATCTGGGGGTTTTAACGAGGACCCCTTCGATACGCATGTTGTGTTTTGGTTAAACACACACACGTACATTCATTTTCTTCCAAGTACTAACATCAGTCATTAACCATAACGATTCAGAACTTTACGATCCAGATTTAATGGCTATGGAATGGTTAATACTGAGAGAGTTTCTTGACTCCTACGTAAAGTCAGGAGTCCGGAAATTCCCTTCAAGAAACATTTGGCTGAACAAATTAAACTCATCCACGGCTGTTGATGAAAAACATCTTAGCATCTGAAACGTTGCAATGGAAGTCGTCTGCTCCAAAGTGCACTTGCCTTGGAAAGAGAAAGAACTAGCTCTTCTTTACTAATGTAAATATGTAAAAAATGCTGATTATGTAACTCGAGTCTCTTTTAAGAAAAAATTGGTTCTTTGTTTTTCCTCCTTTCTTTCAGAGAGTCGGAAAAATAGGGAAAGATGTTCTTGCTGAAAATGTAGTAGTAGTAGTAGTGGCATGTGATGCAAGAAAGCAACTGCATGAGCTTATGCAGCATCAGCCAAAAAATAAATAAATAAAATAAAATAAAATAAAAATCACACAATTCCCTCCAAATGCCTGTCCAGTTCCTCCTTAAATTTATTTAACCTGTCAACTTCCACAACGACAGATGGAAGATTGTTCCAGCAATTAACCACCCGCTGGCTAAAGGCAAATTTCCGCACATCTATTCTACATCTGTCTTTTCTTAATTTAAATTTATGCCCCCTTAGGTTCGTAATCTGAACAAGTGGAAGGATCCCATCAGAATTCAGCGTGCTCAACCCATTCAAGGCCTTATATACCTCAATCAGATCACCGCGCAGGTGCCTAGTCTCCAGCCACTGCAATTTGCAGAACTTAAGCCTCTCTTGGTAAGAGGATCCCTTCATTCCCCTCACCAATCTTGTTGCCCTTCTCTGTATACGCTCAAGTAAATCTACATCCTTCCTAAAATGAGGCCTCCAGACCTGTACGCAGTACTCAAGGCGTGGCCTGACCATTGCCTTATACAATTGGACAATCACCTCCTTCTCCCTGCTAGCAAAATTCCTATATATCATTCACAAAACCCCATGACCTGCCCTGGCAGCCTGTCTGCATTGCTCAGAAAATTTCATATCTGACTGCACAATTACTCCCAGGTCTTTTTCATTTTCTACCACCTTAAGTGTAGTACCACACAGTTGGTACGTTTCTCTGGGGTTATTTCTACCCATATGCAGTACTTTGCATTTGTCAAGGTTAAACTTCAGTTGCCATCTGTCCAAATTATCTAGATCCTGTTGCAGTAGCACACTGCCATTACTGTCATTAGCAACCCTGCCAACCTTTGTATCATCTGCAAACTTCGACATTAAGCCTGATATACCTTCATCAATATCATTGATAAATATACAAAACAACAGTGGACCTAACACCGAACCCTGTGGGACTCCACTAATAACATTAGTCCACGAAGAGCAGCACCCATTGATTACCACCCTCTGTCTTCTCCCACTTAACCATCCTTTTATCCATTGTAGCAACTTACCATTCTGCTCCAATGTGTAAAAGTTACCTCCACTGCACGAGAAATTAAGACCGGATGCGTAGTTGCACTTCCGACCGTAATTGCGATTGATCCCCATTTTTCTGATTTTATCCCAGACACATTGAAAACCAGTCTGCTGGGTTACACATAACGCAAAACGTATCCAAGAATTCTTCTGAATCCGACGTCTAATGAACAAATTCCGTTAGGCATTTACATGTGTCCATGCTCTAGCTTGAGCTAGAGCACGGACACATTTAAATGCTTCACGGAAGCCCATCAAAATCGGCCTCATGTTTACTTCTGTTAATGACCATGCCCTCAGCAATCCGCCACGGTTTTGGAATGATCGAAATGGTTCAGAAGTTTGTGAATTGTAATTGCGACTTGCTTCTGATTGAAATCTAGTTGACTATGAGTGCATCGAAGTATGTCAGTCAGCTTGCATAAGCTTTTGCCTTGATGTTCCAACCAAAGCGGATATCACTAGAAAGTAATTACTTCCACGAAGGTTTTCATTTACTTTCCATGTTAATAGTGGGTGAATGGAAAGAAGGGGAAACAAATAAGCAAGTCAGTAGCAGTAAAAATAGTACATGTTGGATGATGAAAATATGGATTAGTTTTTATGTTTAAAAGGGAAAGGTCACTAGGGTGAAATATATGTTCTGTGACCCGATACTCCGTTAACATTTGCAATGCTCCACAGTGTATTCATACTCATTAAAGTCTCCTAAGATTGGATTGAGGGGGGGGATAACAACGGAAAACAAGTTCACTATAAATAAACAATCAAGTAAATATGGCATTGCTGAGAAATGTCAGTTCCAGGTTGCATAGTTTTAGGCGCATCAGCAACTTAGGCCATGTTGAGCGGTATATAATATGTCTGTAAACTGAGTGCATTCTGTGGTCGATTTTCTGTTTGTTGGACAAAAAAAAAACAAGTTCTTGTGAGGGAAAAAACCATGCTATCCTCGCCTGAGCCATGTGAAAAAAGGCCCATAATTCCTCGCGTCATTGATAGGATTAGAACGCAGGTTTTTTCCAACAGACGTTGGGGGGACGGTGATTATACCAACTGCAATCACAAGGGCAGGCGGCAAGTAGACTGTTAGAAGGAACTCTACTGCAGTACGGATTGCAAACGCTTCCAAGACAATAAGTAGAACGCTGAATTTCTCAAATGGAAGTCAAAACGACATCCGAAATCAGGCTGAATGTAAAGGGGTCAGCCAGATATTAAAAACCGTATACAATAAACGATGTGCACTTGTAAACTTTCTATAAAAATTCCATGGTCTTTCTATAAAAATATGAGTAAAGGTTAAAAATAGTTGCAGGGTTCTAACACATAGGGGGGGGGGGGAAATTATCCGCTCTTAGCAAAAAAGGTGTCAGATGAATGCAGAGCTGAACAAGATCAACTCTCCGTCTTCGTATTCTGAGTAGGCAGGACTGCCATTGCTTGATTACACGCTTAATTCACTTTAGTTAGTTTGTGGCCTGTCCATGCCAAGAATCTTTCCATTGAATATAGTTCGGTATGTATTTCTTTACTGTAGTCTATATTATAAGAGACTGACAGGCAAATCAACAAATATTCTTCCTTAAATTTATTCAAACTACCCACTACTCAGATGGACGTTTGTTCGAACAACTACCCAACGGCAGAAAGCAAATTTCCGCAAATCTATCCTACAAGAAACCTTCCTCAATTTAAAAAAAAAAAAAATGCCCTCCTTGATATGTGCTGTTTGAGCAAGACTTCAACATTTAGCATACTCAATCCAATTCAAAGCCTTAGCTGCAATTTCGAACTGAACTCTTTCTTGGTAAGAGTACTCCTTTGTTCCTCTCACTTGACAAATGAACAGTGTTTCTTGGTTTACCATATTTTGCTATGAAGGGTTTCATCACCACACAGATAAGGATTCCACGATAGACCATAAGCGAATGTTAATAATTCTGATATTTAAAACATCGCACAGGATTTGATATGTATGGCCTTACGTCGCAATATAAATACCCGGCTGTGGCCGAATTAAGTGATGCTGGAAAGTTAAATGTAAGGATGTGGTTTCTGTCCCTAAATGCCAATATTCTTTTGGATGCTTTCATTCCCTAGGACTTTATTTCATAGAGAATTCTCACAGGGCATAGATCAAAACAGAGATTGTTTGAGTTACGTCTTGAGCGAGGTCCATTGTGTCATTGTGAGGATCTTGAGACTTCAGTTCATATTTTACTGAACTGTCCTCGATACGCAAGATACAGGAATGAGCTGTTCAGTCAGTCTAGAATATTGAAAGAAGGGGAGCTGTTGAGGCTACTTAGGGCGGGAGAGATATATAGAAATTTTATACAATATGTAAATAACGCTTTTAGAATGAGAAACGTGAGAATTGAGTTATGGAACGATAGCGTATACATTTTAATTGTAAATATTCCACCAAGTAAATGGAAATAGTATTTTGTTTATGGGTTTAAATTATATGTACAGGCAAATGTACTGATTGTTAAAATAGATGTAAACTAGATAGAGAGACCCACTTCCCCGCGGTAGGGGCGGGTAACCTCCCTGCAAAAGTTGATTTATCAGCCGGTGGGGAGGGCTAAGTGGTCGAAATGTAAATATGCGAATATGTAAATATAAATATCTTTAATCAGAGGTGGATAGTTGATAAGCAAAGGCTCACAAAACGCATAAGTTGAAATGATGATGATACCCTAGGACTTTAGTTCATAGAGGAAAAACTGAAAGTTAACTATAAAAGCCCTTGTCAAGTCGGGAATATGATACATATAATATTCTAGTAGTCAGTAACAGGATGCAGTGGCAGGGGAGGTAATCTGAAAATTTTTAGCGAAATTTTAATGAGATAAATCAAGTCCGACCTTGTATAATATAAATTTGACTCTTTTTGACTCTTACAGCTAAAAGAATCAACAATTAATTATTACTATTCGTTTATTCTATTAATCACAACAGAAACGTTAATATGTATTTGCGCTTAAATAATTAAAACTCGAGAAGGAAATATCTAAGAGTACAAATGATTTAGTGAAGATTAACATTGCAGGTATTTACAGCGAAGTGAAAACAATTACCTTTATCTATGATTAGTAATGAATTAGTATTGTAATTAACTGGTAACAAGATAATTGGTTATAACCAATTATCGTGTCACTTCTATTAATCACAGACAAAGACAATATTAAATTAAGAAATAAAAGAACGGTTCTGAAATGTAACGCACCGCGTACATTATCTAACTCCTTAACAAAAATTTGGGTTCTTAAAAAAATAAGTAGTAAAAATTTTTACAACCATAAACTTCGCTGACTATCGGTCTAATGTTTAATCAGTAGGGAACCATTAGCTCAAATATCTCAAGGAGTGTCATCTCAAATTATGTTCTTTTTTAAGCAATGTCCATCATAATTTCTGTTACTGAATGATGTGCCATCAAGAATGTGTTGTCGTAGGGTTTTAGGAGCATAGAAGACTAAGACCATATTTCTGAGTGTATATTGGCTGTAAATTGCTTGCGTTCTGAGGTCGATTTTCTCTTTTGCTGGACGAAAAAACCTAAGTTTTGGGGAGAAAAAACCATGCTACCTCGCCTGAGATCAACTAACCCACCCACGTTGTGAAAAAGGCCCATAAAAATTCCTCCTGTCATAGACGGGACTCAAACACAAGACTTTTCCACCTGGTTTGGGGTGGACGACGGCGATCCTACCAACTGTGCTATCCTCGAAGGCTCCTTCTTAGAAGCGAAGGCCCTCCACTCCCATAATGTTCTCACATTGAAACATGTTTTACTTACCTGCTCCTATTATCAGCAGGAAAGACATTCCTATCTCACAGAAGCCTATAACAACGAAGCATATCTTGGGAAAGCAAACCTAGATGAAATTTTCTTCTTTCTAAAGAAGATAAGAAGAAGTGAGGATGTTCTCTCACTTCTAAAAACTTCTAAACTTGAAACTATTGTATTAATAATTTGAAAGGCACAATATGCCCGCTGTAGCCCTTGTCCCAAAACCTTCAACAACAACTACAAAGAGTAATTAATTTATATATTTATAATGTAGAAATTTTAGAGAAGCAAAAATTGCCAGCTGAGAACTCAAGTTAAAGAACGGATAATCTGTAGAATTAGAGCATTTCTTTATAATGGATCCAATGGACCAGATCTCAGTATCTAATATACGCACCTACTCAAAGATTGACTATTAGAAGAGAAAGAATTAAGTTGAATATATATATTTAAGAAATGCCCAGGAGATTCTTGGGAGATCTACAATGCATAATATTCTGCATTAGTCTTAAAATGGTTAGCGCACTAAGAATATTTTGAAATTTCGTACTTCGTAATAACTGGCGGCCTAATCTGATTATGGATCAACAAAGCTACCTTGAAGTTGGGAAATGCTCTGCTAAATTAGAAAAGGGCAAGCCTGCTCTAAAAGGCAAGGAAATTTCAGTTGAATCCACGAGTTACAAATAGCCTGAAACAATCTCCTATGATTAACGTACTTTTTACAATCGGAATCTCTAGAATCTTTGCCTCAAAGGGCACACAGTACCAGACAAACAATAAAAAATATTTATTTATACTCGTATGATCTGCAATTACAGCATAACTGAAGACTAAACCACAAGCAGTATTTGCCCAATTAATGACACTCAAACAGATTGCGATACTAAAGAATTATTTTGTTTTATGGAATTTTCGGTTAATCAGAAGATAAGCAAATACAAATTTTGTATAAATTTTTTAAATAAAGTGCGCCCTTCCTTTAATAGATGGATGAAATGACAAAATCTATTCTGTAATGGCAAGAAACCAGTAGTTTGCCCAAGATCGATAAACTAAAATATTGATCTACTTATTTTTTTTTTCAGATTATTTTGTATGTGAATATTTTTTTTCCGACAATGAATACAAATTCAATTTTCGATATCCATTTAGGAGACCCAAAAGAATCTGAAATTAATTTTTCGTGATAAAAATGGTACGAATATCAAGTACCCAAGAATCAAAAACCCTTATTACAAAACTTCGCGCTGATTTTGTGGATAAATTAAATGAAGTATTATATATGTTTGGTCAAGATTTGTAATCTGTATTTTATGTAATCTAACAATAACACTGGCAAGCTAAAAGAATTTCATCCATTTATTTGCTTCTTGGTGGAAGCCAATAAGCGAAATCATCTCAGCTAAAGAATTCTTTGTAAAAAAGGACACTTTCACGTTGAATGCTTGTTGTAATACTCCTCAGAGGAAACAAATAATCCTATGAAGACTCATGCTGGTCTTGTGGGTAAGTGGAATTTACTGTATGTTATAATCCATGAAGATTTCAAGTCCACTAATCATCGAAGTTATTTGTAAATGACTGCAAGTGATTGTTCATCAAAAACTGTTTTGTAAGCGGCTGAACTTAAGAAATTTTTGAGAAAAGAGTATGAATTCTGGTTTGCCAACTTTGACACGTAACTTTTAAAAACATAATCAAATGATTCAAGTGAATTAGAATTCTCTAGATTCTGGAAACCAAGTAGCAGAACCTATTTCTAAAGAAGAGTATACCTTCTCGAATTTCCTCATAATAAAAACAAAAATAAATCGATTAACTTCTTCCTTCCCTCTTTCTGTCCATGGCTCCCAATTACAATAATCATTCTGACTAGCTATTTTTCAAATTTCGAAGCCATCTGAAGATGACACACAAAGAAATAAAAGTGGTTAGTACATCGCGTTTTAAATGCCTTCTTTGCATATTGCGGTGCAGCTTCTGGAACTGCGTAAAGAAAGACAACAGGCAGTTTTGCCTCTACAGAACGTCTGTGTGTGCACCAAGGTGATCCCCCACGCACTTTCCCCCCAAGCGCAAAGCCTCATAGTATCGCATCTATGGATATTTCGTAATTTTCGTTGTGCACGAGAGGAAGCTTCTCCTGTACAAAATGTTCTTAAAGCGTTAAAGGAGAAGGTCAAAGGTACATGACGGTGTTCGCCGTCAAGAAACTTTCCAACCAGTGCGCACGCAGCCTGAAGAGGTATAAACAGGTTACTGATCGATCTGAGCCACAACTTCGACGGCCGATGGTTCAGTCGCAAGTGTTACTCGGCTTCTGGGCTAGAGTGATAATTCCTTCCTCATATATAATGACGCATTGCGCTTTTGGAATCATGGCTTCGAGATCTCACAGCTTTCATAAACACGCAAAAAATACAGACATAAAGCTGCTGGAAGATCTGGAGTTCTAATTCCATCGCTCGTTATTTTTTAGCCTTTCAACCAAAAAGAAAAATCACATGACATCCAATATTTTTCAACCTTTCTATACAGAACCTCAACAATATTCCTCACAAAAAATTGACAAAAGCAATTTTATTTCTCCATATCATCAACTCATCCACAGGGCAGAGCAACAACTTCCTGCCTCTGCATTTAATAATTAATTTTGCACGCGTATTAAAGAATCTGAGGAACTTTACCATCCCTGCATTTGAAAAATTCAAAATACTGTATATTTAAGACACTTCCCACAGTTCCCGATAAAATTTTACAAGCTGCATTCCAGAACCAGCGATTTAGCGCATGCGCAAATTCAATTACACAGAGAGCGAGTTATGAGAGGAAAGCAGTGGAGGGAGTGGGGGGGGGCAGCTTGCTTCCTAGAAGAGAGCGTAGTTTTCGAGAAAGGTTAATTCGAGTAACTCGTCCATCATGGCATGGAAATCTCTCTTGAGATAGAAACGTGATTTTGGAAGTTCAGCTGTATTCGCAATAAAGCTGGATAATTTCTAATTCTTTATTCATTGTTCGCTCATAACCAATTAAAGTTCACCAGATCATTGCTTATTTATACAGAAGGAATATAATTTAAGGAACCACACAATGATGCCAAGATTCTTTTGTAGTTAGCGCTTTCGAAGGGTGTGAAATTTGTAAAATCAGATTCAATAAAATAAAATCAAACTAAGTACGAATTATGGTAAAAATTATAAAGAAGGAATTTGTCCATTGGGGCCCAGTTGAGTGAGAGGACCATGGAAAACAAAAGAAAAGAGACCACAGTATTTCAATAATTTCTACTAGTGAGACATGTCCTCACTAAGTTTTATATATATATATATATATATATATATATATATATATATATATATATACACTGTACAGCCAAAACGTTATGAACCTCTCTGTGTGTTTTACAATTGCCCGTTCCTGCTCACCTGGTGGCACACTTGTCCCGATAAGTACATTTGACACTGCAGATTCGTGCCATGCAGTCCATACGAAGCACTTGATTGACATGGACAAGGAAGGTGATCTGACGAATTTCGAAAAAGGAATGATTGTCGAGTACCGTTTGAAGGGTGGCAGTATTATAGAAACTGAATCTCGTGGACTGTCCACAAAGTGCTGTAGTTCAAATGTTTCAAGAGCGGACGGAGAGCGGACAGAGTAGCAGTCACTAGATCAATGGCGGGCGACTACGCCTCATCGATGGTCGTGGTGAACTTAGGTTGAACTGTAGATGGAAGGCACAGAGACAAACTGCACAAAGGAATCAATCCGTTGTCCTGATCCAGCAGAAACAGGAAGTGACGACAGCGTTTTAGTATGGAGAATGTGTTCCTGGGAATCTCTTAGAGCCCTCATACCTAGATTAAACTCGCTGTTGTTATTCAAGGCGCATAGCAACTTAGGCTATAATACGCTGTATATAATATGTTTGTAAATTGCGTGTTCTGTGGTCGATTTGCTGTTGGAGTACTGATAATGAGATGGATGAGTAAGGTCATGGGTAACCCAATCACCATCTCTAGGATCTGTATTATATACTTAAAGATTATCCCATGTCACTTTGTATAATATTCAACAGTATCCTCTTTCTTGATGAAATGGTTACCATAGCAGTTGAAGCCCTGTTCTGAAGACTACTTCACGTGCCGGGAACAATAATGGCTTTTGTTCTATCCATCCTGTCTAAGTATTTATTTTATTATTATTTTTTTTTTCCAAATACATGGTTCCGTAAAATGGTCTGTAGAGGGTACAAAACATACATATTATCACCGACACGAATAGTATTATCCTACTACATGAATCATACCACATTGATGAGCAAATATCGTTCTGACCAATATCTCCTACCATAAGTACCAGAAAGTTGTCAGGTAGCGTAAATGTTTGATCTGCAAACGTACAGAAGACACTATATCGCAATTGTATCCAATTCACAGGGCACAATTACAAAAAAAAAAAAAAATGTCATAATAGGGGTTATTAGTCCTCATGTGTATTAGTTCCATACATTACGTGTGTTCTCTGGTCGGCTTGCCTCTTTTGCTGGAAGGAAAAACAGAGGTTTTTTAGAGGGAGAAAAACTTGTTATCCAGATCTGAGCCGGACTAACACAGCCACGAATTGAAGAGAAAAACAAAGCCTATAAAAGTTCCACCCAGGACTGACGAAATGCGAATTCGGGCTTTTCTATCATGTTATTGTTGTAGGATTTTATGAGTATCAGCGACTACAGTCATATTGCTCCATGTATACTGTCTGCAAATTGCTTGGGTTCTGTGGTCGATTTTCTTTTTGATGGACGAAAAATCCGAGTTTCCGAGAGAAAAACCTCGCCTAAGACTGACTAACTCAGCCACGTTGTGAAAAAGGCCGATAAAATTCCTCACGTTTTTTTCTAACCGATGTAGGGAGGATGGCGATTCTACCAAGTGTGCTATCTTCGAGGGATTTACCGTGTTAGTTGGTTGGTTGGTTGATTGATTTTAGGTGCATCAGCAATTTAGGCCGCTTGCTTTGTATATAATATTGTATAAGTAAATTGAGTAGTAAGTAAATATTGTATGTAAATTGAGTGTGTTCTGTGGTGGATTTTGCTTTACTGGAGGAAAAACCCGACTTTCCGGAGGAAAAACTCATGCTACTCTCGTCTGAGACCTACTAACTCAGCAACGTGGTGAAAAAATACCCATAAAAATTGCTCGCGTCATTGACGGGATTTGACCTCAGGTCTTTTCTACCCTTTATGGGGTGGACGTCGATTAATATCAGCTTATTATAACCATTATGAAACTCGTGAGGATTACAGTACGCCTGCACAAGAATTGTTTCGACAAGATATGCATAAACGCTGAAATATTTGTCAGTGGCTCATTTTGTAATGCAAACGTGACACTCAATGATGTTTTTCAAGAAATGGAGTTCTCAACTCTTTGAACATTCATCCCCGGGCAGAAACAAAACCTACATACAATTGTCAGTACTCATTATCAACACACCTCTCTATTACTGTTCGGTATGTTTTCTTATTGGTTGTTAATTTTTTACATGAATGCCACCTTTACAAATACTCCATCTACTAAAATAACTTCCGTCATGGCAGGCTATGCTGAGAAAAACGTCTTGCAGAGTCACTCACACTAGTCCAAGAAATACCTTTGGTGCTCTTTCTACTCCAGTGTATTTTGCCATTTCTCTTCATACTACAGCTAACCATTTCAGCAATCAATAACAAAGCATGAAAGTCCAGCTCTTAACTTATTGCTGTCAGCACATGCTGAGGGAACACATTTAAAAACTTTGAAATTTGCGATGCTACTTTTGACTTGCATTGTGTTGGCCTTGCTGCTTGGTACTGAGTCCTCCGCAGTAGCTTAGTTGGCACGGTACATGGGCCTGTTGCTCAAGTGGAGAGGCCTGGGTTCGATTCGTGTCCACCATTGGACGAATTTACGTCTTTCCAATAAGTTACCTGTAAAAAGTTTACAAAGCGATGTTACTGTTTAAAAGCAATTGAGTCCTTGAGATGATTTCAATATTGGATTGGAGAATCAATTTGGATTACATATACGCATCAGGGAGCAAGGCCAAATCTGTCAGTTTATTCCAAATGCCTGACGTCTCTCTCTCTCTCTCTCTGGCCAGAGAATGGAACTTCGATGAAGGTGATGAGAAAATTTCAATAAAATGAGTTTCTGAAAAACTCCAAACACAAGATATTAAGGTCCATGAGTTGAACAAGACCGAAGAAACTAATTGGCATTAGCCATGAATTCCTGTAGAATTTTTGGGAAATGCATGTGAAGGAAGTTTATTCCAAGGATCGGTAGAAGAAGTATAAAGAAGGAAGAAAGTTTGTTCTATGAGATTAGATTTGGGTGGTGAATGGATGTTGACTGTTTGAAGCACTTTTTCGGACTGGTCATTATTGCAATTTAGCATTATATTAACATTTGACATTAAATGTTTAAGAGTTGTATATTTAAAAAAAATTAAGATTCCTCTGGACATTGTGTCAGGAATCCGTACCACCACAGTAAATTTTCCACAGTTAGTAGAGAAGAAATCATTATTATAATCAGGGGTTGAAAAGCCACCTTATGATCAAATTTTCCACGTTCAAATGTTTCTAGTTATCAGATTTGATTTTAGATTTTACTGGCGCATTAATCAGATTTTGGAGTTGACAACTATATTGTAGTGGTTTACGTAAGTAAAGACACATTTTTTTTGTGATTTATGGGCAGATGGGAGTAATTGGCAACTGGAAATTTTTCTGGTGTGCCCATCAGTTCCTGTGTGAACTTCTTACACAATTGAACCCGTGGTATGTTTCAAAGAGGCAGTCTTGTACACACCTACCATCCAGCGATTACTGTTCACTGATAGTTTAGGCAATTTCGTAGTAAAGGTTGTAATTCTAGAATCATTTGATATTCTTATAGATTTGGAAGATGCATTTCTAATAGACTGATAATGAATAAATTCTAATAGGATATGCTTTATTGTGAGTGGTGGGTGATTGACAAAATGAACATGGTTCTTCTGTAAGTAGGAAGATGCGTTGAAAGGGTATGTTCAATGCACATCCGAACAAGGAGGAACAAGCTGGAGTTAGTATTAGCAATGGCCACATAGTGCAAGGAAGCCTATGCTGCATCAGCCAAAAAAAATAAAATAATAATAATCAATTAATAAATAATAATAAGATGAAATTTTTATAAAAATAAACAAATTAATAAGAGAAAAGGAAATAGTCAACCTATGCGTTTCCCTCTCCAGCTGACCTTTGAATTTTCCCAAACTGTCAGCCTCTACACCCATGTAGGTAACTTTTCCAGTAATTTATTACTCGCTGGCTAAAATAAAAATCCTGCAATCCAGTCTAAAAATCTCCCCCCGTAATTTGAAATTATGGCCCCGAGTTCTAGAATCATTTAAAACCGTGAACATTTCGTCCTCATTCTTTTACTTATGCCTCTCAGAGCCTTAAACACCTCAATCAAGTCTTCTCTAAGATGCCTAGTTTCCAAGCTGTGCAATCCACATATTCGAAGTCTTTCCTCATATGGACAGCCTTTTGCTGATCTCACCAGGAAAGTTACTCGTCTTTGGACCCTTTGAAGAAGCACAATGTCTTTTTTAAAGTGCGGTCTCCATACATGAACACAGTATTCCAAGTGTGGTCTAACAAAAGCCTTATATAATGGGATTATGGCGTCCTTATCTCTGCTAACAATTGTTCGATAAAGCATCGATAGGACACCATGGTCATTCATTGAAACCTGTTTACAATTCTCGAAGAACTTCATGTCTGACAGGCTTTAGTTCAACTGCATCAAGTGTATAAGTTATTTTGGAGCTACTGTTCCCCAGGTGTAATACCTTACACTTTGCTGGATTAAAGCATATCTGCCATTTTTCTGATCACCCTTGAAGTCTATCTAGGTCACTCTGAAGAAGCTCTGCTTGGCGGTGATCATTAACTACTCTACCAATCTTTACATCATCTACAAAATTTAGACATCACGCCCTCTTCATCGATGTCATTTATGAAAATCAAAAACAACAGTGGTCCTAATACTGATCCTTGGGGAATCCCACTTCTTACATCAACCCAATCTGAGGAATAACCATTTATCGCAACCCTTTGCCTCCTACCCTGAAGATATCCAGTTATCTATCTAAGGATTTTCCCTATGATTCCAACCTGTTCCAGCTTATAAAGTAACGGCTCATTTGGGTGGACTGAGTCAAATGCTTTGATGAATTTTATATTACCCAATATAGATTTTGCATTGCTATGTTATGGTTTTGTTTACCCTCCTAGCATTTGATTGCTGTCTAGGGGTGAATGTAACTTTTACTTTATCAGAATTTAAAAAAAAAAATTCAAATAAACAATGTCGAAATTATTCCCTAAGTCCAGCTCTTGAGTCAAAATAGTCCTTGAGTCCTGTCAAAACAGATAACCAGATTAGTTAAACATGATTTTCCCTTTACAAAACTATGATGAGTATCCCTTAGAATTTCATTTCTATCTAAATGATGCTGAATTCCACCCTTGATCATTGTCTCCATGATTTCCCCTACTACTGAATTTAGACGTGGGCGTTCCATGAAATGTGGTCTATCCTTGATCCTTTATTTGTAGCACCGGTTGTTTGTTTGGATCTGCCAGATTTGAATCCGCCGATTAATACACTCTTGCTGTATACCTAATTGGCTTTGCAATAGCAACGCTCCCTTGTCTGGAATGGACTTGTTTTGACGCTGGTGAAAGCTTTCAGCCTTCACCAGCGTCAAATATCAGATTGATATCGTCAAATATCTTCATCTAATATCAGACTGTAATTTGCACATATGCGATCAGTTTTTGAGAGGAACGATGGGTAGGCGTACAGATCCTTCCGACTTCGAAACCGTTTTGATTATGGGGTAAAGACGCGCAGGTGCCACTACCTTAACAACAGCCAACATAGTTAAAAGTTTCCGTTCTGTTGGGTCACAATTCTACTGTGATTGGCTCAGCAGCGGTCGAACAACCAGCCAATGGTCATACTTGGGACATCCATGTGTGGTCGACGACGGTAGTGAGCGTTGTGTCTCATCTCGTAACGTAGCAGCGACTGAACTAACCACCCAGTACAACGTAGGATTGGTAACACCAATATCCACTGGACTATGCACCAGACATTAGCATTAGCATTAGTAGAGGCATTTGATGCAAGAAAGCAAGCTTATGCAGCATCAGCCAAAAAAAAAAAAAAAAAAAAACCCACTTCCACTTCACCCCTCTGTTCGTTCAAAATACCTGTCCAGCTGAGCCTTAAACTTATTTAGGCTATCATCCTCCACCACAAGGGATGGAAGTCTGTTCCACCAACCAACCACCCGCTGGCTAAAGGCAAATTTCCGCACGTCTATCCTACATCTGTCTTTCCTCAATTTGAATTTATGCCCTCTCAGGTGATTTTTCTGAGCTAGAGGAAGAATCCCATCAGCATTGAGCATGCTTAAACCATTCAAGGCTTTATACACCTCTATCAGATCACCTCGCTGGTGCCTAGTCTCCAGACACTGTAATTTGCAAAACTTAAGCCTTTCTTTGTAAGAGCACCCCTTTGTTCCATTCACTAATCTTGTTGCCCTTCTCTGTACTCGTTCCAGCAGCTCTACATCCTTCTTGAAATGAGGCCTCCAGACCTGTATACAGTACTCTAGGTGTGGCCTGACCATCGCCTTATACAATGGAATAATCACCTCCTTATCCCTGCTGGAAAAATTCCTGTATATCATTGACAATACTCCATGAGCTACTCTTGCAGCCCGTCTGCACTGCTCAGAGAACTTCATATCTGCCTGCACAACCACCCCCACGTCCCTTTCATTCTCTACCATTGTCAGTGTAGTACCACAGAGTTGATACATTGCTCTGGGGTTGCTGTTTCCCATGTGTAGTACTTTACATTTGTCAATGTTAAACTTCATTTGCCACCTCTCAGCCCATCTGCTCAACCTTTCCAGATCTTGCTGCTGCAACAGGATCTGGGTCTGCTCAACCTTTCCAGATCCTGTTGCAGCAGCATAGTGTCAGTAGTGTCCTTGACAACCCTGCCAACCTTTGTATCGTCTGCAAACTTGGACATTAAGCCCGATATACCATCATCAATATCATTTATAAATACAGAAAACAATAATGGACCCAACACTGAGCCCTGAGGGACTCCACTAATAACATCAGTCCACGATGAGCAGTGTCCATTGATTACCACTCTCTGTCTTCTCCCCTTCAACCACCCCTTTATCCATAGCAGCAATTTGCCTCCAATGTCACACTGCTCCAATTTGTGTAGCAGTCTTCCATGTGCAACAGTATCAAAAGCCTTTCTAAGATCCAAGTATATAATATCAAAGTTATTCCCTGCATCCAGTTCTTTTGTGACTGCATCATAGTATCCAATCAAGTTGGTCAGGCAAGACTTCCCCTTAACAAAACCATGCTGTGTCTGAGCTATAACTGAAGTCTTGTCTAAATGATCCTGCAGTGCTTCTTTAACCAGTGCCTCCATTAATTTTCCTGGAACAGAAGTTAAGCTCACAGGTCTATAATTACTTGTGTCAGCCTTTGATCCTCCTTTGTGAATTGGGGTCACATTTGCACATTTCCAGTCTATGGGTACCTCCCCTGATTCCAAGGAAGCTCTCATAATTATGGCTAAGGGTTTGCTTACTTCCTTTGCTGCCTCCTTTAATATAACTGGATAGATCCCATCCACCCCGGGTGCCTTTCTTGTGTTTATCTTCAACAGTTTCTCCTCCACTTTACTCCCAGTTATTTCAAGATTCTGTAGCTTACTGCTAGAGTTGAATACACCTCTGGCATTCCCCTCGCTGAATAACTCCTCATGTGTGAATGTCGATGCAAAATATTCATTTAGTTTGTTAGCTACCTGAGCAGGATCATCAACACTTGACCCATCAATATCAAGTGGACCAATCTGATTCATCCCCTTCCTTCTAGAGTTTACATAAGTAAAGAACTCTTTGCTGTTTTTCTTTGCATCCCTTGCCAAGGATTTCTCGTAATCTGCCTTCGCCTGCCTAACCTCCTTTGTAACTTGGTTGCATATCAACTTGTATCTATCATAGGCTTCTGTGTCATGTGTTAATTTGTATGTATCCCATGCATTTTTCTTCTCTGCCATATGCCTCATTAGTTCATCTGACATCCATTTTGGCCTAAACCTTGAACAATATTTCTTAGTTGGTATGTAAAGCCTAGTAGCTTCCAAGATAAGTTCTTTGAATGCTTCCCATTTTGAATTTGCTGTTGGTAACATCATCAGTTGGTCCCACTGTATAGAATTTAAATACTGTCTCAGTCCATCGTAGTCGCCTTTACGAAAGCAATAACCCTTCCCTTTACCCCTAATGGTAGTTACCTCTTTGAGTAAATCCCACTTCAGCACACTGTGATCACTGCCACCTAGTGGTTCATTATCTGCAGATTCTTAATGCATGAAGAATCACTGCTGATAATCAAATCAAGAGTATTACTCCCTCTAGTTGCCTCCCGAACATGCTGATGTAGAAAACAATCATCCAATAAATCCACAAAAGCCCTGCTAGTGTGTGAGTAACCAGCCTCCAAATTCCAGTCAATATCTGGGAAATTAAAATCTCCCATTATAAGACTCTCTGATTTACTGGCCCACTCTATTTCCCTGTACAGTTCCTTATTATACTCATCAGAGTCATTAGGCCTATAACACACTCCTACTCTCAATTTTGATCTCCCAATGCTTATGTCACACCAAACTGACTCCACACTGCACTGTCCAGCAATGTCGACTGGCTTCACTTCCTTGGTTTTTATGTGTTTCTTAACTAATAGCATAACCCCTCCCCCCTTCCTATCCTGTCTATCCTTTCTGTAGACGTTGTACTCCCCAAATTGCAGTTCTGCATCCCTTATATCTGTGTGACACCACGTCTCTGATATCCCAACAATATCTGCCTTCGATGTTTTGAGCAATACCTCAATTAGCTTGTATAGATAATGGCAGTCGACGAAAACCCAAGTTTCCAGAAGAAAAACCATGCTTTCCTCGCCTGAGACCGAATAACTCAGCCACGTTGTGAAAAATACCTTGCGTCATTGATGGGATTTGAACTCAGGTCTTTTTCACCCAGTATATGGTGATTATACCAACGCAACTGGATGTACTGTTGGTGTTTGGTAGAATGCAATCGGGGGTGTTATAGTTTGAGAACTGTTTTCGTGGCATGCTGGGTCCTGTGATCTCCGTTAATCAACATTTCGATGGGCACGCGTACCTTTTCTTCAAGTACACCTCTTCATGATGATAATGTATCCAGACAAATCTGCCGTCTACCAATAAGGCAACGCAACATATCACAAGTCTCGGCCGGCAGCTAACTGGTATCAAATCTGTACAATTGAAGAAAAGCTGAGTTCAGATGAATTCTCAGCGTGCAATTATCGAATATTTAGGTTCTCAAGGAATTTTTTTCATTGACGGAATTGATTATCAGAAAGTGTTCTATTTTCCTGGGAATTTATGAAATAAGGCGAATATATACTAACTTGTATTAGTTCCTGTAATCTGCCTCCTGCAGGTCAGTTAATCATCCATTGTGATCAAAATGATATGTCCCGATGGGATGGGAGGAAAGCATCGGTTGTTGTTATTATAAGATTTTTTTAGGCGCATCAGCAACGTAGACTATATTGGGCCTTCAGAAAGCTCAGGCGACCCTGACGGAGGCCAGCCAAAATACAATGGGCAGCCTGGCTATCCTCCTGGAGGGGTCTTGTACCGATGGATTTTGGACATTGTCGCCTATTTTGAATAGTTGTACTTCATTCTCCGTACAAGTTATGAATTGTATCTGTAATATTGTAAGTATGAGGTTGCCTAATTTGGCAGGGACCGCCTGAATGAAAAAAAAAAAAAAAAGGCTCCAATTGGAGCAGCACACTGACTTCTAATCTGTGCGGGTCTGGCAGGCTGTGCATCAGAACAGATTAGTATTTATTAGCAGAGCAGACAAAGGATGTATATACTGTTCTGATTACTGGTGGGCGTCTGGGCTAGTCTAGTCTAGTCTGGTTTGGTCTGGTCTGGTCTGCTCTGCTCTGCTCTGCTCAACCATCCTCAACTCCCAATTTCTGCTATGCACCTAGTTGAATTTCCTCTATTGTGTGCTGCCAAGAGTGTCAGCTTGGACTATATTCTTATTTAGTGATCATATATACTTGGACTGCTGATAATGGCTGGACTTAATTTGGTTATCTGTATTCTTAGCACAGTCCGGTTGGAAATATTTTCTCCTGTGGCTACAGCAAACGCAAGAGACAATTGATGACAGCACACCGTAGTGTTCCATCTTGCTGTTAGAGACAGATAGCGGTCTGTTCCAGTTGACGTAGCCATCGGGAGATCTTGGCCAGCTCTTCTTGTAACGGTTCCTGTCTCCTGGAACTGTTTCCATAGTGCCGAGACGACACTGAGTGACACATTACGCCAACGTGCCGCCTGCGACTGCCCGGCTTCAAGTCGTCCAACAGTCAGTCTCAAAGAATCATCTAAACGACAATGACTTGCCATCGCGGGGTACTGGATATGTGACTACCCCATTGAGTAAACCAAAAAAAAAAAAAAAAATGGGAATGAAGTGATATGGTTGCAACGCGTGTTTTTATAGGTATGAAAAATTTGCATGCGTGGCTCTGTAAGGTGGTAGATTGATTTCTATTGGATACTCTGAATTGGCATGCCAGGATGCCTATTACAGTTGAAGCTCTATATAACGACCTCCAGGGAATGAGAAAACGGTCGTTATATTGTTAATGAGAAATTGGCCAAGACCAACCACGTAGGACGTTATAACGTGTGGGACGCTAAAAAGAGGGTTGCTATAAACAGCTTCGACTCAATAACAAATATTGGCCTTTGCGACACTGTTCATAATAAAATATTCTGTTCTGTCGAGTAGTGTACAATTGAGGACCAATTTGTTATTAATTTATTGTTATGTCATCTGTAAATTGTTAATTCCTGTCCCTAGCTATAAGTCTAAGTTTATTTATAAATGGTTATAAAGTAATCAATAAACGATTATTTATTTATTCGTAAATTGCATGCATCCTGTGGTCAGTATGCCTGCTTTTCTGAAAGAAAAGCTAGTAATGGAGTTGGGGGAAATAGTACATATTGTGCAGCGTTATGTTGTTCATCTGGACTCTTAGCCTAGGAACCCGTGTAATACCACCGACCTCAAAATACTGTATCGGGTGTTGGGAGCCGGCCCAGGTAGTTTGGATTAGATGGCAGGGCGAACCCTAGCGGTCACCTTTATAACCAGGGAGGGCTCATGTTGTCGGGAGACAGTGGAACCCTCGACTCAGTTACGATGGGGCAAAAAAGGTCATAAAAATCCGTCTTAAAGGGATTTGAACACCCACTTTTCCAAAGTTGAATATTAAGCAAAGACATTGATTGATATTCAGAGAAATCTTTTGGTTATGGAAGATTTTTTTAAATGAGCCGTTTATTTTCTTTTATTATGAGTCCAATAAGTCTCTGGGAGCACATTATTTTAAATTTCAAATTCATCTTTTACGTGTATAAGCATGGAACTGCAGGGGTTTGATTCATTTTCAGCAAGTAGTTGAAAAGAAACACATTTCGTACTCCACAGGTGTCTCGAGTCAACGTCTGCAAACAGATGTTGTAAGGTAAGGCAAAATTAGTAAAGACAAGGGGAAATTCCATCTTGTTTTGGACCATCACTACCCAAACTGATCTCCTCTATTACCCTATCGGACACATATTGGTGTAATGCATGATTTATAAATCAAAATATGCAATATTCCACAGACTTTGATAAAATTTTCGTAATAAATTTAGCATATCATCTGCGCTTTCGCGTGATTGTTGAATGGAAGGGGGGTCATCTCACTTTCTCTCTCTCTCTATTCCCCCCCTCACTAATGTAAACCGAGGGGTCATTAATTTTTCTACATTTCTTATCTCCTCTGCGGGTACAGGATTCACGATCGATTTTATGTCTTCCCCTCCCAATTTTTTTATAGAAAACCAACAAGGCGCATGGCAGTAACCATGGCGACACGTGAGGACCCATCAACAGCCTTAACGCAATTAGATCTACTTCACCAGCAAAACCTCCCTTGCCGTAAATGTCAACGCTGTGCAGTTTCGTCCCGTGCCTTCTTTTGCCTTTCGTTATAATATTGAGGCCACGGATTCATAACCAAAAGAAAAAAAAAAAAGATGGCGCCAAAAATTTCCGTGAGGTACACTACGACACTAATGAAGTGATGACGGATGACGGCAGAAGTCCATATCATACGAAACAATTAAGAACGCCTTAGTCGCGAGTTCGTCAACGACACCTCAGAACTTCAAAACGATGTGAACAGTTCTTTTCCACTAGATGGCGTTACGATCCAATGTTTATATTGAACAGATACAATTCTTGAGGATAAATGAAAGCATTTTAGAAAACTAATATTTATGAGAAGAATTTTGGGGAAAAAAAACATGACCAGAAAAACATTTAAAATTAACTTTCTGCAACGCTTTCATATTTCCTTTAAATTTTCATAAAATTTGTGGCGTTTCTTTCCTTTTTGCATTTCTTTTCTGTAATTAGGAGAGTGGAAAGTAAATATAGTCATCTTCTCAAGCTAATAATACAATCTAAAGTTGAAAATACTACATTAAAACTATATTTAATCCATGAATTTCCTTTTTTCTATTCGTCCGATCTTAATGATATTCTAAATGGCTCAACAAATATTTTTAAAAGGCCCAAATATAAAATTTTCATAAAAATCCATCCCCCAAGATTTCAGTTGTTACTTGCGAATGGACAGACGGACATGATGAAAACATAAAAGAAAAGAAAACAAAATATGATTTTTCTCTTAAAACAATTGAAGTCTGTAAACCAAGTTTCCCATTTTGGGATGTAAATAGCATATAATGGCACAGGAATTTTGTTAGTACAGCAATGTCTGATTTAAGGGCCCTGGCGCACAACTTTTTTAAGTTCTTTTCTAATACTTGCAGCGTAGACTAGGAGTATTTTGATATGAAAGGAATATGAAATAATGGCGATTAAAAAATAAACAGATTTAACCGTAATAAACGAAACGAGCAATAATTGCAGGATAGAATGCAATTAAAAGCTAAAAATGTTATTTTAGTAATTGAGTTGGTCCGGGACCCGCAAACTGGGGCGCTTGAGTAGCTTCACTATAAATCTAGCTGTGTAGTGAGGCTGCTTCTTTTCTACATATAAAAAAATAATAATAATAATGATGAAATCGGAAAAACAGCGTTTAAGTGATGAAACCGTGGAAAACGTGAGGACAGCTTTTGTTCTAAGTCCTAGAAAATCAATATCAAGCTGATCATCAAACTCGCAGTGCCACAGCTTGTCGTGCGAAGAATTTTAAGAAACCGGTTGAGCCTAAAATATATCCTGTATGTTATATGCTAAACATAATATTCAAGGGATTTATCCTCGGTCTCAAAAGCACTGCTGGCAGTGGTCAAGTTCCATAAACGCAAGATGCAAAATGCATGGTAGGTGAGGTTAAGGGTTTAACCAAGCAAAGAAAGAGCAGTTGGGACAGTTACAACCACATGAATCAGATTTGTATGAGCATTATAAGAGAATCAGTAACAAAGCCAATGATGGGATAAGAGGGCGAAAGCAGATAAGAAGAAAGCGCTAGCAAATACAGCTAGCAAAGAGGATCATTTGTATTCTTTTATGGTTTATTTGTATATTCTCCTATGGATACGAAAAAAATAACAGAAGGTAAATCAAATATGTCCCTTAATTGGTTGCACTGAAAGGGATATCTGAGATTGGAGTTTGTTTTTAACAATAAATATCGTTCAGAAATAGCAGTTCAGCTCATCTGCAATATCTAATGGACCTTCCACTGCAACGTTTAAGAGACAATTAATTTACCCACTTCTGTGTTTTTTTTTTTTTTTTTTTGTTTTTTTTAATTCGCAAAAAGGCTGCGTGTGAGTGTATCAAACTAAAGAGAATGCAATCGAACATATACTGCAGAGGTAAAAAAAAACAACAACACAGCATTATCATTAAAAGGGATGAAAAACGTAGTAGAGTGGTCTTATAATGAATTCTTTATTTACGATATGGACTACTGTAAATAAAGAATTCGTAATTTTACAATATCCTTTGTAATGGTATTTTACTGTAGTATGAATATTCCATTTTATTTTAATTATGACTATATATTATTTTAATTTTAATTATATATATGTAAGGTGATTATTTACTATTATAATTTTTATTTCTTTGCACATTCGCAACACACCGGGTGGAGTAGACATGAGTTCGTGTCAATTCGATGATGTGAGGAATTTATGGGTCTTTTTCACAACGTGGCTGAGTTAGTTGGTCTCGAGCGAGCGTAGCGTGATTTTTTCTCCAGGAAACTCGGGTTTTTTGTCCAGCAAACAGAAAATCGACCTCGGAACACATGCAATTTACAGACAGTATACATGGGACAATATGGCCTAAGTTGCCGATGCTCCTAGAACCCTATTACAAAAACAATAACACATTTGCAGGCTTCAAATTTTTCGTACCAACAATCTTAAAATGTGTTTAAGCAATACTACAGAAGTGAGAATTCGATTGCTTTTGCCTTTTATGTATGGATATAACATTGGGATGAGTGACGACTAGTTTCAACGTGCGAGACCTCAAATTGCAAGAGTTATCATGGCGTTCCTAGAAATTTTTGACAACAGAATGATTTCTAAGGACTACCTTAAGGTATATGGCAAATGATGCGAAGACGAATGAAACGTGTTCTTTGGAACTTTACACTCCAACTGGAGCATATTATTAATAAAGTTCGAGGACAAACTGGACATGTTGTGGCATGTGCTGTCAAACACTGGTAAGTATAGCTGAAGTATTAATTTCTGTTCTACACAACGTTTTTATGTTTTTCAGATGAACAAAATGATGAATTAAAATCACCCTACGCGTGTGTAGTTGATACACTCTTTACGTCATTTGGCCCTACTAAAAATATACAAATTGCAAATGCACTATAAAATGATGCCACCATCACCTAAAAAAAAAAAACTATTATATTAGGGTCACCCGGTAAGTTATTACAAATACCCATGTGTATTGTGTTTGCAAATTGCGTGTGTTCTCTGGTCGATTTGCCTGTTTTGCTGGAAGAAAAAATCCAGTTTCTGGGGGAAAACCTTTCATCTACGCCTCAGACCGACTAACTAAGCCACAGATTGAAAAAAGCCCATAAAAGTTCCTCGCGTCATCGACGAAATTTGAACCCGGGCCTTTTCTACAAAAAGGGAGGAGGATGGTGACGATACCACTATGCTACCCTCGCAGACTGCTACCACCACCATTTGGGGTGACACTCCATGTTCATCCAGATCATCATTTGCTACCTTCAAGACCACCTCCCCCTATAGTATTTTATACTGCCGATTGTCACAGTTTAAATGCGCAATGAGCCATCACGGATGGTGACAAGTGGTAAAGACTCGATTTCTGAGTCAACATTTTTCCATACATAAAGAACGAATGATCCATAAAACATTTTATCTTTAGCGCCGAGAGTATTTTTCAGTTGAATGGAAGTGAATGAATAAAAGGTTAAAATTTTGGGATGTGACTATAACTCTACTCTTATGAGAGTTTTGTGGAGGTTTGTGTTCTCAGTCGTACATAGGTTTATAATCCACTTAATTTCGTGGAAGAAATGATCTCTGCGGTTGTGTGTCTAGAAAGGTTAGAAATCTTCTACTACAGATCATTAAAGACGACCGTAGCTCGTAGACCGACAAGTAATAGTCCCTTATCGGTTCTCTCTTCATTTCAGGAAATTTCTGAATAGGAATTTGCCAAATCAATTTCATTCCATGGCCAGCGGATTCCAATGGATTTTTTTACCTATAGGGCTTCGTGAAAGATTAGGTTTGTCACCCACTATTATAGTCAAACGTCAAGAACTGAAGAACAGCATTCAGAGATCATGCAGCACCTGACTTGTTAGACTGAAACACCGGCTTCCCTTGTGCCTTTGCAGCAGCATAGTTGTAGCCGTACTGAAGAACTATACTCATCAATAAAAACTCCAAGATTGGGTGTCTTAACTTAGTTCAAAATACATAAAGTTATTGGTATACAAAGCTGTGAAGATTCTTTTCAATTATTCTGTCCATAGGAGGAAAAATTCAATTTCCAAACTCTACGCCACCCCTTGATACCTGAAAGTACAGCCCTAGGGTGAAAACTGTTTATAAAGAATTCCGTTCCAACGAGAACCGAAGCCGCAATGCGTTCATTGGCAGGAATCACCTGCCAATCAATAATTGTGGCGGCTCAACTTATTGGCTAACATTGTGATACCCGGAGAAATTGTCAATCAATCAGTCAGTCATTCTTTGTAGTTATATGAAGGTAAAAGTGTAGACTTTTAACTTCGTTCTACTAACTGCTATGACAATTAGAAAATAAATTTCCCGTTTAATTTAGCAGATTTCTCTAAATTCAACCGGTTGGCTAGGGGAAAATTGTTTAAACTACGTAATGGAAATGAAACGTAGTCAATATAAGAAATTTGTCTTCCGGCATTGTACCCGATCCCTGCTACGAGAAGATTCCCCCACACAATTATTCTATTCCTCTCTCAGATTGCATAGTTGGAGAGACACATTTTAGATTCATTGACTCATACAGTTGCATCCACAAGATAGCCTGTACAAAATGGTTTCATCTCATAATTGTTTCAAATTGTGTCCACTCAGATACAATTGGAGATAATGTTTCAATTTTTAATTAATAAGAAAAACACACCTTGCTAATTTTAATTTGTTTTTTTATGCCTCTTTAGGACAAACCCAAATTCTCGATTGGATTCCGACTGCAAAGAACACTTTCAATCTACACCATATGTAAAACCCCTGGCATTATTGCCATGAAGTACCCTGTATTCCCCCTCCCCAATGTGAACAAAAAATGTCACACTAGGTCCACCGGGAATACACTTTCATCTGCCCAAGTGTGTATTGTGTTCCTAGTTTCCGGTGGGGGGAACCTTGTTATAGATGCTTGAGACCGACTAACTCAACCACGGAGTGAAAAAAGTCCATAAAAGTTCCTCGCGTCATTGTTGGGATTCGAACCTGGGCCTTTTCCACCCGGTGTGGAAAGGAGAGCACATGGAATTTCAAAGTCACCGTGGTAGCCGACCTGTTCATTTTAATGTTGTGTTATCACTCTTATTGTAGACTGATCAAAAGGCCTATTTGATGCGGATGCTATGCCGATGTGGAAAACTATGCCTTTTACATATTTTCAGTTTGGTAGATGGGGAGAAGCTCTATAGTTCCGAGTATGGGTGTGAAACCATTGCTTTCAGGAAGGGTCTTAATAATGTTTTCCAGTTTCTGAAGGCCCTTGACATGGCGGTTCAACGCCAGATTGGAGGACTTCAGAGGTCTCTTGTTATGATTCGCCAGCCTACAATGTTCCAAATGTTCAAGTGATCGTGCCTCAGGTTAAGAAATGCTTTTACTTCAAGTACGCCCGTTGGTGTTTCTGAAGTTATTCAAGAACGATGATATCTCTCATGATCATCTTTCTCTTAGGAGCCAGCGATGACATCATTCATGCAGCAAGCACCAGCCTAGACAATTGCTGTGATGTTTTACAACAGTAATTTCCAACGTTATATGGCTACATCTTAATTGCCCAATTTTTAAATAGACCACCAGAAGCCCCTTTTCATTTTTATTCAAATAATATAATACCCTTTGTCATTATGAAAGTATGATTAGCATGGATTCTGGTAGATATTAAACATATTTGTAATAAAAATAAATAAAATTTAGCTTTCTATTGTTTTTAATATACGGATTCGTTTATTGAACTTCAAACAAATCACGAATCGTTTTTACTGAGCAGTTCGTGACTCGACTGAAATTCAGCAAAGAGTAGCAGCGTAGTCAAAGCTATCTGCAGATTTAATTTACATACGAATTTATTTTATATTGTATAAATTAAAAGATTTTATGGTTATTTCCACGATATTTTCGCTTGTATTCATTATAAACTTCGAATTAAGTAATGCAGAATGAAATAATATGAACTCTGAGAGCTAAATAGACAGTTTTGATTCTTATTAATGGTATACATGTTCAGAAATTACAATAATTTCAGCAAAATGTATTTTAAATTAGATTAGCTATAATATTGTATCTTAAAGAAGAAATTACAAGCTCTATTTTTATGAATAAATCTATGCTATTTCAGCAAAATATATTTTAAATTATCTTCTTCACCACCTAAAAGTTTAGAATCACGTTTCATTTTTTCTTAATTTTCGAAGTTTTCATTAAAATAGGACCAACTTTGCCAATTTTTTTTATTAAATTATTTACATCTAGACACCATAGAAAATAATGAACAAAAATCAAAAAAGTAAAACAACATTTAAGAAATTTCTATAATATTCGAGAATATTCCAAAAAAGGTGTAAAAGATTCCTGGATGGAGTAGAACATTGTAGAAGATTCCTGAATGTGAGAGATTGATGATTCCAGAAATTGGGAGTATTGTTTCAATATTACAGAAGATTGTAGATGATACCTGTGTTTCGCAGTTATATATATATATCGAGGAGTAAGGTTGGTGTTCGATTTAAAAGCTATAACTTATAAAATCGAACGCCCGTCATTCAAAAAGAGTTTTTGGTGTAAGTTTTGTATGTTTCGTGATAAACATGGATGGAAATAAGGAACTGAGTATTGAAAAAAGAAGTGCTATTATAACTCTGTAAAAGGAGGTTATTCCACGAGAATTATTGACAAAAAAACTAGGTGTGTTATTTAAATGAGTAAAATACATCCTTAGTTAATTTAAAATACATCCACTGTAAAATTTCGTCTGAAACAAACAGGACTTCATGGTCGTGTAGAGGTTCGAAAATAATTATTAAAATTTAGAATTGAAATGGTTGGCTTGGGCTAAGAGCCATCAACAACTGAAGAGTGGAAAAATTCTGTGGCCTGAAGAATCCAAATTCGAAATTTTTCGATCCAAGCACAGCTTATGTGACTCGCTCAACTGAAAAAAAAATTGGCACACATTGTTTAGTACCTACAATCAAGGTGGTGGTGCTGGTTCATAATCAGGGACTGCTTCTGCTTTCCTAAAGCGGATGACATAGTCAGAATTGAAGGAATTTAAGAAATTTTAAGACTATAAAAACATTCTTGGACAAAATGCAAGCACAGTTCTAAGCTGTGCGGACACTTTTTAGTAACTAAACAACAGGAGGGGTATTGCAAATTTGGTTCGTAGTGAATTCTGAAGAAGTTGGAATGGCATCGATTTAATTGTATAATGGAACAGGCAACTCTCATCACAAGTAATTACTGTACTCAGCAAGTCTGGATCCTCTTCATTTTTTTTAGCATCTTCACAAACTTCAAGTCTTCTCAATCTTTGATCTTCATTCAAAATTTTGGCACCATCTTGGCACACACACTTGTCTCATGCCTAAATTTTCATTTACAATTTGATTCTGGTGCAACACTTAAATCACTTCTGATATATGTTCTCACCCGGTCCACAATTTCATCAGTTTCATGGAAACCGGACGGCCTGGTCGTTCATCGTCTTCAACATTCTCTCTTCCTTCAAAAATATTTTATGCTGTTCAGACACGCGAACTCTTGACATAGTATCTTCTCCATAAACTTGACGTAACAACTCATAACTTTCAGTTGGTGTTTAGTTTTGTTAAAAATGAGTGGTTCATTCATTGTTCCATTCTTTTGTCTGTCATTTTCCAGAAAATCTACAAAAATACAAGATAATCAAAAGCCGTCTCACTACAAAGCCAATGAGCGTGTTGGAACGTGATTTTCCAGGCAACAAAAGAAAGGTTCCAAGTTAACTGCTGTGCCCTTGTTTTACAGAGGGCACTTGGTGTGTAATGGCTGCGCATTGTCTCGTGATTTAATATCCCCACCTTGTACTGTAGTAGGCTATGACCAGGTTCACTATAGTATGCCAATGTTGCAGTGAATGCGCAAATAGTTCCCTTACACATAGAAGGGGGCTATTTGTTAGTGGATATACTTTTATATGTTCCTGATGAATCAGCGGGTCTATGCGTAAGGAAACTATCTGCTGTTAATTAGAAAAAGTGTACAAGGTGAGTGGAGAGAAGTGCATTTGGGGTGGGGGCTAACTTTGAAATTCCCTAAGTTGGAAAACGACCACGTCTGTATGTGTTGAGACTTTTGTGGTGGTGTCTTATTGATATGATTAAATAAAAGTCAGGTCTCCTTGCCTCACAAAATCCAACCCCACCTCCTAACCACATGGACACGTGTGAGGTGGTTAACAATGCATTCTTTGTACTGGCCAATGGTCTCTAGAGAAGATTTGACGAACTCAGTAAGCCGACAGTGGATAAAAAAATGCTACAAAAAAGAAGAGTCAAAGCGGTACTAAAATTAATGGTAAACGACATAGCTTGGACACTGGACTGCGAATTGAAACACTGTATATACTTTCCTTAACAGGAAAGATGGAAGAATTAATTGATATGAAGAAGGAAAGAAAATTGGGCATTTTAGGTTTGAGTGAGACTAAGTGGAAGAAAGAGGGAAAGAAGTGTATGAGAGAAGGATTTACATTATACTGTAAAGATGCAGAAGATAAATCCAGGAATGGAGTAGGTATTATTGTTAACAAGTAAATAAATGCAAGAATCAAAGAAGTGGGCGGAATTAATGAACGAATAATGAGACTCACTTTTCAGTGATGGAACAAATATGACTCTAGTGCAAGTTTATTCCCAAACAAGGACAAGACAGTGAGAATACCGAATTTGAGGAACAGTTGGAAAAGGCCATTCTAGAAAGGAGTATGGTAATTATGAGAGATTTAAATGTACAGGTAGGGAGAGAAAGAGTAGGGTTGTAAAGTGTTATTGGAACTTAAGGATATGGACAAAGAAATGAAGGCCAAAAGGCTGGTGGATCTATGGTTGCGAAATGAATTAAAAATAAGTAATACCTGGTTTGATAAGAAGCAAAGCCACAAGATAACGAGATATAGTTGGAATGGTAGATATTAAGCAGTAATAGATTCTATTATTTTATTTTTGATAGAATATGGAGCATGAAGGTGATAGATCTAAATTTGGCTACCAACAGTCTGTGGTTGGTAAACAAACCACAGACTGTTGGTAGCCAAATTTAGGATAAGAGTTGGGAATAAAAATAAGAGGAAAACTGGACAAAAGATAAAGATTTGGAAACTGCAGAATCAAGAGTTAAGAGAGGAGTTTGAAGAGACGATTAAAGGGGGAGAGAGAGAGAGAGAGAGAGAGAGAGAGAGAGAGAGAGAGAGAGAGAGAGTAAGTACCAAGTACAATGACAGAAGGTGCCACGGAGGAATGGGAAAAATTTAAGAATGTGATGGTTCAAACAGCTGTAGAGTGTGGGAGAACTTGAGGAATCAGAAAGGAAAGAGAGAAACACTGGTGGAATGACATATGAAAATAACTAGGAGAAGAGTAGCTAGTCAGAGTTTCTTCTGTAATGTTAATAGCCTGTTATGGGTAGAAAAGTTCCAATAAAGTGTAAAAAATTGATAAATAGGGCATATTTGGTTCTACGTTTTGCATCTACTTCTACTTTTTCTCAAGCAATGGAGAAATCAATTAACCACCAAATCATAAACTACTTAGAAACCTTCAGTCTGATCAACGATCCCCAGTGGACTCCGTAAGTGTTGATCGACTGGAGACAATCTGGCTTATTTTAGCTATCTGTGGACAAATTCAATGGAAAAGTTTGGTGAAACGCAAGCAGTTTCTCTTGACATTTTAGAGTTTTTGATCGTGTTTTATATATAGGCTTTCTAAATAAGCTTATATCTATCTTGTGGTTTGCTATAAGTTTTTTTTTTTTTTGTAGTTAGTATCCAGTTCTCTCTCTCTGACCGCTCACTGCGAGTGATAGTAGATGGCTCTCTATCTTCCAACTTTTTCACTAATGCTGGTGTTTCCCAAGGTTCAGTTCTTTCTTCCACTTTTTTGCTCTTGTATATTAATGACCTCCTTCATTTGATCGGAAATCCTATACATAGTTTTGCTGATGATAGCACATGGCAATCTACCTTCCAGTTTGAGTAACTTTGCCCTGCACAAACAACTTCAACTTCTTGAATATCCGCTACCAATTCCTTAAATGCTGGTGTGGGACAAAGATAACTCAGTTGATTTCGATCCTTCTAAATCTGAATCCTGCCTTATATCTTGCAAAAGGATTCTTCTAATATTATGCTAATCTTCGATTGCACTCTGATTTCTACTCAAGATCACATATCTCTGTTGTGTATTATCCTAACTTCTAATCTCTCTTGGTATAAGCACATTACAAATATTGCTTCCTCTTCGTCCAAAAAAATGGGTTTTCTCTTTTGCTCTCGGCGTTACTTTTCTTCCAAACAGATGTTCACTCTGTACAAATCGAAATTCTGCCCTTCCATGGAATATTGTTCCCGCCTCTGGGGCGGTTCCCCAAAAACCTATTTCAGGCTTCTAGATTCCATTCCAAAGAGGTTAATTATTGACATCTCTAACAGAGTCTCTTCACTTTCTCTCATAGACGTTCTGTTTCTGCTGCATGACTTTTTATATAGATACTTCCATGGGCACTGTTCTTCTTTAGTTCCCACTCGCTTCCAGAGCAGTCCGAACGCGTGCTGGAACTAGTCAACATCCATTTACCGTCCAACGTCAAACTGACAGAACCAAATTTTCATCTTCCTCATTTATTCATTCAACTTCCGTTTTCTGCAACAACTTTCCTTCAAATGTATGTCCTGAAAATTAAAATCTACAGAAGTTCATGTCTAATGTCAACAGGTATTTTCTTTCATCTTTTGAACCTTCAACCCATGCATGGTACTAAGACTATAGGTTCTAATATCTCTCGTGTTTGGAGTTTTCATTTAAAAAAAACAAAACAAAA
This sequence comes from Mastigoproctus giganteus, assembly GCF_048544385.1. Lineage (NCBI taxonomy): Eukaryota > Metazoa > Arthropoda > Arachnida > Uropygi > Thelyphonidae > Mastigoproctus > Mastigoproctus giganteus. The sequence goes on along the minus strand of NC_143586.1, from coordinate 160,209,678 downwards.
AGCATCATACGTATAAGAAGTATTCCCACAAGTATTCCGGTAAAAACTATATTCGTGCTATTGCTCTATCTGATCCGACTTGTGGTAATCAAAAACTAGGATATAAAAACCTTTACTTAATTCTTATATGAGGTTGCTTTAAAGATCACCTGAATAACCGTTAAAAGAAAGGATTATAGTCATATGACTTACTGTAAACTAGCAAGACGGTATACAACAAGAAGACGCTACACCACAGCACGCCAAATGAAGCCATCAATAATTCAGTGTTTCAATTAAAGTTGCTGCAGGGAATGAACGGCAGGTGGCGCTCTACCAATCCCAATTTTTGGTGATTTCAGGATAAGTTTGTTGTTTTTTGCATACATTAATTCTAGATGCAGGAAGCTGCGGTTCTAATTCTCTGGAGGTAATTTATTATTAGAGCTTGAAGAAATCAATAGGGGCTGTGTGGTGACCAACAGTGATCTCTGCTGCTAATGCGACTCCGAATAAGGTACTCGGAGAGGATATTCAGCACGATACTGAAGGAGTACTTAATAGTTTGTTAAAGAGAATCGAGTGGAGGGGTATAATCACTTGTACGCACATAGACCTTGTATACTTTGACAGAAATGCTTAGGGCTTACGTAAAAAGAAATATAAATACTGCCACAGTTAGTAAGAAATAGTTAATAATTTTGTATGTGACTATTAATAGATACTCCAACCTTTACGAACATGGATTTTTAACCATAAAAAAATGGAAAGACCTCTCTCTTGTCATGGTAATATTCAACATCAGAGGTTCATTCTGAGCCTTTTGTAATTCGAGTTATAAGCGACATATTTGTGGAACCCTTCACGAACGAGTACCAGTGAGGGAAATGGAGTGTTTTTTTTTTTTTTTTTATAAACTCACTCTTTTAAGAAAAGCTCGCAGCATCTCGAGTGAAACAATTGCTCTTTTGTACATTGTACTCCATATTGAGCTAGCCTTTTCAGGCCATGGATAACGGTTTTTTCCCTTATGAACAGGCTGTAGCATATGCAGGTATTAAGTTGTTGCAGGATTTTTAGGAGCATCAGCGACTAAGGTCATATTGCTCCGTATATACTACTCTGTGTTCTATGGTCGATTTTCTGTTCACTGGACGAAAACCCAGAGTTTCTGGGAGAAAAAACCATGCTACCCTCGCCTGAGACCGACTAAACAGGCACGTTGTGAAAAATGCTCGGAAAAATTCCTCAGATCATCGACGGGACTCGAACTCGGGTCTTTTCCACCCGGTGTGGGGAGGACGGCGATCCTACCAGCTGTGCTACCCACGAGATCGCAGCTATGTGGTATGGAGTCAGTAGCGCATATTTATCGAAATGCATACTGGTTAGAGACAATATTAGACTTTTCTAAGATTTTCTAGAGAGTCACACGACAAAACTGTATCTTCGAAAATTATCCGCGCGGATAGTACAAAGGCTATGAGTACCGTCCTCCGGAATCCGGTAGAAAAGGCCCAAATTCGAATCCCATTCAGTGATACGAGGAACTTTTATGGGCTTTTTTCACTCTGTGAAAAAGGCCCATAAAAGATTTCTGACTTACCCTGAGAGTGAGAGAGAGATAAATAGAAGGAAATCGCCAAGGAGGAGAAGAATGATGATATCCAGCTCAGGACTCTGGGTGTACCAAGCCCATACTCACCAGATGTGAGCCTCAAAATAAATTAAGAGATGGTCTTGAAAATTCCCTTTTTGAGTGTAATTCTAATCTACGCCGTAGTTGTTACCCAGAATATTTCAAGGATATTTCTTCGTTTGAAGAAAGGGGAGGAAAATACATGCCTTCGAATAAATGGCAGCTAAAAGACAAGGTGACTACAGAGCAAAAAATGAAAATACTTTGTTTTGTTTTATTTCTCCTCTTTATTGTGTAGTTGAAATTTTTGGGACAAAAATTTACCAGTCTTCTCGAAAGGTCTAATTTCATTCAGCTTTCTCTTAATACTCTTTGAGAGGCCAATGCTCTGGTGACATATTCGTCAGAGCCTTAAAGGTTGATTATTACATATTAGCTTGTTCTATTTGCTTTTTGTATACTAAGGTTGGTTGTTGTAGGATTTTAGGTACATCAGCAACTTATACTATATTATGCGTTATATAACATGTCTGTAAATTGTTTGTGTTCTGTCGGCAATTTGCTGTTTGCTGGGCGAAAACCCCGAGTTTCAGGGAAAAAAGTCTTGTTATCCTCGTCTGAGACCAATTAACTCAGTCACGTTGTGGAAAAGAGCCATAAAAATTTCTCGCGTAATTGAAAGGATTTGAGCTCAGGTCTCCCCCACCCAATGTGGAGAGGACAATGATTACACCAACTGTACTACCGGCTAGGGCTTATTCCATGCGCGGAGGGCAATTTTGTACTCGATCTTCAAGATGGCGTCCCATCCTGAGTGCATTGCGCATTAAGCGCCAAAGCAACAAAGGCTATGAGGTGTCTTTATATTCTGTGGTCGATTTACCCGTTTCCTGGATACCCGAATTCTGGAAGCAAAAACTATGAAACGTTAGCCTAAGGCGGACTACGTCTGCCATATTATGAAAAAAGCCTCCCTGTGAGTAATTGTCTGCCACAATAATTACTGAATACCAGAAAGAAATATTAAATGAGTTATGAGTTAGAAAACCACCATCAGTAACATACCACTGGAAATTTGTGTTTAAGCAACTTGAAGAAAAATTGGGAGGAGGAGGAGGAGGCAAGCTACTTATCAAAAACTCTCTAAAAAGCGATGAGACCTTATCCAGATCAAGTTCAGATGGACGTTGAGTCTATGCGGTGCAGGAAAGCATGCGGTAGAGGGAAGAGATGATAATCGGGGTATGTTATTGTCCAAACGAATCTGGGAAGTATCGACAAAAATATTCACAGGTAATTTAAATGAGCAGCCAAGTGTGACTGCCTCATTATGGGCTACTTCAATCTGGATAAGTTACTTATTCCAACATGTCAGAGAAAGTACAAGGAGGGGCTCTAATGACTCCACTAGTTCTTGCTAGGATCGAAACTACATTCAAAATTTGAGCGAGAAGAAAAGGAAATGGCTTCAATTTCAAGGAGAAACTACAATAGATTGAGCCATTCGTAGATTCCATTAACTGGAGAGATAGCTATAAGCTGTGGATCCATGTTTATCACGAAGAGTAATCAAGGGATTTATCCTGGAAAATACCAGTATTATTCTAATGCAGAAGTTTCGCAAGAGAAATATGAAATGGATGACCAGAAAAGTTAAAGGTTTAATTGAGTAAAATAAAAAAATAAATAAAAAAAAAGGTCAGCTGCAGACTGTCGGGAGAGATAAATATAAAAAAAAAAAATCACTCGAAGTGAGCTAAAATGCAGACAAACAGCTTTTTCGTATGTGAATACAAAATAGAAGACGCTGAATCAGATAAGAGCCTTACTTCATAGAACTGGAAAATTCATGGAATGCCCACAAGTGGTAGAAAAGTTGAACAACTACTTTGCAACGATCTTTATAGTTGAAAGGATCCATGAGTATACAAACCTGAGGGTTGTATACTCATGGAGCACAAAATTACTGGTGTGCAAAATTTAAGGACCAGTTAAGTTTTCACCTGTAGCTTCTCATAGGAGTGGCCTGGATATGGGAAAAGCATACCAAAGGAACCTCGTGAGGTGCAGATATGAGGAAGGAAACAACACCAACACAACAACGTAAACAAAACGGTACAGAGGGACTTTATTCAAAAATAGCAACATAGCACTGGCTGCCATGATACAGATGCATCACTGCCAAAAATGGAATAAAGGGAAGAGGTGGTCCTCAGTAGACGATAGGGCCACCCCTAATGTCCATGCAGACTTTGCATCGCCTGTCCATACTTAGAACAATGTTGTTGATAAGTTCTTGCGGTAACATCGTCCATTCTTCAGCTGGTGAACATTTTCTGGTGGGTGTGGACATGCCGCTAGGCGTCTCCCCAGAGCGTCCCATATGTGTTCGATGGTATTTTGATTGGTAGAACGGGCAGGCCGATCCATACGAACAATGTCCTCACTTTCCAAAAGCATATCAAACGCTGCAGTGCGATGGGGTGTGACGTTATCATCCATAAACACGAACTCGGGGCCAATTGCACCTCGTAACAGACGCACATGGGGAAGAATTACTTCAGTACAGTAGCGTGCACCGGTTACAGTACCGTCTGCCAGTATCTGAGTTGTGTACGTCCATCCAAGATAACGCCTCCCCAGACGAGAACACCTCGACCGCCATATCGATCCTTTTCAATGATGTTTGCGGGGTATTCCCGTGTGCCAACCTCTCGCCAGATTAGCTCTGACGTCCAGAATCGCTGCTGAGACAGAATCTTAAGTAAAGAGAACTTTAAGTAAAGATTTTGTGTTGGTAACACCTTTAGAAATAGTGTTAGTCCTTACGTTTTGCACACCAGTGTAGCTGTTCATATTTATACAAGGTATTTTCTTTTTATTTAAATGGCAATAAGATGTTTGTTTGTTATTTGGTTTTTAGGAGAATTAGCAACTAAGGCCATATTGCTTCGGAGATATGCTGTGGTCATTCTCTGACCTTTCCGCATCCTCCGTATTTGGCGGTCACGGGCCCGAACCCCGGTCTAATCAAGAAGCGTGTGCTACGCACTGCTGCTCCTGCCCACCTGGCTACGGAGGCGTGTGAGTCAACATGTCATCTTAAATGACATGTTGCATCCCAAGCTGCCTGTAGTTGCTGGCTTTAACATTTCCTAGAAAAGCGTTCTGCGCGGAGCACAGTGGTATCGTGATCGTCCTCCCCACACCAGGTGGAAAAGGTGTGGGTTCGAATCCTGTTCGAAAGCGTCATGATGCGAGGAACTTTGAGGCTTTTTACACTATGTGGATGAGTTAGTCGGTCTCAGGCGTAGATAGCAAGGTTTTTCCCCTGGTACCAGTGGTTTTTCGTCCAGCAAAGCAGACAAATCGCCCAGAGAACACACGCCATTTACACACACAATAATCATGGTAGTTGAATTAGCATCCTGGATGACCCTAATAAATACATATTTTTTTTATTTCCTAGAAAACCAGTCGAAACATTTCGAAAGGCTTTCCACGATGATTCCTCGCTATCAACTAAGGACACATTCGAACTGTTGGTCTTTGAAACGGTGCCTTATTTGTGGATCAATTTGTGGACCAGCCTGCACATGAACCCTGATGTTCAGACTCCAGAGTATGGGAGCAAAAGTCACCCCTGGCTTCTACTATACAAGAATCCCGGATACCATCCTATTGGTTAATGGAATTAATCCCTCTGCTATAAATTAACTGCTGGCAGCCTGTATGGGCAAAACTTTAGGGGGTAAATTTCTATCAGCATGGCCCACACTTGTAGGTAGAAGGAATTTGTTTTGTAGAGACGGGATACACTTAAACAAAGGTGGTGCAAACGTTTTTGCCAGTATTATTGAGGATACCTTAAAGGTTCAGGGAAACTGCTAGTTAGGGGGGGATGTGGGTAATACTGACACGCGTTTATCTGATAATATTGGTCAATGTAACTCCTTAAGAGTTCTTATCTGTTACCCCAACTGGACGTATTATCTAGATGTTCTGGGGGCAAAGACGTTTCACGTGAGCGGGTAGCTAATATCAGGGAAGAGAGCCTAAAAAACTTCAAGGGTTGTGTTAGGGTTGTTAAATATACAAGAACAGTAAATCTTAATTGTTTATACAGTAACGTTAGAAGTGTCGTCAATAAAATGAGCGAATTCGAACTGCTGGTTAAAACAAGTAACGCGGACATAATAGGGCTTACAGAGACGTGGTGCCACCCGGAAATTGGGGATGATGAGTTTCAGTACGGCTTGTATAATGTATTTAGGAAGGATAGAGTAGATAGAAGGGATGGTGGGGTAATGCTTCTTATCAGAAGCAGCCTGAGTGCGACGATAGCTTTCCCGGATTCAGATATTTCACATGCTAGTATAGAGTCTGTATGGTGTGAGATAGTTGGAAACAAAGGTATAATGCGAGTAGGAGTAATCTACAGACCAGGTGATTGTGAAGATTATGACAAAAGCCTCTACATGCAAATGGAATGGGCAAGTAAGCGTCAATGCCTTATTATGGGTGATTTCAATTTGCCTCTAATTGATTGGAGTAAATGGGAAGGAAAATCGACATGGGGAACAAAATTTTTAAATCAACTAGATGACTGTTATTTGTATCAACATGTCAGGGAAAGTACTAGAGAAAAGAATATCCTAGACCTCATCATCACACATGAATCAGATGACATAACAGGGCTGACAGTAGAGGAACCAGTAGCAGGAAGTGATCACGGAGTTCTACGGTGGATGATGACGAGAGAGGTAGCAGAAGTAAAAGGCAAAGGAATGGGTTTTAATTTCTGAAAAGGAAATTACGATGCCTTAAGGTACTACATGGCCTCTATTAACTGGGTAGATATCGCGCAGAGAATGAATACAATTGAACTGTGGTACGCTTTTAAAACATTAATCACAGATGCCTTGAATGCATATATACCATTAAAAAAATACTCCACGAGAAGGGTTCCAAGTTGGATGAATAGTGAAGTTGGATGAATAGTGAAGTTGGATGAATAGTGAAGTTACTTGAGCAGAAAAAGGTGGCATGGAAAGGTTACAGAGCAATAAAAAATACTGAAGCCTATAACAGCTACAAGGTGATGTGTAATAGAGCCACAGAAAAGGTTCGACAGGCAAAGGCAGTTTATGAGAAATTACTAGCAAACAGAGCAAAGAGGTGGGGATAAAGAATTCTTCACATATATAAATGCCAAGAAGAGCAGGACAAACCAGATCGGACCATTACGTAAGGGAAAGGGGATAGTATTAAATACACCAGCTGCCGTTGCAGATGAACTCAACAGTTATTTTGCATCGATATTTACAAATGAAAAGCCTTTTGTGGCAATGGGAAATTGTGGGAGCGAAGTTAAAAAATATGTAATTAATGATATTGAAATTTCGCAAGATTATTTAATGAAAAAACTTTCGAGCCTGGAGTTGATGGAATATACCGTATAATCTTAAGAGAGGCGGCAAGCGAGTGCATTGAACCATTGAGGCTAATTATGCGAGCATCACTAGACTCTGGGGAGATTCCCTTGGATTGGAAAAGTGAAAATGTATCTCCCATACATAAGGGTGGCTCTAAAAGTGAAGTTGGAAATTATCGACCTGTCAGTCTGACTTCAGTAGTAGGGAAAATCATGGAGGCAATGATCAAGGGTGGAATTCAGGATCATTTGGATCGAATTGAAATTCTCAAGGATTCTCAGCATAGTTTTGTAAAGGGAAAATCATGTTTAACAAATCTGGTTAGCTATTTCGAAAGGGTCACTCACGAGCTGGATTTAGGGAATAATTTCGACATTGTTTATTTAGATTTCAGCAAAGCTTTTGACTCAGTTCCACATGAGCGGTTGCTTTATAAGCTGGAACAGGTTGGAATCACTGGGAAAATCCTTAGATGGATAGAAGGATGGCTTCAGGGCAGGAGGTTGTGATAAATGGCTATTCCTCAGATTGGGTTGATGTAAGAAGTGGGGTTCCCCAAGGTTCAGTATTAGGACCACTGTTGTTTTTAATTTTCATAAACGACATTGATGAAGGGATAGAGGGCGTGATGTCTAAATTTGCAGATGATGTTAAAATTGGTAGAGTAGTTAATGATCACTGTCAAGCTGAGCTTCTTCAGAGAGACCTAGATAGACTTCAGGAATGGTCAGAAAAATGGCAGCTGTGCTTTAATCCAACAAAGTGCAAGGTATTACACCTGGGAAACAGTAATCCCAAAAAAACTTATTCACTTGGTGGAGTTCAACTAAACTCAGTACTGGAGGAAAGGGACTTGGGTGTTACGATACGGTCAGACATGAAATTCTCTGAGCATTGTAAACAGGTTGCAAGGAAGGCCCATGGTGTCCTATCGATGATCTATCGAACTTTTACAAGTAGAGAAAGGGACGTGATAATCCCATTATATAAGGCCTATGTTAGACCACATTTGGAATACTGTGTTCAAGTATGGAGACCGCACCTAAAGAAAGACATCGAGCTTCTTGAAAGGGTGCAAAGAAGGGTAACTCGCCTTGTGAGATCGGCAAAAGGGCGTCCTTATGAAGAAAGACTTCGAATATGTGGGTTGCAGAGTTTGGAAACTAGACACCTTAGAGGAGATTTGATTGAGGTGTTTAAGGCTCTGAGAGGCATCAGTAAAATGAATGAGGACAAAATTTTCAAGATTATAAATGATGCTAGAACTAGGGGACATAAATTCAAGTTACGGGGGGAAATGTTTAGATTGGACTGCAGGAAGTTTTATTTTAGCCAGCGAGTTATAAATTACTGGAATAAGCTGCCTTCATGGGTGGTAGAGGCCGACAGTTTGGGGAAATTCAAAGGTCATCTGGATAGTACTTTCGGGTAAGGGAAGCGCATAGGATGATAGGTTTAATTTCCTTTTTATTTATTTTTTATTTTATTTTTATTTATTAATTATTATTATTTAGTTATTTATTTTATTTATTTATTTATTTTTTTTTTGTTTTATCATTGTTTTTTTTTTTTTTTTTTTTTTTTTGGCTGGTGCAGCATAAGCCATAGGCTTTCTTGCACCATGCGGCCGTTACTAATACTAAATACTAATACTAACGTTTCTGGTAGCATTGGCAAGAGGACGCTGTCGGCAGGTATGAATTAAATCTCTTTGTATTAACCTTAGATTTCCTGTTTTCTATTGTAACAGCAATTCAAAACTCAATACTTTAGAATCGTAATTTGCAAATTGTAATATTGGTAATTGCAATTGTAACTGTAATATCCTAAAATATTCAAATTTGTAGCTCTTTCTGTTCTCCCCACAGCATGGTCTGATGATGGGTGTCGGTACGATACCTGAAACGTCACCTTATTAAACTATATTATAATTAACAATATAGTTTTATATTATAACAATGGAGTTTATTAGGCAAACAGCCTAATAAACTATATTATTAATTTCACGTGATATAAGAGTGATATGAATATAATAATAACCTTTATGTTAAAATATTTCATAAAATTTTAAGACACATCAGTGCTTGCTTACTTCAATATTCACGAATATTTTTTTTTTATTCCAGTGACCCCATAAAAATCACGTCGTAGTTGATGTCGAAAAAAATAAAAGTTGATGATGAGTGGTGGCCAATTAATTACTTTTTTGCACTGCTCAATGATACTTGCACGTGTCTTATTTGCAATGAAGCCTTGATTAAATTTTGAATCTGCAGAAATAGGTAGGTATAAAATTTGTTTCTCTGCATGGCATTACAGTTATGCAGAGAATGTAGTTTTCAGTAATTAGGAATTTTCTGTGGGCCTCCAAATATTCCAAAAATTCATGTGGCCCGCTTCTCTAAAGGTCCCCAAACCTTTAGAGAAGCCTGGCCTAGAAGATTCCACTGTTGTAGCCTCTAGGCCAAAAGCTCTGCCTTATTCTTCGGTAGTTCGAGATCCCTGATGAGGTCATTAAGCTCACTTTCCATGATCTTATGGGGTTCAGAAGGATAAAGGTTTGGACAAAATTGGTGGATCCCTTGACGTAGTTGGCTGCTGTATTTCTTCGTGTATATCAAGTTGATGTTCATCAGCGTCTTCAGCAGAATGTATAGAAAAACGGTAGCAGTAGTAGTAGTAGTAGTGGCATGTGATGCAAGAAAGCAAATGTATGAGCTTATGCAGCATCAGCCAAAAAAAAAAAAAAAAAAAAAATCACACCATTCCCTCCAAATGCCTGTCCAGTTCCTCCTTAAATTTATTCAACCTATCAACTTCCACAACGACAGATGGAAGTTTGTTCCAGCAATTAACCACCCGCTAGCTAAAGGAAAATTTCCGCACATCTATTCTACATCTGTCTTTTCTTAATTTGACTTTATGCCCCCTTAGATTCGTAATCTGAACAAGTGGAAGGATCCCATCAGAATTCAGCGTGCTCAACCCATTCAAGGCCTTATATACCTCAATCAGATCACCGCGCAGGTGCCTAGTCTCCAGCCACTGCAATTTGCAGAACTTAAGCCTCTCTTGGTAAGAGGATCCCTTCAATCCCCTCACCAATCTTGTTGCCCTTCTCTGTACACGCTCAAGTAAATCTACATCCTTCCTAAAATGAGGCCTCCAGACCTGTACGCAGTACTCAAGCCGTGGCCTGACCATTGCCTTATACAGAGGTATAATCACCTCCTTTTCCCTGCTGCAAAATTCCTATATATCATTGACAAAACCCCATGACCTGCCCTGGCAGCCTGTCTGCATTGCTCAGAAAACTTCATATCTGCCTGCACAATTACTCCCAGGTCTTTTTCATTTTCTACCACCTTAAGTGTAGTACCACACAGTTGGTACGTTTCTCTGGGGTTACTTCTACCCATATGTAGTACTTTGCATTTGTCAAGGTTAAACTTCAGTTGACACTTCTTAGCCCATCTGCCCAAAGTATCTAGATCCTGTTGCAGTAGCACACTGCCATTACTGTCATTAACAACCCTGCCAACCTTTGTATCATCTGCAAACTTCGACATTAAGCCTGATATACCTTCATCAATATCATTGATAAATATACAAAACAACAGTGGACCTAACACTGAACCCTGTGGGACTCCACTAATAACATTAGTCCAAGAAGAGCAGCACCCATTGATTGCCACCCTCTGTCTTCTAGCACTTAACCATCCTTTTATCCATTGTAGCAACTTACCCTTAATACCATTCTGCTCCAATTTGTACAATAGTCTTCCATGTGCAACAGTGTCAAAAGCTTTCCTGAAATCCAAGTATATGATATCAAAATTATTTTTCGCATCCAGTTCTTTGTAACCACATCATAATATCCTATCAAATTTGTCAGACAAGACTTTCCCTTAACAAACCCATGCTGTGTCTGAATTATTGCTGCAGTCTTGTCTAGATGATCCTGCAATGCATCTTTAACCAGTGACTCCATTATTTTACCCGGAACAGAAGTTAAACTAACTGGTCTGTAATTACTCGTGTCACCCTTCGATCCCCCTTTGTGAATTGGGGATACATTTGCACATCTCCAGTCCGTGGGAACCTCCTCTGAGTCCAAGGATGCTCTCATAATTATGGCTAAGGGTTTGCTTAGTTGCTTTGCCGTCTCCTTTAATATAACTGCATAGATCCCATCCACCCCAGGTGCTTTTCTTACGTTTAACTTCAACAATTTCTCTTCCACTTTGCTCTCGGTTATTACAAAATCATTAAGTATCTTGCTACAATTTGATAACCTTCTGCCATTTTCAAACCTTAATAATTCCTCACGTGTGAATGTAGATGCAAAATACTCATTCAGTTTGTTTGCTATCTGAGCAGGATCATCAACAGTCGAACCATCGATGTCAAGTGGACCGATCAGATTCATCCCCTTCCTTTTAGAATTTATATAAGTAAAGAAATCCTTGCTGTTTTCCTTAGCATCTTTTGCCAAGGATTTCTCGTAATCTGCCTTCGCCTGCCTAACCTCCTTTGTGACCTGATTACAGACTAGCTTATATCTGCCATAGACTTCTGAGTCGCTTGATAATTTATATGCATCCCGTGCATTTTTCTTCTCTGTTACAAGTCTCATTAGTTCATTTGACAACCATTTAGGCCTAAACCTTGAACAATATTTCTTAATAGGTATGAACCTTTTAGTAGCTTCCACGATTAATTCCTTGAATGCTTCCCACTTAGAATTTACTGTTGGTAACATCGTCAGTTGATCCCACTGTACAGAATTTAAAAACTGTCGGAGACCACTGTACTCGCCTTTACGGAAGCAAAAACCCTTTCCTTTACCCCTGATAGTAGTTATATCTTTAAGTAAATCCCACGTCAGTACACTGTGATCACTGCCACCTAGTGGTTCTTTTATCTGCAAATTCCTAATACATGAATGATCACTGCTGATAACCAGATCAAGAGTATTACTTTCTCTGTTTGCCTCTCGAACATGCTGCTGCAGAAAACAATCATCCAATAAATCCACAAAAGTCTGACTAGTGTGTGAGTGCCCAACCCACAAGTTCCAGTCAATATCTGGGAAGTTAAAATCCCCCATTATAAGACATTCCGATTTACTAGCCCACTCTATTTCTCTGTACAATTGTTCATTGTACTCATTCAAGTCATTAGGCCTATAACACACTCCTACTCTTATTTTTGCTTTCGCAGTGCTTATGTCACACCAAACTGACTCAACAGTGCACTGTTCATCTATATCAACTGGATGCACTTCTTTTGATTTTATGTTTTTCTTTATTAACAGCATAACACCTCCTCCCTTCCTATCCTGTCTATCCTTTCTGTACACATTGTACTCCCCAAATTCCAGTTCGGCATTCCTTATATCTGTGTGACACCACGTCTCTGATATCCCAACAATATCCGCCTTTGATGTCTTGACCAACACTTCAAATTCATCAAATTTATTTACTATACTTCTAGCATTGGTATACATTCAAGTATACATGCACCTATTCTTATTCTTAATTACTCTAACACATCCCATATACCCACCTGTTTCACGATGACTGCCATCCGTCCCTGAAACCCCCAACACCCCTCGCTCCAGGTCGCTACTTATTCTAATAGAAGTCGTGCAAGAATCACCTTCACCTCTGCCTACGGCTACTGTTAAACTATTAGTCCATGTCTCCCCCCCCAAGCTATCAGTTTTCCGACCCACCTAACACTGCCTCGATAGCATCAGCAAATATTGTTGCACCCTTTCTATTTAAGTGTATCCCATCCCTGTAAAAGCAGTCTCTCCTGTTAACAAGTACAGTCCAGGCTGAAAAAAATTCTATCCCTTGAGCCTTGCACAATCTTTCCAGGGCCGAATTGATCGACAAGGCTCTCATCATATACTCCCTCCTATCGTGTCTGGGCAGAATTGCAGAACCACGGTGGGGTGGTTCAGGAATAGGTATTCACCGTGAGGCACGGGGACGAATTACAGTGGTATATTTGGGTACGTCACCGTCTACTTTTTCTTCGTTGTTATCCCTTTTCTAATAGGAGGCACAATACAGAAGTAATAGTCTGTGACGTGGTTTGTTGGCTCCCTTCATGGGCACTGCGAAATGCATAAAACGTCCCTTTCGATTCACCCACGCGTTGTTTTGATGAACAGGTAGTGCAGCATATGGGCTCCAGACATATTTTATGGCTCGAGTTAAGGGAAGCTTTCTTGAAGCTAACGTGACTTCTCCACATACGTAACAGAAGTCATCTGGGCTGACACGATTACGGGGCATATTAATCTTACACGACACAAATACTGCGTAAAAAGTAGGAATCTCACAGAGAACAACCGTTAACTGAGAACAAATCACCCAGTACCTATTGCCGTATTCGAAGATTACTGCAACAGATTTGAAGACGCATTTGAGGCGACATTTGCCGATCAGGTGATAAGAGCGTGGTGGTACTGAAACTGTGTCGCCATGCGTTTTGCCGAGAGCCGTAGTGAATAATGTAGAGTAACCCACTAATATGAGACCCCTATTGTAATTCGAAAACAAGAGCCAATCTTTATACGGTCGTCTTTCTGCCGATCCCACCATTCGAGTTGGACCCTTTGGACCATTTTATTTGAATCCTTTCAAGAAGCTCAATATCTTTTTTTCAGGTGAGGTCTCCATACTTGAACACAGTATTCCAAATGTGGTTTTACATGGGTTTTCCTGGATGCCTGTTTACACCGCCCAGAAAACTTCATATCTGCGCGTATTGTAACTCATAGAGTATTGTCATGAAGAAACAAGACATCGTTTTAGTTTCCCTCTTCTCTGTCCCTTTACGTGTCCTTCTTAAATTTTTGAGAACAGCGACTCAATTATTGTTTTCATATCTGTAATGTAGTCTATCATAAGAATTCCTTCTCACAAAAGATAAAAAAAAAAGGTGGCCATGAGACCTTCCAGGTAGAGAGTTGAGTCCTCACTTTTTCTTTTCGGGTGAGTGACTCATAGTGTTTCCATTGCATGGACTCCTGTTGTGTTTCTAGATCCCGGTGATCCTGAAACAAAACTCATGCATAATGCAATAGATTTGCATTATGCACATTTGTGATCGAATTTATCTTTGACATGGCCAAGTGCGTTTGCAGAAGATTGTCAGTACTGGACCCTCAGAAATATTACATTCTCTGCGATCACAAACACTTTAATTCTGTCATGCATAAACAGGATTCAACTTCTTTGTCACATTTCTGGAGTGATTTTGCTTGGTTGTCTCTAGCTGGGGTGGCATATTTTATGGATTCGCGACCCAAATTAAGCAAACTTTTGTTTAGTATTCACGCAGATAAACACTTTATATAAATAAGGCTAAACAGAATGCAAGGTAGGTCTTTTCTCCATGAGCCAAAAAAAATAAGAGAATCTAATATTTATACTATTTCATTTTCACACGATAACCGACCATTTCCAGACTCATGCTTCTGCCACGTTGGAAGGTAAGTTCTTTCTTCGTTCGACAATCCGCAGCCCATAAGAGAATTTCTTGAGATACAGTCTTCCGTTATTCCCTAAAATTTTACATACACTAATTCTTGTCTCACCTAAGAGGGAGAACACTTCTTTCTCATTCTTTTTATTCAACCACTTCAGCATATTATTCTCCTCAGTCAGATCTCCCCTTAGATTTCTAGTTGCAAAAATTTGCAGTCCACACCTTATAATCCGTTCTTCATTATATCCATAAATTTTCACTCGTTATCAATCTATTCGCCTTTCTTTGAACCATCTCTAGAGGATCTGTGCTTTTATAGGTATCTCAAGACTGGAATGCAATAATTGGAATGTTTACCAATCGTTTTGTATAAAGCACCTATCTCTCCATTAGCAAAGGTCAGGTAAATCATGAGCAAGGCACAATGTGCCTTCCTAGCCACTTGTTTACAATAAATGGAAAATTTATTGTAAACAAGCAGTCGATCCAAATATTTTCGAAGCGACACAGGGTGGCTTAAACTGTTAACCACCCTTTTCATCATCAAATCGACAGAAAACTTGGCAGCTTCCCTTAGATACTTTGTCAATCTCATTTATAAAAATTAGCAACAAGAGAGGACCCAACACCGATTCCCGAGGGACCACCTCACTTATTCCTGAAAAATAACCATTCATGATTACCCTTTGTTTCCCGTCTTTTAGTCATCCTGCGATTCAGTGCAGAATCTTACCAGCATTTCATGAAGGACAGTATCAAACGCGTTACAAATATTTTCTTTCAGTTCTAATTGTTGTTGACTTTCACTGTGGTGGTCCTGAGAAATTTCTATATGTATGTAATATCCGTTTATTGAGAAAATTTTATCATCTCAACCCTTAACAGTCATTTGTCTAGGATGGTGTCCAGCGAATACTAACATTCTCGATGATAGGATTACCTTTAACACGATTACAGCTATGTCCGTTGCTATTCCCGACATATTTTCTTTGCCTTTCAGCAGACCTCATTCCTTCCTGACACAGTAAATCTCTCACAGCGGGAGTGGGGCTCCTCAATTTTTGGAAACCATCTGACAGAACTAGATCATTGGGGATGTTTCTCTTAAGACCAGTGTTCTGTATGATTTCTCTATCATAAGAATTCCTGCTATCGCAAAATTTTCCCGAATTTATGCCAAAAACATTAAAGAACTCGCAGGATATAAACATGTGCCATACACCAGCTTGTGGATGAAGAGTTACTCTTTCCATCCACAAATCAAAACTGTGGCTTTAGAAAGGATTTCAGTTCATGTCAGAGCTGACTGTCTGCTAAAGATATAAATTCTCTACTGATTATAAAGTAAATATTATTAGTTAGTTATTCATTAGCATTTTTGGCATTTAATTTCGTCCAGTGAGTCCTCGTCACGGTTGTATCGATAATGTACCAATCCTTTATTTGAGGAGGATGGTGGAACACTGCCTCGTACGATACCATAAACATGAATAAAGAGCAAAATACTTCACATCCTTTGCTAACTTCCAGAGAGCATATTATATCAGCGAAGTATTGGGGCGGTTTGGTTCGGCACAGTCACATCCTCACAAGCACACGGAAATATTGATTTTACCATATAAGAGTTCGCATTTGGAAGGGACAGTGACGACGCGCAAAACAGCAGTGACGGACGGATATCAAGCCTAGAGAACGTTGTCATTATAACCTGCCACAATCATTCATTCATTCATGATCGTAGGGATGAGAAATAGCTTAAGTGACGATTCTTTAGAAAGTAGACAGGACGCTGTGCGGAATCGAGAAAACTAAAAGGTCACCAGATGCAACAAGGCACAGCAGCTTGCGGAAGTAGGTCAAAGCTAGGAAATCGAACACAATGTGTACGCATAATTAGTGATCAGGAATGGGGGGGCGATGCTGATGAAACCTTTGAAAATCTGGTGGATTTGGGGAGAGGGGTAAGACAGATGTTCAGAATTCAGCGAGCGATTAAGACCACAAAGCGTTAATATATTGTTTTTATATGAAGTAGAGCATAATATAGAAGGCCAAATTACCATATTTGATGTTTGGCTGTTAAATAAAATAGTTGTAATTTATTACAAGCTACTAATATTATCGTTTAAAAATTGAAGAAAGCGTGAAGAACATGATGATGAAAATAAACACCAATTGTACCACACAACTATCAAAAGTCTAGGTCAAAACAGTGGACTAAAAGATGATCCATCAGAAACATCAAAAATTAAGATTTCCAATTTCAGTATGCATCTGTTAAAATAAATGCAATCTCTTGGTACCCGGCACTTCAATTGCTTGATATAGGTAGAGATAAAAAGAATTCATTGCCTTCTAAGTGGGGATATTTTGTGTATTGTACTGAGGTAAATGGTTTAATCAATACACTGGGCGTTACGTATGATGTTACACAATCAATGTACTGCTGTTACATAAGATACCACGTATGATGATATCAAATGGATTCTTCATTGACAGCTCGATGGTGAGCTGGAAAGAAGTTCTACTACGCAGCCAGAAAGTGTTATCCTCAATACCGATGGTAGAAAGTGTCATGTTCTCCGGACCATTCATGCACGATTCGTTCGCTTATAGGAAAGTTGAAGTCTCTACGCATAGAATGATCATCCTTCCTCAGCAGATAAGAATGCATGAGGAGACAATCAGGGACTATCCAAGGATTTTCTAAAGTTCAGGGTCAAAGCAGTATTCCAGGGAATTATTAAACTTTAATCATCATAGGAGTAAAATATTCCATATTATTTTGATCATAAGGGGAGAGGCACTATAGCTCCTTTAGTCCCTACCAGAGTCCGCCACAGGTGACAGAGCTGTGCGAGTACAACTTCTTTCCAGCGAACACTGCGTTGACTAGACTGTCGAGGTGTAATTATAGGCTTCATTTCGTACAGTTTATTTTTGGTGTGTCCATGCCAAGGTTCTTGCCATTGTGAAACGATGGCAAGACTCTTAGCATGGCCACACCAGATGACAAGCCGTCCATAGCAGCCAAGAGTCTTGGCTTGGTATGGATTATACTTTTAGTCTGTATAGGAGACTATCAAGCGGCAGTCTATCTGAAGCGTTGCTGATTTGGCTGCTGTTTCAACTAAATCGTTTTCTGTTATTCCAACTTGGCTAAGTTTGACTCAGAAACAGAGTGTACCATTTGCTGTATCCAACACATCACTAGATGAGGGGTATTTCATTTCTGATAAAGACTGCAATTCCCTTAGAGAGCTAGTATATAGAATATACCTGTGATACTGGTTGGATTTTACATGATCTAAGGCCAGTTCTGTTTCATGAAGTTCTACAGTGTATATACATTCATGGGGAATTCGACTGCTGATAGTATTTTTTGGGAAATCACCAGCAAATCCCACAGATGCTTCAGACTTCGAACAATCTGTGTATGCTGGGAAGAAATCAACGAATTCAGCTAAGTGTGCTGCAAAGAGTTGCTCATACATGTACGGGAGTGTCTCAACTTTCAGCCAATTCTTAAGAGTGAAATCACTCCAGGGAGGTCGGAGTTGCCTGTCTAATGTCGATACATTGTCCAACGTAACATTTATGTCTTGCGCTAGACATAAATTGAGCTCTTGGACATAAATGTCAGTTGTGCGCGAGTTATACGGATATTCCCATCATGGCCTAAAAACGAATGCCCATTTAGGTTGATTTGGCGGGGATTTTATTTTTATGGCATATTGCAACGATAACTGCTAATGTCGAAGCTTAAATGGTAGTTCATTGCATTTTACACATTAGTTTTAGTCTTTTGACATCTCTCATATTGTGCAAATAAGCCACAATTGGGGCTTACTCTCTTACACCTCTGAGAACTTATCCATCCACCGATGAGAGGCCAAATAGCTTGCAAATGGAGCCGTCTGCGTGGTGATACTCAACTGAGAATAAGTAACAGTAGAATTCTCTAATGATGTAAGTAAGGCTTATTCGAAGTACGAAGAAAGTATGCGGCATGGCATCGATTCTATAAGGTGTTTTAATGCGTTTAGGTCTAATTATAACGATACTCCCAGAAAAACTTCAACTTAGTCGCAGCTACGCGTATAAGTTGAAAGAAGAGGTCTTTGTTGCCGAATAGCTCTCTCCAGCACATCCACTTTCTCAATAGAACCCGAGATCAGGTGAATGTGAGGTCCAGAGAAGATGGCAGAAAGTGTCATGTATTTTTCGATTTTTCTCTGAAACGAGTGGTTTCTCAATAGGCACGCGGCTACCAATACTCAATTTTTTTTTAGTTCGCTGCGCATGTTAGGAGTTGAAATAGGGCAGTTCTAGGCTTGGTTGAATCCAAATGTTATTTTTATTTATTTTTTAATGAAAACCCCAAACAAGAGAGGTATTAGAACCTATAGTACTTAGTACCGTGCTTGGGTTCGATGTTGAAAAGACGAAAGAAGATATTTGTTGACATTAGACTTTTGTAATGTGCTTATGCCAAGAGATATTAGAAGTCAGGCTAATCCCCAAAAGAGATATATCATTTTGCCTAGAAATCGAAGTGTCTCCAAAGATAAGCATAGGAGCAGAAGAACCCTTTTTGCGAGATATAAGACAAGAGTGAGTTTTAGAAGGATTGAAATCAACTACGTTGTTTTTGCCCCAATGGAGAATTACCTGGAGATCGGCATTTAAGGAATTGGTAGCAGATATTCGAGAAGTTGAAGCTGATTGAGCAGGACAAGGTTTCTCAAAATGGAAAGTGGAATGCAATGTGCTATCATCGACAAAATTATGGAAAGGATTTCCAGTCAATGGAAGAATGGAAGTTAATGGCAAGAGGCAAAGAATGGGGGAAAGAACTGAACCTTGGGGGACGCCAGCATTAGTGGAGAAGTTAGGAGACAGAGAGCCATCTACCATCACCCACAGTGACCGATCAGAGAGAGAATTGGATAACCAATTACAAAAAACAGTTGGCAAACCATAAGATGGAAGCTTGTTTAGAAGTCTTTTATGCCAAACACGATCGAAAGCCTTTGAGATGTCAATAGCAACTGCTTGTGTTTCACCGAACTTTTCCACTGAATTAGTTCATAAATTGGTAACATGAGCCAGATTATCACCGTGGATCGACATTGACGGAATCCATACTGGCGATCGTTGATCAGACGGTAGTTTTCTATGTGGATTAAGAGTTGGCGGTTAATTGATTTCTCCATTACTTTAGAAAGATTAGAAGTAATTGCAAGGATTTGTCACCCTTTTTAGGAACTGGCTGGATATCAGCAAATTTCCAAGCAAAAGGAAAAACACCTTTGGAATAAGAAAGTGAAAAAAGGCGGCAAAGAACAGGAGTAAGTTTACGAGCACAGGTTTTGAGAACAAGTGGAGAAATACCACCAGGACCTGGAGCTTTCTTAGCATCAAGATTCGTCAAAATCCTTCTGACTTCCTTTTGATGGAAGACCACAGGAGGCATTGAATGGAGAGTGTTGGGAATGGTTGGAGGTGTTTTACCAATATCATTAATACATGAGTTGGAATTAAAATGAGATGCTAGCAGGTTAGCTTTATTCTTGACTGAAATGACAAGAGAACCATCTGGTTTTGAAAGAGGTGGGAGCAGAGATGGGCAAAAGTTGCGGCCATTAGCTTTGGCAAGAGACCAGAATGCTTGGCTACCATTAGAGCAAGAAGCAAGTTTTCTCCACTTAGTCAGTTCAAATTCTAGTTTGGACTGATTAATGACTGCTTTACAATTGTTGCGAGCTTTGGTGTAAGCAGAAAATGAAACTGAAGATTTGGAAACAAGCCAATTACGATATGCAACATTCTTCTCTTGAACAGCCTTAGCACATTTATTGGAAAACCAAGGTTTAGATAAACGAGGAGATTTTAGAGTGGAGTGTGGAATAAAGGATTCCATTCCTACAGGAACAATTTCACTGACACGGTCTGAGCAAACGTTGACATCAGAAGTTTTGAAACAGTAATCCGACCAAAGAAAAGAAGAAAAGAAATATCACAGGCCTTCCCATTTTGCATTGTTTTAATGCCAAACAATACGAGGTTGGGAATAGCAATGACATTGGAGAAGAGACAATCACCAAGTTGTGATCTGAGGTACCTAAAAGACCACTCACTTCGACCGTGTACTTAGAAGGGTTATTTGTGAGGAAAAGATCAAGCGTGTTGGCTGTATGGTTAGGATTGTCCGGTATTCTTGTCGGTAAATGAACAATTTGTGTAAGGTCATTAGAAATTTCAAAACATCAGCATCTCGACCAGCTGGGTCGGTGTGACTAGAAAACGGAAGCCAGCTGGAGTTGTGAACATTAAAATCACCAAGGAAAATTAACTCACTGTTAGGAAAGTTAGGCTGGATCTAAACTTCAAGTTGCAAAGAGAGGAAGTCAAAGAACTCCAAGTGATTAGTGGAGTTAGGAGAACGAGAGAGACAACAGATGAATTTGACACAGTGAGGTAGAGAGATTTTAAGCCAGAGAAGATTGAAGAGAGGAGATTCCAAATTACTAAGTCTCTGACAGGGAATATCGGAACGGACATATGAACAAGTACCACCTTTGAAGCGAAAGGAATTATACAGAAAATGGTTTGGGCAACTGAGGTGAGCAGTAGTTGAATCAACCGATAACTGAGATTCTGACAAAAAAAGTACATGGAGTTTGGCAGACTGCAAGTGGAAATGGACATCGTTGAGAAGGGAATTGACATCACGTATATTTGAGAAATGAACTAGGAAGTATTTGGGAAGTTTAGATCTTTTTGCAGATAAGCTTACTCTATTAGTTTGACAATTCATGGTGTATTCAATAGTAAGAAAAGTGGGAGGTACATGCTGTATGAAATAATGAAATTTTTGGATATGGCGTACACATGGTAAGAATATACCCAGATCCTTGACATAACGTGGCCTCGACAATGCTCCCCGCATCCACACTACTCGGACTCGCTCCAGTCACTATCTGGCAGAGTAGAGGTAGCAAGATGATATACTAGCTGATCCGGAAGCCTCCTAGAGAGTTACGAATAGGTTCGGTCCGGTGTACTAACTAGCGGCCGGCCTGCGAACACTGTTTTAGAGCTGTACCCTCGAAATGTAAGGAACATTGGATCTCGCCATAATGTTCATCATAACTTCAAAAGTCATCAGTCATACTGCATGATGGAAGAGATGGGGAAGGGACCGGAACTTAGCTCTGGAGACTAAACATTGGTTCCACCACTTCAAGCCTCCAATAAGGAAAGTTGTGGTATTGCACCGGTTGATGAGAATCATCGACCACCTAGTATTGCCTGGTAAGACAGAGGGGCGGAATTCCTCCATGTGGTGTGGGCGCCACACCTCGACCCCAGCTTACGTTGGTTCATACCTGGATGGTCACCCACAGTGTGCTTGTGCATGGAGGTTATACCCAGAATTACGAACAGTCCCACCATCGTGAAGGTGCAAGCAGAGGATTTGGTTGTCACAGACCGTCCGGACTTCGCCGAAATTGGGTCTACCTGACTTGAATATCACCCGAATATCAGTTCCATCAGCGTTTTAGACTCCCAGGTAGCCAGTACAGCTTGTCTGGCATATCTGAGAGAATGTTTACGACATCCTCAAGGACCATATTTGCTGCACTCTGGGCTGGATGTGCCATTTTTCCGTACAGCCCTTTTAGGGTACGACGGCTTCGCGCTTGAAGTATTGTTTTTCTGCCACATTTGAGCCTTAGAGATGTTGAAGAACCGCATGCTTCCCAGTCATTAAAAACCTTTGACACGGATGCTTTTAAGAAATCTGTTATGTCTTTCGTTTCTTGAATTGTAGCTCCTGCTAAACATTTTTTCAATGTCTGATAGATCACGCGTTTCAGTTGACAGCAGTCGAACAGCTTGTGCAGTCTTTATACTAAACAAGGCTACACGTCTTCACCCCCACGTCATAGTTTTCTTTCTGGGACTGACTTAATAGAAAAATTCGAATTTTTTGTCCATTGTGTGTACAACAAAATGATCATAATTCCAAAATATCTAGACAGTCAAAAGGCAATCATTACTCTCTCTCTCTCTCTCTCTCTCCTTCAGAAGCATTTTCTACCTGCAACACAGAACTTCCTATTGAACTCCTAACTCGGTGGATGAATTTTGGGAGTTTTACTGCTAACAAGTCCAAATTATTTGAGGGAGTATTTCTTCATCTTCTGAAATTCATTATGCAATCCAAAAAAGTTGAATGACAACTAATATTCTGTCTCTAATCGAATCGGTCCTTCATGCTTTCATCAGAAGGACTACCTTGCAGTGGTTTGATGTTCAAGCAGTCAACATTTCTTCGCTTCTCCGCTTCAAAACCAACTATTCTTCAATACCAACAGCATATATTTTCTATAATTTCCCTTAACTTTTCCCATTTTTCTTTTATTATTTGTGTTTTCTTTTACTAATGTATCCTAGCGACTGGAAATCTGAATCTCGATGTTGATGACCACTTATCAGATTATCCTAAAAATAAATGTATGTTCCTGAAAGATATGCCATTTATGCAATAGCTGATCATAACTGTTAGCAACAAATACCTTATCTGTGTGTGCGTTTAAACAAACTTTAAACGAGACATGATTATTGGTGTAAGGCGGGAGATTCCATCACAGCGTCTGTTTCCAACCTACCCTTCTGCGAGTGTACCACGATTGGCACACAAGGGGTAAAACAAATGAGGCCTCCATAGTGGAGTGGTCAAGTGCGCGGGTGCAAAAGGGTACACGCTGCCAGTGACCGTGGTTAAAGCCCACGTAACTACAGAATGCAATGTTTTTTTCTCTCTATCTTGCCAGCATCGATGACCTACTGTGGTTGATCCTGAGTATAAACAGAAATTTTTTTAAAATCAGTTTCATAAAACATGAACGAAATTGTGGCGGATGACTAGAGTGACAGACGTTCGTCATCCTTAGACGAGAGATTTCACAACCCCTTCTGATATTTTCACCTAACCTGGTAATCAGAATGCCACCGTTAAACAGCAGACCCGGAAGAGGCGCATGTATCAATCACAACATCATTGCCACACATATTACATACACACGTTTATGTCTCTAACGGGTATTATCCTACTCGGCTTACCTCCTAGCGGTGTGTACGGCAATGTGGGGTCCCATTACGATTCCTGAGGCCAAAAGCCACCAGACGACAACAACAGATCCCAACATAATTCTTCTCATATGCCCCACACAAAATTCTTTTGTCTGGCTTTTACAGATTAATGTATACTTTACAAGAGTACTTGTGGTGCAGTTGTTGGTAAACCACCGGTGGCGTCCCCTCTCCAAACAGTCTGTACACTATTATCCTACTCTAATTTATCCTACTTTGTAGACCTCCTGATTGATACGATAATTCACCGTACTCCTAAGCCATAAAGGTGAGCTGAGCATGCTGAAGATTTTATATTCTTCGGTGTTCTCTGTCTCTAATTCCTTTGACATGAATCCTCCTGAGGTGGAGACACTGTGCATGGCACTCCATCTCTCCAAGCACTATACAACATCCATGCGACGACATGTTGTATTTTTATTATTATTTTTTTCTGGTGCATCAGCCAGTTAGACCATATTGGATATAACATGTCTGTAAATTGGGTGTGTTCTGTGGTACATCTACTATTTTCTGGACAAAACACCATGCAAACCCTCAGCCATGTTAGAAAAGGAACCTGGACCTTTTCCACCCGGTAGGGAGGCCGGTGCTTATGGACACGACATGTACAAAACGATCTGCAAGCCATGGAGGACCGACTCGATACCAGGCAGGTAAGTAGACCTATCTCAATATTCTTTCCGGGTATAATGGTCTCTCTCTCTCTCTCTCTCTCTCTCTCTCTCTCTGCATAAAACGCTTCGGGAAGACTGCAGCTACTTTTGATATTGCAGGAGCCAGTGCACAAAACTTCAGTACCATTGCTTCCTGGATATACGCTTTCTCAGGGATTCTATCGATTTCAACTTCTGCAAGATCTGAGCGACTACGCTCTATAGTACGACATTTGCTGGTGCTGTCATTTAAGCAATTCTGCACGTGGATCGCGAAGATCTAGAACCTCCCCCCCCCCACGTAATTTAATAAAAGAATATGAACGCTAAGTATTCGATACGTAACGTGTAACTGATATAATCTGATAGGTACTGAAGTGTAGTGGTAAAAAGCCAAAGTATGCTAATCAAATAGATATGTAAGGGGGCCATATTGTCAACTTACCGAAAAATAATTTGCATAATTTATATTTTGAACTCAGTTGAACGCTTATATTGTTAATGTTATATTTGCAAGATGCTATTTAAGGCATTTAAGTAGCCTGTTCAAACCACTTTCGTTAATTGACCATCTCAATAAATTGAGCCTCCTCTCGATAAATTCACAAATGGACCTGTATTTCGAGTAGGACCTCAATGAACAACAGAGTTAAGAAGTGCAAGAATAAATACAACAAAAGAATTGAATTTTTTTTTTCAAAATTTGGGACATCACCAAATTTTGGAGCTTTCGTGTGACCATCTACCAGAGCCCTGTCGGGATCCACCAATTAAACAGAAATTATGAGTTGACTTGATTTTTTTAATTAATTCAGGAATGCCGGCCCTAAGCACTAATTTTATTCATTGTCAAGAAGTTATTTGGGCCCGCATTCAAGGTGAGCGTGACAGAGATGGAATCCGATTCGCAGTAAGACCATTACACCTCTCAATATCTTCAGAGCAGTTTATCCAGGGAAATCCTCTTGGAAAGTTGATACAAAATCAGTTTAACATGAAACAGATTCAGCAATAACCAGTCTCATAGAATGCTACTTACCGGTGCAGTCACCTTACTGGGCAACGCCTCCTGGTGGTAATTCCACGAAATTTAAAATTTATGGCTTACTGAGTCATGCTGGAGATGGTATCTTCTGTATAAAAATTTATCAGACAACCATTTTTCACTAACAGGAAAAAAAAAAAAAAAAACCTGCCAAACTTCAAAACTGCTCTTCGAACGGATTATTCGTTCTGAAATTCCCCCTCCCCTTTCCTCCCCCCACGCTTTCCAATAATCTACTCGTTTCTGCGATGGTTTTTATGTGGCAAACTTTCTTTCAGAGACGGAGAATGCGGCATATCCTTGGGGAGTGCGTCGCCTCTCTCTTTCTCTCTCTGTCTCTCTCTCTTTCTCCCCTCCCCCATCTCTCTCTCTCTCTCTCGACAACTTCTGAGCTTCCACGGTGATCGATCGACTACGGTTATGCAAAATAGAAGCGCACGCGTACGTTGCTAACATCGGCGGCAGCAGCCCTTTGCCCGGAGTCTTGGAACGCCATTTAGACCTACATTGTGATACTAAGATGCCCTCTGCTTTCTTTCCAGACTGGAGTCTCAGAAACGGAGTGTGCATCGAACCCCATCACGAAGTCGATTTGCTGGACGAAGGGGAAAGAAGAGAGACTTTAGCACGAGATATAATACGCCATCCTTCCCGCAGTTATATTTTTGTTCTTACTCTTTCTGACGTCGAATATAAGTAACCGTTCCCTATCATAAACAGGAGTTGCACAGTGTTCTTGTAAATTTCAAGGCGTATCCAAATAACTCGCATGTGCAGGAGCTCTAGCCATTTATTTAAGTTTTGAGGAAGTCACAACTGGTGTTCGTACTGATCTATCTGCTCTATAAAACAGTTATTTCGATATATCTGGCTATTCGCGTTCATTAAACAGCCACATGTGGCTATTTAATGAACGCGAAAAGAACAGAAACTTTTCTGTTCTTCAGTCTCCTTTCCTTTATTGTTTTATTAATAAAAACATAGTACACGATCAAAATAACTATACTTATAAGAAGTAACGTGGGAATGAGATGCTGTTCATAACGTTGAAATTCCAGAAGGCCTCAGCAAATGCTGTTACAAAAGAGAATATGGAGAAAGAGAAAAATTGGTTATGGAAGACCATCGTGTGAAAGTCTAAAAATATGCTCATGAGATCTGAGTATTGATTGTGTGGAAAATATCAGAGAAAGCTACTCGCACGTTTGTAAGCTTTCGATTTAATGCTTACTGTTACCTTTGCAGTACAACTTTTGATTGATAGCACTGACGAGTGACTATGAATGACACTCACTTTCACCATTTTGACCTTGAAACCAAGGAATATTGCAAACATTGAGTTTCTGCTCCTGTAGAGTAAGTAAATCATAAAATCAAATAAAGAAATGTGACTCAAGGGCAGTAATTCAACTTTGGACATCTGCTAGAATGGGTGGATGGTACGATCCTCACTCACTATCTTCAGGGAGGCATTGCCATCTCCAAGACATTGGAGATTGCCATCCCCAACCTTCTATACAAGTTGCGTTCAGCTTTCCAAGACGGGGAAAAAAGGCAAAGAATGCTGACTAAAGGAGTTCTGTTTTTCGACGACAGTGACTTTGCACACAATTCGATGATGCCTTTGGCAGGCCTTTTTTCCATGACATATTTTCCTGATGAGTTATGGCCAATTTCTGAAATTCAGTCATGGTATCAAGGGCAGAAAGAGTTGTGCCCAGCGATAGCAAAAATGGTCTCCTGTGTCGGAAATTATGTAGAAATGAGCTAATAAAATCTTCCTGATTTCAATCTTCTGTTGCCAGGGGTTCCAGGTGAATATAGATCCTTTGTGAACTACAACAGGTTAGAATTTCTTAAAAAAAAAAAACTGCTGTTCATTGGCCCAAAGTGCAGCCAAAAAAAAAGTAGCAATGTCAGAAGGTATGTCATTCGTACTTCTGTTTCGCTGCAGAAGGTTGAAATTGAAACAGGGTTCGCATCTGGATACGATTCACAACTTGGATGCAGGAATCTACTCTAGAATAGTCCAAAAGTTTATTCATGTTCAAAGTATTCTATTAGGAGTATTTCTATTAAGTGGTACACCTAATTGGGTCTGATGGTACACAAACCCATAAGAAAAAAAATTTTAATTAATTAGAGATACATAAAAACAGTGACAAAATTTATGATTGATTACTGTGGTGGTACAATAACTTTCCAATTTTTTTAAGTGGTACGTTAAACAAAAAAGATTGACAACTGCGGAAATACTCTAATCCAGAATACCCTCATAATCTCGCAATAATTCAAATCATACAGGGCCTTTATACAGAATCCTCACGAAGCTAAAGAGGTCAATACCACTAAAGAAGAATTTTCCAATAAGATGAATACTGCGACTGTACGAGTTACCACTCCATGAGGCTGGTTATTGATGAATGTATTTTCTTTAAATATAATTAAATGCACGGTATGCAAATATAAATTGTCACAGTAAGATCACAAGTTCACTGGTATCATGGTAAATATTGTACTCTTTCCTCGGGCCTCTTAGTGAATCCGGTCATGAAGAAAGCAGGTGACGCTTCTGAATTTCAGAAAAGTTGTTGGAGCACGTAGCAGGTGCTAATAGTGAGAAAACAAGGGAAATCAAGTGCACAGTAAACGAATGAAAAATATTATTTTGGCTAAGACACACACATTTTTAACCGAATTATGAGGCGGGAATTGAACAATCTGGAATCTGGTGGTCGTGTACCTATGCGAAATCAAACGATTCGATTGAAATGAGTACCGCCAACATCAAGACTGGATACCGAACAAAGGAAAAAGATCATGTGGTCTGAAGAATCTTAAATAAGGTGAAAGTGTGGTATGAACCACATGAAGAAGTGCATCCAGACTGTCTCATGTCTATTATTCAAGCTGCAAGTGATATCATGATATGAGTTATGTTCTGTCGGTAGGGACTGGGTCCCTTCCTACCGTTAGAAAGTCGTTACCTCAAACGACATTTTTCTGTCGTACCGGACCAATTTCACTCTACAATATTTCATTTTTACTCGGATTGAGATGGATTCTTTCAAAACAACGCAGCTGTACACCATATCTGAATCTAACTGAGAATGTCTGGAACAGATCAGAAAGGAAAGTTCTGCTTCGCAGTTCTCTACTGATCACAAAATAGCAGCTGACAAAATGGCCCAATCAGGAGCTAGACTTCCTGGTGGAACCAAACCACGACGTGCAAGGGCTCTAGTTCGGGCAAGGTGTCCTTACTAGATATTGAATAAATGTTTCTAATATTTTGGTCGGTCAGTAAGTGTACTATATTATTAAGCGTATTTATTCATTGAAGTAAATACCAAAACCAGTTTGAACACTTGAGATGTCATAATATTGAATAATATATAAGTGGAGTATTATTAACACCATCATATCAACCCAATTCACTTCAAGTTTTAATTCACATATCGTTTTCGATAAAACTGGTATATGGCCCACCCCGTATATCTATTTGATTAAGAAACTCCAATATTTTACCACTCCACTTCTGTATCTGTCAAATAATATTATTTACAGGATCGTTAGATATCGAATGCTTAGCATCCTTCTGGTATTAAATTACAAGATTTTCTCCTGGATGTTCCGACCAGCGACGCACGTGCAGAATTGCGTAAACGACGGCACCTAGAAAACGCGGCAGTATCGAGCATAGTCGTGCTCAGATCTATGCAGAAGTTGAAATCGATAGAATCAGTAAACAAGTGTGGAGCAACGAATTTGAATCATTGCAATATTTTAGTCTGTCCTCTGTAACTGGAACATAAAATTAGCCAGGAAGCAATGTAAATGAAGTTTAGTGAACTCGTTTCAGCGATATTAAAAGCGGCCCCTGTTATTTTCAACGCGTGTAATACAAACACACTATTATAAACAGAAAGAATATTGAAATACGACCAATCTACCTAATATCGAGTCGGGCTTCCACGGACTCACAGATCGGTTTGCACAAGTCGTCGCGTGGATGCTACACAGTGCTTCAACACATCTGGAGAAATGGTTCTCCATGCTATATGCACAGCGTTATCCCACATTAGAGAGTGCCGGGTCCATTCGTCTGAAAGATCATTCCACTTCATCCCAAAGAAGATGTATAATGGGGGATTCATATCAAGGGAATTGGAGGCAGGGGACAATGGAGGAGGGTATATTCTTCCGAATGCTCAGAACACCACTCATGGTCCAGAAGAACGATTATCCTAGTGTTAGATCTCACCGTCAGGTGAAGTCTAGCAGTTGGATAAGTAGAGAGTAGGATCATACCCGTTAGCGACATAGAAGTGTGTACGTGATTGGCAGTGATGATGCCATTGATCTCCATCACCTCTTCATGTTATACGCATCATCCTGTTGGCACGTTATAAAAAGGAAATGCGCTTCGTCCGATCACCACACCTTCGTATGGTAATCTTCTGTCCACACGTGGTGCTCTGGAATAATCCTGTTGTTGTTGTGGGATTTTATGCGCATCAGCGACTTAAATATTATTGCGCATATATATTATGTCAGTAAGTTTCGTATGTTTTGTGGTCCATTTGCCTGTTTGCTGGAAGAAAAATCTGAGTTTCATGGGGAAACCGTGCATCCCCTTGCCTGACACTAACTATAGAGCATCATTGGACTTGGGAAAGATTCCTTTGAGTTGGAGAAGTGCTAACGTACCTCCAATACATAAAGACAGTTCTAAGAGCGAAGTCGGGCTTCAGATCGGTCAGCATGACTTCAGTGGTAGGGAAAATCTTAGAGAAAATTAGTAAGAGTGCAATCCAGGGACACTTTGATAAGGGAATATCATGTTTTCAACTAACCCGGTAAGCTTTTTTGATATAGTGACTCATGAGCTAGATATAGGGAACAATTTAGACAGTTTATTTGGATTTTAGCAAAGCGTTTGAATCAGTCTCTCAAGAGGTTACTGTATAAGGTCGAACATTGGAATTACTTGAAATATTGTAATATGGATTGCAGGGTGGCTGCAGGCAGAGGGTTCTGACTAATGGATATTCTTCAGATTGGTGGGATCCCCAAGGAGCAGTTCTTGGACCACGAAGGGCCAAAGGGCGCGATGTAAAAAATTACAGACCACGTAAAGATTGGGGGACTTGTTAATGATCGGCGCCAAGCAGCGTTCCTTGAGGATGACTTCAAGAATGGGTTAGAAAAGTGGCAGCTATGTTTTATTGCAGCAAAATGGTGCAATAAAACATAGCTGCCACTTACATTTGGGAAACGGCAACCACAAAATAAATTATGCACTTGGTGGGGTCGATTTAAAGACAATAGAAGAATTAGATCTAGTAGTTATGACACGGACAGCTTTGAAGTTTTGTTAGCAGTGTAAACAGGCGGTAAGGAGTATCCTCAGTGTCCCATATTATTATTATTAGCAAGATACACAACAGGTAACCATTAACAGTGTATCTGAGAGCAGAACAATAAACAGAGTTGATAACAATAAGATAAACATTGATATAGATTCAAACATTAAAATCATATGTACAAAAGAGGTACAAAATTAAGTTAAGTTACCGATAAAACAGATAATAAATAAATTAATAAAACAAATAATAATAACAAACTACAATAATTAGATGAGAGCTAGTCACTTTGCAGTTCAAGAGAAGAGGCAAACTTGTGGATGGAGTTCATCAGTGATTGGGAGTTGTCAAACAAGTCAACGAGAGAGTCATTTGCTGATTCTGTTCAGTGGACTGAACTTCATAAAGTCAGTGGTAGCAGAGTCAAGGCGAAACAGCGTACGATTCCTGACTTATCTACAAGGAGCATTGAGGTTGATTTTACTAAGGATACAGATGCTTCATAAGTTCCGGTGATTACTTTGGCTAGAAGCGTGATGTCAGCAATAACCCTAGTGCACAGAGGCCTCAGATGAAAGTAATCACACAGCGATTTATAGTGCACTGAGTGATAAAATAGAGGATTAAGGTAAGGGACGAAAATTTTTTTTGGACTGCTACAATTTTGTTAATTAAAGTCCTTGTGTGAGGATTCCAGATGGGTGAGCTGAATTCAATGATTGGCAGAACAATAGTTTTATAAAGGACAATAGCATATCTGTAGTTTTTGAACTTGGGGGTGTTCCGTTTGATAAATCCCAGTGTTTTGAATGCTTTGATTGTGATTTTAAGGACATGGGCATTAAATTTAGCGCTGCTGGAGAAGATAATTCCCAAGTCGTTAACTTGGTCACAGAGTTAATAGCGTACGCCGTATTTATTAGTTGTGGAGATCTTCAGGATGAGAAAGATTATTTTGCACTTCGAAGGGTTAGTAGACAAGCCATTCAGAGATAGCCACAGAGAGAATTTATTGAGGGTGCATTGAAGCTGTTGAGAATCGGTAATCTCCTTCACTGCTGAGTACATCTTAAGATCATCTGCATAGAGAGCAACTTGAACATTGGAGGTATCGATGAACAATATGAGAAATCTTTATTGGAATAATAATAACAATACATATCGATGAATGTCATCCATATTTTGAAAGCTTCATAATATGCATTCACTGTGGTACATTGGCTAGAGTATTTCTGCAAAGGCATTCGATATTGCCATAGAAGGTAATACATCTTGTTCATTCCATCTCAGGATTAGGAGAGGGGTTGTTGATGATTTACCGTTGAGTTTAATTGTTATCCAAATCAGTTGGCTATCAGTACCTTTGGTAACAGCGGATGCAAACGGAATCCAAGATTTTCTTCTTATTTGGCAAGCTTTGGCTGTAGGTCTTTTATGGTTGTTGACGTTTTCGTTTGTAGCATGTTTATGGAATGATTCCATGATTTATTCCTCCCCCCCCCCTTTTTTTTAGTCCTACATGTGATAGTGATATTGCAAAATTGGCTGCCGCTATTGTCTGCCGGGTTGTTTTCATTTACATCGTTCATGGGTTGACATTGAATGAATTTGTATTAAGTGAAACGTGAGTGGCATATTTTTTCCTATCAGCTTTGGTGAATTTCCATTTTTCTCGACTCCCAATTTCATGTGTAGCTGTTGTATGGATTCGACAAACTGTAGCGTAATGGTCACTGCTGAAGATATCATCCATCACTGACTAGTCAATGCTTGGATGTAATAGAGGGGAACAGATGGAAAGGTCGATAGCAGAGGTTGTACCTGCAGGAAAGTGAACATGCGTATGGGAACCAATGTTAAGTATAATAAAGTTGTCCAGTATTGCTTCGAGTAGCTTTCCTCGCTTGTCCATTTAATCGCCTAGTAGACAGAATGGAGTCAATATCTGCAGAACGAGGTCATATAGGTCTGCTTCGATATACGTGTGATTGAGGCGGAGATATATAGAGAAAGGTAAATGTAATGGTCAGTGCAATGAGCACCACAGCTGCTTCTAAAGAAGTATGGAGAAGTATGTGTTTTTGGAGGGAATTCTAGATTTTATGAAACAGCAACACATCTATGGCTGTGTTTGTTGTATCTCCCTCCTCTGTAAAGGGCGTAATTTTTAATTGAGGGAGACAACGCTTCAGCATAATTACCGACCAATTTCTCCTACCAGCTGATTCTGAAAAAACATGGTAAAAAGTAATCCACAACAAGCTTAAGTGATATCTGGAATCACATTCCTTAATGAGCGAATATCAGCAGGGATTTTATCCAAAATCCATGCTGATTTTGGATTTCACTTAAATTGGTTTCTTGTGAACATATGCCTATTGGCTCATAGTTGGTTATTAGTTCATACAAGTCAATGTTGCTGCGTAGTCTTCTACATTTCCATTGTAGGATATGGTCCCTTATTTAGATTCAGATGTTGAGGTTTGGTCATCTTGTTTTTAGAGGTCGATCACTTCCTGATCTCTTTCTTGTGAACGACAGATTGTTCTTTGGCATATATCTCTAGTAGCCCAGCTTGGTCGGCTGCATTATCGATGTCCATCTGTATAGAGAGAGGTTTCTTTATTTGAACAGAATTTGATTCCTTTTGTTTCTTTACATTTTGTAAATTGCAGAAGTACATGGAACTGGGTTCTGGATATTATTAACCTGATCAGATATCCCTTTTTTGTGCTGGATAATAATTGACATTGGTGTGCCTTGATGAGACAGTGACAGGTTAGCTGGCTGTGATTTTGGTGAGTGAATCACACAGGCTAGTTTTTGAGGGTTAATGATCAGGTCATAATTGGATAAATAATTTGCAAAACCGGATAATTTGGGTTTATATTGTGAGATATTGCGATATCTCAAAAACACAACAGATCACATCACTGGAAGATTTGACATCATCAGCGTAACAGAGGATGTCATTTCTGTTAGCGGTAAACGGATCCATCAAAGCTATAAATAATAATCTGCAGAAGGTTCCAGCTTGGGGAACTCCACCGCTGATCTGTTCTGTGGGGACTTTTTCTTTTACTTGAAGATGAAGGATTCTGTTTACGAGTAGAGATCTGAGAAAGAATGTAGGACATTTTTCAGATACTTGAAGAATGCTACCGAGCCAAAGGCTGCTTGCACATCAGAATAAACTACTCCAAGGTGCTTTTTGATGAAAGTCATTAAAAATCAATTCAATTAGAGATGGAAATCGCTTATGGTTGAACAGACTGTATAATGAATTTTCAGTTGGTTGTGAGTTGCTGAAAACGGAGACGAGATTTTTTTCAGAGAGGTTTAGTGAGAGAGAGATAGAATGCTTCCGAAATAAGCCTGAAATAGTTGCTCATTTTGTCGTTGTCACTGGATTTTACAAGAATCGGCAACTAAGGCCATATTGTTCCGTATATATAGTACTTGTCTGTAAACTGAAGTCGTACTTCAGTTTACAGACAAGACAAGATGTGTACTGAAGTCGATATTCTGTTTTTCTGGACAAAAAACCCGAGTTTCCGGGAGGAAAAACCATACCACTCTCGCCTGAGACCGACTGACTCAGCCACGTTGTGATAAAGATCAATAAAAATACCTCCCGTCGGGAGTGTGTAGAGTGTGTTTAGCGTCAAACGGCACCAGGGGTTTTCCCCATCTCCGCGTAGTATACATTGTGGGTGCGAACACTGTCAATGCCAAAGGTTTAAAAGTGTATGGATTTTGAACATGTGTAGTGTCGTGTACCGTGTTCCTCTGGTCATTTAGCCGTTGGGCCCCTAATGGGACCCAACGTTGTCCACACTCTGTCCCTATTGGAGGCAGACCAGGTACACCAGTATTATAGTTATTTATTCTGGCAGGTCCTGCCACCTAATTTCCTGAGATTTCAGTGAAAGACCTATAAATATAAATAAAGGGGGGGGGGAAGAAATAGGGTTAGCTGAGGTAATTAAAAATTGTGTTAATTAAGTTTTTGAGTGTGGGGTACGATTAATAGCGGTTGGTTTGAACACTAGTCATGTCAGTTTTTAAGAGAGAGCAGGGGGTGAGACTGAAGGCTGGGGGGAAACAGACAGAAATATGGGGTCAATAGAGAAGACGACCCCAAGGTGTCAGTGAGGCAGGCCAGTTCCCTACCAGAGAGAAGGAGGGATCAGCGGTGGGAGGAGACAAAGAGACATTGATTGATTGATTTTATTGGCTCAAAAACCCAGGAAAAGATTAAAATATCAACAAAGAAATTCTGGTAACCTTTAAAAAGGTTAACTCGTCAAACTGTTATTTATATATATATATATATAAGGCAGTATAAGTTAAAAAGTAAATTATCCAATTTATATATGTGTGTATATATTAATATCTTGTAAAAACTTAAAAACTGCTGACACGTGGTCGTTTGTCTGATAAAATCTGACTGAGTGTAGAAAGCCCGATCGGATGAGTTTGTTGTTTGTTATTTGGTTTTTAGGGGCATTAGCAACGAAGGCCATTTGCTCGTGAATATGCAGTGGTCATTCCCTGACCTTTCCGCATCCTCCGTATTTGGTGGTGACGGGGATCGGATGAGTAAAAGCGGTGAAATATATATTGCGAACATGGGTAAAATTAACGTAATCTATTAAAATATGATTTATTGATAAAATAGTGTCCCAAGACTTGCACACAGGAGGGTCATCTGCCTCCCCTCAGCAGAAACGAATGTGTCAGATGACTGTGTCCTATGCGGAGTCGAGCAAGAACAATTTCCTCGCTACGATTCCTGCACAGACTGGACTGCCATGTTTCTATTACATGCTTTATCTGATATAATTTATTAGTTCTCTCTCTATGCCATAGTTCTTGCCATTGGGAATATATCTTGTTGCGTATTATTTGCCTGATTATTAGTGGGAGTTGCTGATTTGGCTGAGACTGCAGCCAAATCAGCCAGATCCTACGCACGATTCAGACTTCGAGCCGTCTGTGTAAACTGGCAGGAAGTCGGAGTGCTCAGCTCGGTGGGCTGAATACAGCTGTGGTAGACAGATGACGGCGTCTCAGACTTTATCCAGTTCTTAAGGGAAAAGTGGGTATGATGGGGTATGAGCATGCCAGGGTGGAAGAGTTTGCTTTGGTGTTTGTGCAACCTTGTCTACCATGATGTTAAACTCTCTGGGTAGCTCTTGGACACGAATACCAAAAGGTCGGTTGGCAGTCTGACGGGTATTGTATAAATTTTCCCAAGGTGGCTCAAAAACGGATGGCTACGTAGGATGGTCTGGCAGGGATTTCAGTTTTAAAGCATAGTTTAAAGACAACTGCTTACGTCGAAGCAATAACAGTGGTTCGTTTGCTTCGACGTATAAGCTCTGGACAGGTGATGTTCGAAATGCTCCAGTAGCGATACGGATAGCCTGATGGTGGACAGGGTCCAGCCATCGAAGGACACTTTCTCTGGCTGACGAGTATACCTGGGACCCGTAATCTAGTTTGTATCGTACAAGTGCACGATAAATATGTAGTAAGGTGCACCTGTCTGCTCCCCATCGCGTTGAGGAGAGAGAGAGAGAGAGAGAGAGCGAAGAATATTTAGTCCTCTCGTGCACTTTGTACGGAGTTGACGAATTTGTTCTAGAAAGGTCAACTTTTTATCAAACACGAGTCCCAAGAGACAAAGAGACCGTCAGCTCCCACCACTAGGAGGAAAGGGGAAGAAGGGACTATGCAAGGGAGCATGGTTTTGAGAGCCAAGATGGCCTTGAACATCAAAGCTGTGGCAAGTCTCCTTAGGAGTTCCTATTCAGTGAGTCTGGTCCGGTTTTGGTGGTCACATTTGGGACTGATGTCCTGTTCTTTGTGGTGACGATGGCGCAGTGATTGGTTAGTTTGCATTTTTGTTGTTACAGCCTGGTTCTTCCAGGCTGTGTGATTTCCTTGCGGCAGGTTGACCAGGGCTTGAGGTTATATCCAAGGTAGATCCAGTAGGTTAGGATCAGCAGGTGGCAGAAGTGTCCGGCGTTTAGCAAACATCTTTTGGGAAAATTCAGAAAAGGCTCTGCAGGTGATTTCATCATCCAGTAGGAAATGCTCCTGATTTGTAGGTATAAAATGAAGTTGGGTGACAAGTAAATCACAGAGATCTTCGTACAACTCGCACTCGTACATAAGATGATGCCAGGACTCCAGGAAGCCGCAGGCACACTTTGGGTCATCAATAATTCCCAGTAGATTTAGTTTGCAGCGGATTGCTCCGTGCCCTGTGAGGAGGTAGGTTGTATATAAGCCTGGGGAGAACGAGGACGGATACTGTGGATATGTAGTTTGTACACTTGGCAGGAACTTTCGTGTAATTTCTCCCTTTGTAGAGTCTGTCCAGCGTTGCTGCCCGATGGTCATCAGATGGGTTTGTAGTCTCCTTTTCTCCATGGATCGGTTATTGGCAGGATCTGTGGTAAAGTTCATGAATATAGTGCTGGTTCCACGGTTCAGATGGTAGAGCCCCAGCAATCACCTGAAGTGCACGAGTTGACACCGTGTTACAGGCACGTGTTATGGTCAAAAGGATCGGTCTTTGGATTATGCCCAGTCTTCTCCGGTTCACTGCTGTTGAGGATTTGCGGTACGAGGCGAATGTGATGATCGGAATGAAGATTGCCTTGTAGAAGAGCGCAAGGGGGCGCCTCCTCAGTCCCCAGTTCCAGCGAGTGACCCTGGCGACCATTGCTGTGTACTTTTTTATTTTTGCATGGATGTTGTTGAGATGAGGGACAAATGATAAATTACTGTTCAGGATGACGCCTAGGTATTTTAACTCAGTTTTCAGCCTGATCGTCCTGTCATAAATTTTTATTTGTGGTGGTCTTGTTGGAGTTAAATAGTCTTTTAATAATATGGACTGGGTTTTGGTCGGAGAGATGGTTAATTTGTGCTTCTCGGCCCACATCAGGAGAGTTCCTAGAGCTCTGTTAGCGAGGTTCTCCATTTGAGCCCTGGAGTTGGTGGCGAGGATCAAAGTGAAATCATCCTGATAGGCCTGCAAATGGACGTGTCCAAGGTCCAAGCAAAAGAACTCGTCGAGGACGTAATTCCACAAAAGTGGACCAAGAACAGAGCCCTGCAGACATCCACGATAAATTTGACGTTCCACCTTGCGGTAGGGGGCCTGTACTGTGATTTTTCGGTTATTCAGATAGTTCCGGAGGCAGGCGAAGAGGTTACCCGGCAGGTTCGCTTCTCTCAGTCGTGCGAGGATGCTCCAATAACATAAGGTGTCGAACGCCCCCGCGAAATCTACCGAGATGATCAAAAGGCATTTCTGATCACAGTTTTCGGCCAGACCCAGGATATTCTCTAATGCGTGGATGGTGGATCTCCTCGGCTTGAAACAGAATTGGTTTGGTGCATGGAGTTGTGCCCGGGTGTAGTGTGTCTCAATTCTTTCTCTAAGCATCTGTTCCATCATCTTGCTCAGGACAGAGAGAAGTGCAATCGGACGATAGGAGTTCGGTACGTGTTGCGGCTTGGATGGGTTTTTTAATATGAGCTTAATGCTGGCCATCTTCCAGTTCGTTGGGAAGCCGCCAGAGCGGAGGCAGTGGTTATATAGATTCAGAAGCAGGTTTGGGGTGTACTCTGCCACCTTCTTGACAATTTCTGGCTCGATCATGTCTATCCACGGTGTTCTTCTGGTTCTGATTTTGTTGACTACAGTTTGGAGTTCTAGGAGAGTGAATGGTTCCTCTGTCTGGTCAGATTGATAGGTGTCGTTAGTATTGCTAAGCAGCTGTTGTTCCAGGGTGTCTTGGCCATCTAGGGTTTGAAAGGTGGCGTTGAGATATTGCTTATGGATTCCCGCGTTTTTGGTCATATTTCCCAGGGGGGGGGTTGTAGATGTCGTCACGTCCCCTCTGGGTAGTTTGTTGGTTGTAATCCTGTATATGATACCCCATGGGTCAGTGTTTCCCACTGTGAAAATCAGGTGCTCCCAGGACAGCTTTTTCCGCTGCCTGATCATTGCAGTGTAGGCATTCCTGGCTTCCAGGTACTGTTGCTGATTATACTCAACTTCTGGGAGCGGCCAGGACTGTCTGGCTCTTTAAAAAGCACGCCTCTTCTGGTTAGCCTGTCTTCTTAGAACTTCCAGCTCTTGGAACCACCACAGGACCGCACTCGGTCGTGGAATCTTTTTTGGGATTTTTTGGTTGTCTGCATTGATTATTGTTTCAAAACCAACTTGCTGGTGGAGATCTGGGTTCTGGCTTTCTAGGTTATTGGTGAGCAGACTCTATGCATTTGTAGTAATGGCTTTTTTGAAGCTGTCCCACTTGGCCTTGTGGACTGCATAACGGTGCAACTTTTGGTTGTTTGTTGGTATTCGGTGGATGGACCTCCGCATTTCGAAAGTGATGGCTTGGTGGTCTGAGGTGGTGCAGTCATCCTGGACCGTCCAATCAGTTATGTAGTTGGCAAAAGATCTTTGACATAGTGATATCCAGGGTGGACTCCCAGTGAGTTGAGGAAAATGTAGGCAGGTTGTTAGGATGGTTTAAGACCACAATGCCGCTGTTTGTGAGAAACTCCTCTCCATGCGCTGGCCATTTCTGGAGCATCAGCGTTCTAAGGTTTCGCTGTGCCCCATGGGTGAGCGGCAATTTAGGAACGCGCAAATGGGGATTCTGGAAGTTCTGTTTGAACATACTGCTGGTATTGGATAGCTGGTAGAATGTTTTCTCCTGGACGACAGTACATGGATATTACGTAAAAATCCCCCAGGGATGAGATAATATGTGCACAGGTGGCCCATGTAGAACACTGGTGAGATATTTTCGTAACGGTCAGGTTGGGATTGTGCACGACCACGGCCGTCCAGGGCGTTTCACCTTCCACTTGGACGATCTTGTAGTTCAGTGGGTATCCACGTAGGACATTGGCGAAAGCGTATGGCTCATGGAGGAGCAGTATATCATAGTTGTCTTCCTCCACCCTTTGCTTTGTCTAGGCAGCAACAGCTTTAGCTCGCTGAGCATTTAGTTGCAGGAATTTGATACAGGTGGTATTATGTTTTTTAGGCAGTGTCCCCGTAATCGATTTTTTGTTGTTGGGCACGCTTTGCCTTCAGATATACGGGGAACTTATTATCTCGGAGTGAATGGGAGTGAGGAAGTTTGTGCCACTTGCAGTTAGCACAAGTCGGATCTTTGTCTTTGTTCGGGCAGTTTTTGAAATTGTGTGCCCCTTCTCTGCACAGTAGCCACAAGTTACCGCCTGGACGCACGTGTGAGTTGTGTGCCCAAAGCGGCAACACGTGAAGCACTTAGGAACCACTACATGCTCTTTGAACCGATGGGATCCCCAATTTATGTACACCCTTGTTTGTCTGATTATGGCTTGCCAAGCCTCAGGTGCCAGTTCGATGACCCAGTTTGTGGAACTTCCATTTTTACTCTTGGTCCTCCCGTCGGGAGATATGAGGTATATTGAGGGTCTAGCGGCTCCTGGGATTTCTCCCATCTCCGCGAATGTTCTATGTATCGGTGACAGTACCCTGTCAAAGCCAGAGATTTAGAAGTGTGCGGGTCATGAGTAGTGTTATATGTTGTGCCCATTGTTTATCCGGCTTATTGGCCGCCAGGCCCCTAATGGGACCCGACGTTGCCCATACCTCGCCACGTAAAGGCTAGCCGGGTGTTACCATTGAGTCAATTGTACTCTGACAAGTCCTGCCACTTACTTTCCTGGGATTTTAGTGGCTAGGACCTAAAATAAAATTGGAACGACCGCGGTTGATTTTAGTTCACTTACATTAAAGCGCTAATATGGGGTTTGACGCTGGAGGCCTGTTTCTGAAGTGCCTAAAAGGTTGGGCGAAATTTTTTTTGGTGTATTTTAAATTTGAACGTGTAAGGCAAGAGAAAGTGCTGGGAGGGTAGAGTGAAGGCTGGGGGGGTGAAATAGAAAGAAGAGGGTCGATAGGGTAGGTGACCCCTAATTATTCAGTGAGGCATGCCCATGCCCCACCAGAGGGAAGGAATGGTGTGGCAGGAAAGAGAGGAGACAGAAAGCCGTCACCTCCCTCCCCTGCCGGGTGTGGGAGTAAAAGAATTGCACTGCACAAGAGAGTGCAGAGCCTTGAGCAAATATGGCTCCGTCAAGGCAGCAACTTGGAGTTTCTCTATCTTCGTCGGTCTTCTCTGTCATCGGTAGCCTTTAGTATCCAGATTTGGCCTCAGCTATGAACACTGGTCAGGTCCGTTGTTAGTCTATTATTAATGGCTGTGGTTCTCTTCATCATGGGAAGATCCGCATCTCCATGGGGTTATTCTTGCGATCGCTGGTTTTAGATGATTAGTAGTGAGCAGGTTCCTGAGGGAGGTTCTCCTTGAGTCCTCTCCACGCGTGTTCTGTGTCTCTTTTTATTTATTTATTTATTTTATTTTATTATTTTTTATTTTTATCTTCTTCTGTAGATGGCTATCAGTGTTTTACGCCTACCAAATAGTTTTTGGGCATATTCCTTTAGCTCCCTGTATTCCTCTAGTGAGTCCAATAGATGTGATTCCAAGTTCTTGGGGAGGTAGTGTATTGCAGTGATCAGTCTGCACCTGAGGTCCTCATAATGGGTGCAATCGTACATAATGTGCTCCCAGCACTCAAGCTCCCCACAAGCACAGCTTGGATCCACCTCAATCCCCAGCGCTGTCAGCTTGGCTTTAAAGGCCCCGTGACCAGTCAGTAAATAGGTGGTGTATAAGCCAGGTTGAAACCAAGTTGGGGGACTGGGGTACATCCTGTCGATGTTCGGAATGAATTTCCTGGTGAAATTTCCCTTATTTGAGTTGGCCCAGCGCTCCTGCCAAATTCGCATCAGGTGTTTTTGCAGTCTTGTCTTTTCATTTTTTTGTGGTCGGGTTCGAATCCCGTCGGGATTCGAACTCGGGTCTTTTCATGTAAGGTGTCGAACTAAATACACTATTTCAGGTGCCCTCGTGGGTGACACAGTTTGAAAGATCGCTAGCCACGAGGGCGCCTGAAATAGTGTATTTAGTTCAACATCTTAGTTTGTGAAACTGGGGTGATTTGATAGATGCTCCAAAATGGAGAGAAGTAATTCTCTTGAAGAATTTTGTTAGAATTGTGGATCCAGAAGCTTAGAGCTTAAACATTTAATGGTTAACTGTAGCACCTTCTTATAACCTGTAATAGCATTTAGAGAGAAACTATTGATGACTTTTATTAATCGACTTTTACAATGAAATGGAAATTTTAAAATGAAACTACAATAAATTTTTTCAGATTTCGATATAACAACTTTATTGAGTACATCAAAATCTCGATTTTACGGACTGTATAGGGCCTGTTCCTTAAGCTGGAAAGTAATGTATGTGACGTCGGTACAGGTAGTGAAAACGTTATGAAAATCTTTTGTATTATGAAAGAGAGAAAGTCACGTCGTGGAGCCTCCATACAGGAAAAAGGCTTGTTATTTGAAGTTGTTTGTTATATTATAAAGAAGATTCGGATATAATTCGAATCTTCTTTATAATATTAATTTGGAATCACTGACCCACTGCCTATCCACCGAAGTATCCTACAGTATAAGTTGTTAGTGCTCTTTGTATTTGAAATTGCAGTGATGAACAGTCCTAGTAAATGCGCCTACAGGTTGGAAAAGGCTACTGCGAATTTCCTGGCAATCATTCAAATACTGATCTTACTCTAAACAAGGACACAACGATTCACATAGATGTACTCGTCTCAACATTATTCTTATCCAACGGTAAAACATAGATGCACTGATAAAATATATATTGAATAAAATAAACAACCAATCACAATTTTAAAAAAAATCAGTTAAATACAATATGATGAATTTATCCCGGAAACCTTTTTTATCACACTAAGGAAAAATTCCTAAGAACTTTGTGATTTGCCTTCCATCTGCTTGTTGCTAGGCTACGAAAACGTTTTAGAAACAACGTACAGGACTCGAACTCAAGTCTTTTCCACCCGCACCGGGTGGAAAAGACTTGAGTTCGAGTCCTGTTGATGATGGGAGGAATTTTTATGGTCTTTTTTTAGAACGTGGCTGAGTTAGTCTCAGGCGAGCGTAGCATGGTTTGTTGGACGGGTCTCGCGTACAACAAAAGAGAAAATCGACCTCAGGCCACACGCAATTTACAAACAGTACACACAGAGCAATATGGCCTTAGTTGCTGATGGTCCTAAAACCCTACTACAAGAAGAACAGCTCCTCAATCATCTACAAACTCTTGCAACTGAAGTAAACTTGCGGAGTCATTACAGCTTTCTCTCACAGGCAGTTACCATAACGTACAAAGATTAATAAATTTGCGTCACTCATCCAAGAAAAATCGCAAAATCCTTTAAATAATGAATAAATAAATATAGCTATAATTAAACTACTAAGGAAAAACTTTTTATTCATTGCAGAACAAATTTATACCGCAGTATAGAATCCCTCATGTAAGTGAATATAATTTAAAACCTATCAGTCTAATAAAGTTAGAGTTAAACGCTTTAAGAGGAGAGTTAGGTAATACTCGGAGTAAAATGTCAACAGAAATAGAAAAAAAAAAAAAAAAACAGTTAATTAACATAACTCATTGCATTCCAAGTCACGATGGACGCGATAAAGTCTACACAGGATCCCTTCAAACTCATTTAAATAGCTAGCCGGCAGACATAGTGGTGTCATGAGAAATGCGAGGATAAATAGTTCAGAATTAGTTTAATGCATTCGCACAAAGAAGTCAAAATTAAATGATAGAGAAATGATCGATTTGAACCTGAGGAAAACACTTTTATTGAAGAAATGAAACTCAAGCTACTGAACACAGAAAGTCATGATGAAAATGGGAAATCGCTTTAGATGTTTGACGCCGCATATATGGGATTTAATAAGGTATTCTTTAAAATGAGTAACTTTCTACAAGCCGAATTGGTTCATTGCCATTATGTTCAATAACGTAATTTCAATATTCGAAGTATTTTTCAATCTAGAAACTATTGTCCG
Organism: Mastigoproctus giganteus; assembly: GCF_048544385.1. NCBI lineage: Eukaryota > Metazoa > Arthropoda > Arachnida > Uropygi > Thelyphonidae > Mastigoproctus > Mastigoproctus giganteus. Next base: position 160,165,842 of record NC_143586.1, on the reverse strand, counting down.
CTCACTGCTCTAGGGATGCTCTAAAATGCATCCATATACAGTGAGCAGATTAGAGAATACATGAAAATTTCAATCCAGAAACGCGCACACAATGCACATTAAAATCCTTACTAAAAACTAGCTGAACCTCTATGGAGATTCCCGCTGGAAAAGTGTCATTCATATAACTCACCAATTAACTTAAATTTAATATATCCATTCATCATTTGAATCGGATATTTCTCATGATCTCTTTCAAGTAAGAAATTACGTACTAACTGTTAACAGTTTTTTGAGCAACCTAACTCCACTAGCCCGATGCCCAATATCCTTGAGAAAATCATGAAGTAAATACAGATTAAACAAACCATAAATTAACTATTGGACCCAAAACCTCTCTCTCTCTCTTTCAAAAATAAGCGTACAATCAACTGCAGTAAAGTCAAGCAGAAAGATCTCCATTGCATGTTTTAATCTTCTTGGAATACATTGTTGCCAGTGACTTATACTATCAAAGAATGTCCGAAGACGTAACACTGGTTAGCAGCCGTTAGTCTATTACACACCACTTATATTACACATAAAGCATGTACACCCCACTTTATCATCAAGTGTCTGAGCTCATATATCTTAGATACATTGCTCTTTATTTATTTCCCCAATGAGAACTCGGTGTTTCCACTGCCAAAACTCAATTGTCAAACATTTCAACCTATTCCTTCGCACTGCTTCCAGCCTTAAGCCACCATGCCCCAGAAACCGAAACGGTTCCACTTTGCAGAGGCAAACATACTTACCATTAAAAAAAAAAACCTCTTTTGGCAGCATAAACCTGAAGCCTTTGAAGCAAATATGATTTTTTGATTGATTTCGATTTGGTAGTTGTTGGCGCATCGGCTTCTGTGGCCATATTGCACCTCCCAAGGTTTTTGCAGTACTTTGATCCAAGCCCGAGGCGGGAATCGAACCCGCGACCTTTGGGTTGCCGGGCAGGTACTTTACCCACTCGGCTAGCCCGGTCGGCAGCAAATATGAAATAGCTAACGTATAAGCTGATGCCGAAGCCACCTTTGACAGCCTAGAGCCCTTCACGACCTATCCTTCTTCAGAATAAATGGCGAATCATCTTGTTTTCCTCACTTCATTATGGAAGACAAGGAGTGCCATCCCACTATTCCCGACAAATCTGCTGAGTACTAATGAGTCACTACTGAGTACCACAAACTGATGTCCTCTCTGGCCTCCAAATTCTCTTGTCATATTGATCCATTCACATCTTCCTGGTATTATGTAATAATACACACGCTGGCAAAAAAACGAACTTTAAGAAGACAGTCACACATAGAGAAGAACTGCGAATAAATACAAACAGATGCAAAGAAAACTGTGACGAGGTTGATGATGTGTGGCCTCGTTGAGTATAAAGACTGTACAGGCTGTACGACTTCAGTAATCTCAAGTCAGAAAGAGGAAAAACAGCTTATCGTGCGTTTGGAGAACACCATTCAAGAAATAAAAGACACAACTGGTTTCTCAAAAGCATCCATCTCAAAGGTTTTTAACGACTGGAAAAGCAAGTGGTTCTTCCACATCGCAAAGGCGTCGATGTGGCAGAAAAACAATATTTCAAGAGCAAAGTATCGCACTCTAACGAGGACTGCTACAGAAAATAGGACATCCAGTGTGGAGTAAATAACATATGAATTCAACCAAACCCAGAACTGTCCTAGTTCAATACGTACCGTACACGGGGAATTGAATAAATTGGGTATTGACAGTCGCCTGACTGTTTGGAAGCCACCATACACTGTATTGCATTGATCATAGGCAGAGAGTGTGGCGAGTACTTCAGAGAAGCGATGGACTCTGCTTGCCTTGTCATGACAATCCAAGCATTGGAGGTGGTATCATTGTTTGCGTAATGTTTTGTTGGCACTAACTCGGTCCGTTGATACCGGTGGAAAGGTCGAATGTCATCCAGGGAGTACCTAAGTTTTGTATCAGATCTACTGCTCCCTGCAAGAAACAGTTTTATCCCGAAGATGATGGCCACTTTATAGGTGACAATGCAACATTGTATAGTGCAAGGATGGTTCGGAAAACATGACACGGATTTCCACTATATTCCCCACCCTCCCCCTCATTCACCTGATCTCAATCCTGTTGAGAATGTATGGGATATTCTGGATACAGCTGTTCGGCAACGAAGTCCTCTTCCGTCAAATTTGTCGCTACACGATATTTTTCTGGAGGAACAGTTACAATTAGACAAGTACGCAGTAAAACACCTAATAGAATCCAATCCGATACTGAATAAAGGTTCTGAATTTTTTTGGCCAGTGTGTGTATACGTTGATGATATTAAGTTGCTTACTCGAATCCTGGCTAAAGCAAATCCAACAGTAAATAATTGTTGGATTTACTCAATTTCTACAACCAGTGACAGATTCACTGCACTTGATCCCCTCGTGTAGCACAACGTTCTTCCCATGCACCGGGTGAGTTCGAATCCTGTCAATGACGCGGAATTTTTGTCTTTTTTCCACAACGTGGCTCAGTTACATGGTCTCAGGTGAGGATTGCACTTAGGACTGCTAAGTGGGATTTTTTGTTCAGCAAAGAGGAAAATTGACCAGAAAATGCATGCAGACACAACGTACACAACGCACTGACGCCTCTTAGGTTTAGTTACATTGGCACAAACAAATTCTTCGACAGCACATGACACTGGGGTTAATTCTGAGGCCCCCCCCCCAAAAAAAAACCTTGCAACAATTATATATTCGCTCAATTTGACCAACGTCATTAAACCCTCAGTTGTCGTCTGCCATACGGACTTCGGTGTCTATTTTGATCTGAAGCTCAGATTTAATGCTCACATAGAATACCTCCATAATACCATACCATAACTCTGGAGGGAAAAAATCATTTACTCCTCACGTAAAAGCTGCAATCATTATGCGATATCTGCAAACCTCAATTTATCTGGTAATTTTGAACGGAACTGGCACTGCAGACATGAATTTTTCTAGTTCTCTGTTGAATTTATTCAACCCATCCACTTCCAAAACAACAGATGGAAGCCTGTTCCAACAATCAACCACCCGCTGGCTGAAGGCAACGTTCCGCACATCTATCTTGAAACCATCCTTCCTCAACTTGAATTTATGTCCATATGTGTGTGTAGTCTCAGCAAGTGAAAGAATACCAATTAACATTCAGCTTATTCAATCCATTCAAGGCTTAAAAAAAAAAAAAAAAAATCAGCTCAATCAGATGTTCCAGCAGGTGTCTGGTGTCAAGACGCTGCAATTTGCAGAACTGAAGCCTTTCTAGGTAAGAGAACTGAACCCTTTTGTTCCCTTCACCAATCTGGATGCACTTCTTTGCACCCGTTCCCGCAGCTCTACATCCTTCCTAAAATGTGGCATCCAGATCTTTTTGCAATTTACAGTACTCAAAATGTGGCCTAACCATTGAATTATACAAAGGAAGAATCACCCCCCCCCCCTTAAGAGAATCAAAGCCCCTTGAGCGTATGCCAAAAATACCACACCCAGAGAGCTCAAATCCTGGCACCAGCAACATTCCACCTAGAATAAGGTTAATGGCTAGCAAAAAAAAATAAATAAATAAAATAATAATAAATAAATAAAAGAAATGACAATGATAATAATAATCCTCCACGAAGTAAGCTGGGGGCTTGCAAAATCCTGTCCTTTAAATGGTTAAAAAAAACAAAAAAGAAAGCCAAGAAGATTGGATACATCAAGGACGAAGGAAAACCTGATGGTGGTCTTTAGCCATAAGTGTAGTCATTCTGTTATTGTTGTAATGTCCGAATGGAGTGGTATTGACATCATTTATATTGAGGTCCACGTCCAATAACGTTGACATACGACACAACGTACTGCTACCTAGAAGAACATAAAGCGATCTTTGCAGCAGCAGGAAGCTGGAAGTCCCAAGAAATTGTTCTTTAGGAAAATCGCTTTATGGCAGAGAAGAATATAGATATCAGTAGTCGCATTTAATGTCCTATAAAGGTCTTTATGTTGTAAATTCGGGAAACAAGTTCAGTCGATGTGAAAAAAAATCAGTCATTGCTAAGAGTAAAACAACGAATTACTAAAGCAGCTCTGTACAGTTCAACGTTTAACTGAAGAGGTGTTACGCCAGTTAGCGTTTACAGCCCGCGTGGAGACCATGTTTCAGTGAAGGAGTGGTCAGTGCTAGACTCCCGCTATTTCTTCACTACAGAAACCAGTGGAAGCATGATTCACATGCTTCCACTGGTTTCTAATACATCAAAAACAATAATGGCACTATTAAAGGCTGATCTGAAGAGGCCGACCACTGAGAATGGTCTCCTCTTCAGATCAGTCTTAAGAATTACCGTGCTATGCTTTCCGAATATATAGCATCAGCTGGAATATCTCATAATTTCCGATGGCCGATGGGAATTGATGAAATCTGATGACGAAATCATCCGTCCACCTCGCTCTTTAAAACAGCGTACGAGTCATGGGAAAATTTAACGAGGCATCTATTGCCTGATGACGTTCACATCAATATCACTATCATGTAGTAACATGTTTTGATGTTGGATTCCACCCAACGTCTTAGCAAAATTTTTCAAGTTATAATGTATAACACCATCCTCCAAAACAGGGACCTCTTCCCAGAGATCCCTGTTTTCGTAGTCTCGAGAGGAGAGCGTTGTAAACAAGCCAGTTCTCGTTATGGAACGTAGAGCCGAGCGGATTGATTTCGAAAGGGATGTTACTGTCGGATGTCATATTATTGGCTGCGTACACCAACCAATGTTGATGTTGTTGTAGGGTTTTAGGCGCATCAGCAATTTAGGACATATTGTGCCGTATATATGACATGTCTATAAATTGCGTGTGTTCTGTGGACGATTTGTTGTTTGTTGGACGAAAAACCCGAGTTTCTGGGGATAAAAACCATGCTACCCTCGTCTGAGACCGACGAACTCAGCCACATTGTGAAAAAAGCCATTATAAATTCATCGCGTTATTTACGGGATTCGAACTCAGGTCCTTTCCAACCGGTGTGTGAAGGATGGTGATTATACCAACTATGCTAACCACGAAGGCTCAAAATCGATGATGCCAAAAAAGAAGAGTGACGATACCACCGTCGGAAAATACATAGGAAACGAGGCTTGGATTTGTATGAAGACATTATACGCAGCTCCACAGCCTTGATTTTCTCGAGAGAGCAGTGGTACATGTCAGACATCAACAAACACATCAGTGGTTTCTTTTTCCATGGTACAAAGAACGCATAATTGGAGTGTTCTATGGAATTCCAAGAAATATACCCTATATTGCACCGGATATTATGTTTGTTGCCGATTGGAGGAATGAATACGCAATATATCAAGATATTCAAAAACAAAATATTCTGGGTTTGCCCTTTTTGTTATCAGTTTACTAAATATATACATCGTGAATTATTACAATTTGCTAATTATGTGAATCATAGAAGAAACGAGAAATAATTTCAACTGTTTTGAAAATCCAGGAAGAAATAAAGCGCATTACGAAATCTTAATACGAGTATTATTACATCTGAGACATAGTTGCTATTTATTTAATTTATTACATTTCATATTACATTTAACCAATGGTGGCAAGTTAAAATAAAGTAATTCTGCTGAAGATTTACACAAAGTTCAAACCTTTCACTCTGTTTTCATAAGTTAAGAAGGTGACAGTTTTGCCAATACCAGATGCATGTCGCTCTGAATATGTTAGCAAAACTTATCATTTTTAAACCTCTGGGAACAACTTGAAAAAGCCCTAGGCTTATTTATATGTTCTCCCCCTTTTTTGTTTTCACTTCCTTGCTGTTGAAACACTACGGGATAAACAATACTATTTTTATTAATCTGTAAACTTTGAAACTTGGCAAATATTTTAAGTGTGGCAAAGATTCCTATTAAGATGCCATTCTGCATTTTATGTACAGCTGTTTAAAAAGTTATGTGCTTTATAAAATTGTCACCATAACGACTATGGCAGTATTAACAAAGATTTACTTGCGTTGTTTCAGAAATTTGAAAACTCCATATGTCTGAGATTCCATCGATTAGCTGTAGTCAATCGATGGAAACTCGGAATTCATCTCTGTCTGGTTATACACTCTTACAAATACAGGGTGAACCCGACTAATAGCAGCCACACTCCACCTGTTCGTTCAGTAGCTGGAGATTGTTCGAGTACTGTGACGCATGCGTACAGTCATGTACTGGTGATGCCAGCGATAAGAGTTCGCCCTTACTGCCGGCAAGCTACTGCCATGTCACCTGTGCATGCAAACAATAACGATTTCCCCAGTTATGAATTATGAGAACACTCCCACCTGGCTCCAGCAGCATATTTGAAACGATAATACACGCTAAGAAATCTGAGCTTAGGGAAAGAGGTGTGGGGGTGAGGGGGAGGATGTATCAGCGAAGAATTCCAGGGACGAACCGTAATGTGCCCGTACAATGTAATACATTTAAATACGCTCGAGACGCGACCAACTTTTATCTGGGTGGTTAGCTGCACTTTACAAAGTCCCACACGAAAGAGAACGCTAGCACTGAAGAACACATAAATGGACATTAATTCTTCAATGGATTATGGGCCTGCACCCAAATATATGATTTACTCCACTGAGTGACATTTTGTTCTCCTCAGTTAACAACGTTAACTGAGGACAACTTGATGGAGTACCCAACCACCTTCCAAAATTGCGGTCACTTCCTCCGAAGTTGTTTTTTTCGCAGCCTTGTCAGAATTTCAATGTAACTATGTTTCATTGACACTCTCATTCAGTGGGGCGTATACAGCCATAATAATTCCTTTAACATCGATGAAAACAAGGATCATGGTTTTCCTTTTTGATTTCGACATTCTTGCTTTTTTTTGGTCTGGGTATTATTTTGTCTTCCATTGCATTGACTGTCTTTTAGTTTCTGGCTCATACTGGAACAGCCAACTTTCATAGAAGAAATCTTTATTGCATACAAAAAATGCATATGCCGTACACAATACCCTTCACGGCTACAAGCCAGGGGTCATCTCAAGTAATTACAGTACTCAGAAAGTTTGGATCTTCAATGTTTTTCAAAACACCTTCACAAACTTTGGTTGGAATTTTCTCATTCTTTGTCTTCATTCAAAAATTTTGGTACCATCTTGGCACACGCTTTTCTCATGCCTAAATTTTCAGTTAAAATTTGTCTGTCTCTTTGTCCACAGTTCTGATGCAATCAGTCTAATGTTTAAACAACAATCACTTCTAATCAATGTCCTTACAGAGACAAACTGCAAAAACACAAAGTAATGAAAACCTGTCTCACTGCAAAGCGAATGAACGTGTTGGAAGGTGACTTGGCAGACAATTGCTGTGGCTTTGTTTCACAGATGGCCCTTGGTGTGCAGTGGTTACGCACCCAGTCTCGTTATTTAATAGCCACACCTTGTAAATATATAATCAATAACGTTATATAGTTAATATAATGATAATATAAATATACATACTGCAAAATTAAACGTCTCCCTAAACACATGTGTAAAGACAACGAATTTAATAGGATTATGAGGAAATAGCAAACCTTTGTAATGTAGATTGAATGAAACTGCATTTATCTGGTTTCAGCTGAATTCTGTGACAGTTGAATAGTTACTTCACTAATTCCACACTAGAAAGGTTCGGGTTTAATTCCCATAATAAGATTTCTTAGTGGCAACTTACTTTCCATCTTAGCCTAGAGAATTACAATTTGAGAGGCAGGAATAGAAACACAGGATAAAATTCTATTGACCCAAATAGTTGTACTTCAATGACAAAACTGTCATTGAAGATTTAGTAGCTGTTCAGAAGAAAAAGAATAACACCAGCGAAAGAAAGTCTGATTTAAACCGAGAAAGGTTAGAAATCAGGATTAGGTTAGATCACACACGCAATAAAGAACTCATTCCTGGCCATTTTACTGAGTTCTGTACTCTCAGAGTACTATGGCAGGGTTGAGTCATTGTTCAGGGGCCATCCTATCTAAGACACATCCACGTGTCCCAATGAGCCTGTCCAGAAATCTGAGTTTTGTTGAAAATGAAAACCGAAGAAATAAGGTGGGACTGTACAGTATTACAGAATGATTGAAGTTTATTAAGTTCATCTCCCTAATGGAGAATTACCTGAAGATCAGTATTTAAGGTATTGGGTGTTAGATATTACAGAAATCAAAAGCTTTAGTGCGATACAGCGTTTGTCGAGCTGGAAACTGGAGTGGAGTGTATCATACTGTCATCGGAAAAAATTATGGATATGATTTCCAGTGGAAGAATAGAAGCCTCAAAAAATAGGTGAAATAGGTGAAAGAATAGAATCTTGAAAAAAACTGGAGGAAAAACAGATGAAAGAAGAGAACCTTGAAGGAACACCAGCATTACTTGCGAATCTGGAACGCAGAAGAGAGCTATCCACAATCAAAGCGGGAGGTTAGAGAGAAAACAGCTATCCAATTTTAAGAATTAGAAAGCGTGTGATGGTTTTCAGTCTGTGGGTATTTTATTTTATTTATTTATTGGGTCATAGAGACTTATGAGGCATTCGTTTATTTTTTGCTCGATTTTTCTGATTTTCAGAATGAAAAACAGGAGTTTAGAGATTAACAGACTGTGGAATCTTCACCAGAGACTGACTAACTCTGCTTTGCGAAAAGAGGTCTGCAGTTTCAATGGCTATGGGAACAAATCAGACGACTCAACTACCATTTCTATAAGAAGCAAACCGCGCATTTTACACTTTTCCAAATCAACTTCAGATTTATTAATAACTTGTTTTCAACTATCGTGGGCCTTAGTGAAATCAGAAAATGAAGTTGCATTGATACAAACCAACTGCGTTACGCTAACAGCCATCGTAGCTGAGTGCTTAAGCACGTGGGTACAGATGTACATGCGTTTGAATAGCCGTGGTTCAGGCCCACGTGATTACCGAATACGGTGTTGATCTTGTATTCTCTCCACCTTGCGAACTTCTTTGATTTTGTGGTCAACCAGGAGTATAAACAGAATATTTATTTTTAATTTAGATTCTTTCCCTGAACAGCTTTAGAACATTTTAACAAGCAGATTCGAAGACAATCTGGAAACCATGGTTAATTTTAGGTGGAATGTGGATTGGACTGGATTGGATGTCTGATTTTTTTTTAGCAGTGGAGTGTGGAATAAATATTTCATCCCTATAAAAATAATTTCAGTACAGCTGGCCCAATGCAGTTGGCAAGCCTTTCCTGGCTTGCCAACTGCTTTGGTGGCCTAATCCTTTAAAAAAATAATAAAAATAAATAAATTAATAAATGTCAATATTAACTTTTGATACGACAGAATATACGATAAATATATTTTTTATTCTTTTGGACTGAGGAAGATCAGAAGAAATTGTAAGATAACGAGTAGAAGAACATTGCCGTATTTAGCGAGTACCTGGACTCGAACCACGGTCAACTTAGTCGCCTATATTAGTCTGCCTCCACTTGGCCACCCGGTTGTTGTTGCTATAGGGTTTCAGGAGCATCAGCGATCATATTGCTCCGTGTCTGTAATTTTCTTGTGTTCTGTGGTCGATTTTCTGTTTGCTGAACGAAAAACCCGAGCTTCCGAGAGAAAAACCACGCTACACTCGCCTGAGACCCACTAACTCAGCCACATTGTGAAAAAGGCCCATAAAAATTCATTTCTCACATCATCGACGTGAATCGAACTAAGGTCTTTTCTTACTATGAGCCGTTTCAGAGAAGTATCTGACGAATTAAATACACTGCTCGACAAAATTAACAGAACAAAATATCTTTCACGAATATTTTTTTGTGAACAGTCTCGTCGAAGCGGAATATTTGGTATAATAGGCATCCTGGCATGCAAATTCCGAGTATCCAACAGTAATCGATCCACCACTTTACAGAGCTGCACATTATGCAAATTATTCATGCCTATAAAAACACGGATTGCAACCAAATCACGTCATTCCTTGGCTTGCTCAGCGGGATAGCTACATCTCCAGAAATCAGGATGGAAAGTGATCATCATTTACAGTAGCGGACAAAAAAACTGCATCACCTTAAATAAAAGTAACATTTGTAGTGAAACGTATAAGATATTGTTTGATTACGGCCATTTTGTTTGTCGCAAAGAAAAGGTATTGCGCCTGATAACGCTTCTATTGCATCAGACAGAAATTGCAAGGTATTGCATCAGCTGTTTCTATAAATACGGCGTTGTAAGGATATGCACGCTCATTGGTATTCTGTTTAACGGAGGTGTAAGCATGGCTGGATATGTTCAATTGACACCAAGAATAAAACGTGTAGCTGTTGCTCTGTCCCAGGAAGGGCTTTCTACGCGTGCTATCGCTGATAAAATAAGTTGCCACCAGTTAATAGTATCCCCGGGTGCTGAAATTAAAGCGTGATGTGAAGGAAAGACCTGGATCAGGCCATAAGAGAGTGACTAAGCCTTCCCAAGATCGATATTTGAAACGTCTATGCCTTCGTAATCGCCATGCTAGTGCTCCTGATCTAAAACTGGACTTTGAGATGGCCTCTGGTGTTAAAACAAGCGCACGAACTATTCAAGGACGGCTTTCGGAATGTGGTCTGCATCCATCGGCCCAAGAAGAAGCCTTTGTTCACCCAACAAATGAGGAAAAAGTGACGTTTGGGCTAAAACGTATGTTTCATGGACAAAAGAGCAATGGGACACCGTCATCTTTTATGACGAATCGAAATTCAACCTGCATGACTCGGATGGGAAGCGATATATCAGAAGACGAAAATCGGAGGCATACCATCCTGACTGCAAAACACCAACTATAAAGTTCCCTGCCTGTCAGATGGTCTGGGGATGCATAACAAGCAAAGGCGTGGGGCGAATTTTAGGGGTACGGTTGGCTTAGATTTTATTTTCATGCAAGACAATGCTACTGCACATAGAGCTCAACTTGGGGAAGATTATCTTGAAACTGAAGGTATCCAATGATTGCCGTGGCTAGAACGATCAACAGATTTAAATCCAATCGAACATGTGCGGGACGCCGACAGCCAACTCCTTTGTCACTTGGTGAGCTAAGGTCTGCGCTAGTGGAAGAATGGTATTTTTGCCACAGGATCGATCATGGTTGACCGCTGTCAGGTCTGTTTAGCCGTTGGACGAGATCATACGCAGTAGTGATGTCATGTGACCATATTTTCGACGTGTTGTGTCAACTTCTGTAATGTGACCTTTTTTGGTAATTCTTATACAGCTCCTAAGAAAGTCCCTTATAACTGCCCAAAGTTTTCGCTGTTTCTCATTATATCGTTATTCTATGGTATACCATCACACCAAATGTTGCCCTGCTATGTTTTCTGCGTGTTCTGTTAATTTTTTCGAACAGTGTACTTATATTTCAGAAAAGCCTTTGATACTTATGCACATTAAAGTGATGAAAAAATTGGAGTAGAATGGGATTAAGGGCAGTTGTCGCTATGGATAAAAGAATGGTTGAGTGGGGGACAGTTAATGGGCACTGCTCTTCATTGAGTTACCCAGGTTTCAGTGGTGGGCCCATTGCTGTTTTCAATATTTATTAATGATACTGATTATGGAATATCAGGCTGAACGTCTAAGTTTACATATGATATAAAGTTTAGCATGATGGTTAATGACAATAATAAAGGCAAGAAGATCTTTAAAAAAGTGGCCATATGGACAGTGCCGGATTTACATATGGGTTGAGGGGGCTGCAGTCCAGGGCCTCAGCCTCCTGCCAAAAAAAAAAAAAAAATTTAAATTACCATTAATTTTATTTCATTCGTAACGATGAAAATCAGGGGCGAAATAATGTGCAAGCACAAATCCAAAATTCGGGAACAGATTGATGGGAGTGTCAAACGCATTCGCCCTTGAATCCTTGATTTTACTATCTAGGTTCAGTTGCTTAGTATGAGAGTATGACTGTAAAACAGTTACACAAGTGCGTACTTACTGTTTAGTAAAGTTCGTGGGGGCTTTAAACCTACTCAGAATCAAATAATAAAGTCAGCTATGAAGCAATACAAGTGTTCAGATGTCTATCATTATAGCGTGCGTTTTGAGAACAAGTCAGGATTCTTTTATATCATTGTGAATCACAATAATATTTAATTTAGACTTTTTGTGAAAATAATAATGAGTAAGCGAGGAGAACTCAAGGAGAACTGTTGTCAGTAACTACCACTACAAGTACAGAAACTTCTGGATCTACAAGGCGCTGTAGGAACATGCCACGAGATAGTTACACCAAAAGAAGCAGTTCAAAACTTGGAAAACAAAGCAAATGATCTCAGCGAAAAACCCTAGCATTGCAGACACAAAAATACTAGTATTCATGCTACTAGTGATTTCAGACATAACGTTTATGGACCACACTGAATAACGAAGAAATATCATTCTAGATTGAGGATCAGTCTATCGGAATGTCAGCACTGGAATGGACCTTTTACCAATTCGAAGCGAACATACAAAAACCAAGCCCAGTTCTGCTCAAAGAATTTATTCCATTCCACGAAAGCAAATGGAGAAACTTGTCCTCCAGAATGGCTAGTGTATTCTCCCACAAAAGGAAAAGTCTGCTGTTTTGTGTGCAAACTTTTCTCTAACCAAACTACTTCAACTACAGCTTTAGCTTCTATTGGATTCGATGATTGGCATCGCGCTTATCTTGTTCAAACTCTAAAAATCATATGAACTCTATGCTAACATAATTAACAAGAAAGCGTGGTCAAACGCTACACATCAAAACTCGAAGAGCAAATCAAAGCAGAGCAGGATTACTGGAGGCACGTACTTCAGCGAGTTATTGCAGTGATTTCTTTTTGGCAGAACGTGGGTTGGCATTTAGGGGAGATGATGAAATATTTCGTTCACCAAACAATGGTAACTTTATTGGATTGCTTGAATTAATTGCCAAATTTGATCCCTTCCTGTGTGCTCACATAAATCAGTATGGAGGTAAAGGCTGTGGTCAACCATGGTACTTATCCAAAACCATATGTGAAGAAGTTATCCGGTTTATGGCTTCCAGTTGCTTTAATCCGGCACTGCATATGGGCTGAGAAATGGCAACTGAAGTTTAACACTGACAAATGCTTGGTACTACATATGGGTAACACCAATCCCAGATTAACATAACATGTCGTACTTACACTCAGGTTAGCGGAAAATGTAAAAGGCCTGGGCATAATTTTGACGTCGGATATGAAGTTTTCTGAGCATTGTAGACAGGCTGCTATGACAGTTCATGGTGGTATATCAATGATATACAGGAATTTTGCTAGCAAATGATAAAGAGGCGATTATCCCATTTTATAAGGAAATGGTTAGGGCGAATTTTGAGTACTGCATACAGGTCTGGAGGTCTCATTTTAGGAAGGATATAGTTCTGCTGGAAAGGGTACAGAGAAAGGCAATGAGATTGACGAGGGAAACAAAAGAGTGGTCTACCAAGAGAGGCTTCGATTCTGCGAACTGAAGCGTCTGGAGACTAGGCACCTACTAGATGACATTGAGGCGTTTAAAGGATTTAGTTACCTCAATGATAATGGCTTTCTTCCTCTGGCTGAGACTACACATGTGAATAGATATTCAAATTGAGGAAGGATGGTTGCAGGATAGATATACGGAAGTTTACGTTCAGCCCAACTAATAATTGTTAATTCAGTTACGTTCAGTTAATTCCAACTAATAATTGTTGGAATTAACTTTCATCTATTGTTGTGGAAGTGGGGAGTTTGAATAAATTCAAGGAAGAACTCGACAAACTATTGGTGTGATGGATGGACAAAAGATGTATAATTTTTTTTTTTGTCTGATGCTTTATAAGTTTGCTTTCTTGCATCATTTGCTACTACTAATATTGAGCTACAATAGTGACTATATCCTAGAGCCAGCTTCAAACGCCGCTCAACTTGTTTGTACTCTATGATCTGAGTAATACATTTTTAAGCAGAAACGATCTTTTTACTTGCTTTTTTTTATATACTAGAACGGAATATCCTCAGTCCTATAAAAGTCTTTTGAAGACCTTATAAAGCGTTCATTACAGGTTTTTATGAGTTCATGGCCGCTTGAAGTGTTTTGCTATGAAAACTCTTCTTTCTTGAAATGTATTCTTCATTATATATGTAGTTTAGCGTACATATCCACTGCAATCAGCTTCCTGTAGGTTCTGTCACGGCAGTACCTGTTCTGATCGATTTTGAAGTTTTAAAGAGTTCCAGAATATTGGCTTCCAGATTATTAAGAGATATGAAGAAGATTCCACTTTGATAAGATACTATGTGAATAGTTTAGAGATTTATGGAAGCTTACAATGATAGTTATACACCCTGTCCATATGGCTTTAAGAATTAGCTAGTGTTTCAACTAAAAGATTTCTAGAACGTAGCCTTTTCACAGATTTTGTGGTTCTCCTCTTCTAATTCTTTCTAAACGAAAAAGGCTGACATCTTCTCAATTGCCTGCTCTACAGTGGAATGGAGAATAAGGGAAAGTGGTGTCACTGATGGCGTATATGTAGTTCTGGGTCTTTTTGCAGAGGTACTATTACTGTCAACCGATCGATTAGGTAGGGCCCTGTGGGGTCCGCCAGAAGAAGAGTGATTTAAGTTACCCGTAAGAGTAAAAAATAAGTTTGATGTCCTAATTACTTCAATAAATACGAAAACCTACGAGGGGATACTCACTACTCGCGAACTAGGAGGCACACCGTACGCGATTGGGACCCCAAGTTAGCTTAGAGCATCATACACACATTTCCAGTGTGTTATCTTGTCCCAGGACCTCTTCTTAAACTGACTAACACAGCGACGTTGTGAAAAAGATCCATAAAAATTCCTCGCATCACTGAAGGGAATCGAATTCGGGTATTTTCCATCCGGTGTGGGGAGGACACAGTGTTAGGGTCAGGTGTCACCTGAGGTTTCCCACATCTGCACCATATATACGCTATGAAAAAATACAGTACTACTGTAAATACCAAAAAAGTGTTGTGTGTTGAATGGTTGAGTGAGTTAGGTTCTGTTGTTCTGTTCTGGCATTTAGTTGCAGGACCACTTGTGGGACCACATTGCCCGCACACGCCGCTAGGATGTAGCGAGGCTGCTCATCGTTCTCCCATCTAGTCGAAGCAAAGGTAAAAGCGATGTATTAGGGCTGTACCCTTAATCCACCAGGACACCCCAGACTTCCATGGGATCGTGCGCGTGATGCAGAATGATTCCAGTGATGTACTCTGAAACCAAGTTTTGGGGGTTGGATACTAGTAATGTTGATTTCGAAGGTCCCCAGATTCACTGGGATATCCCTCACCACGTACAAAGCCCAACGTCGTGGGGAAATACACACATTGGCCAAAAAAACACGAACCCTTGTATTCAGACAGTCACAGAGAACTGTAACGTGTGGTTATGAGGTGTTGTCTCGTTAGGTATAAAGACTGCACATACTATTCGACTGCAGTAATCTTAAGTCAGAATGGGGAAAACGCAAGATTTATCAGACATGAAAAACGTCATATCATGAGCGCACGTTAGGAGCCACGATTCAAGAAACGAAAGACAACTGATTTCTTAAAAGCATCGATATCAAAGGTTTTTAATGACTGGAAAGTAAGCGGTTCTTTTGCACCTCAAAGGCATAAATATAACAGAAAAACAACACTTCAAGAGCAAAGCCGTCGTACTCTAAGGAGAACCGTACGGAAAAATAGGGCATCCAGAGTGCAGCAAATAACATCGGAATTCAACCAAGCCCAGAACTGCCCTATTTCAACAGCACCGTGCGCGGGGAATTGAAGAATTTCGTAGTGGCGGTCACTTGTCTATTCAGAAGGCAACTGTTTCAGAGAAAAAAAAAACAGAACAATCCGCTTGCCAAGAACGTTGGGATTGGACAGGTTTGTTTGTTTTTGTGTGGGCTTTACGGCGCAAGAGCAACATGGCCATAATGCGCCTATGGTAAAGTTTAGTGCTCTGTTAATTTTATTATTATTATTTTTTTTCCAATTTGGATTGCAGTTGAAATTTAGATTGTACAGGAGAAACAATGGAAGAAAATCATGTGGTTGAACGAATCACGGTACACTTTGTTTTGCACTGATGGTAGGCAAAGAGCGTGGCGAAAACCTCACAAGGCAATGGACCCTGCTTGCCGTATTAAGCCAACCCGAGCGTCTCTAGGTGGTATCACTGTTTTAGGAATTTTTTTTTTTTTTGGCACGGACTCGGTGAGTTTACACCGGTGGAAGATCGAATGTCATCCAGGGAGTACTTGAATTTTGTATCAGATCAACTGCAGTCTGCAAGTTGCACTTTCATCCCGAAGGTGATGGCCACTTTACAATGACAGTGCATCGTTCCAAAATCGTGCAAGAATAGTTGCACGATTCTGAACATGGCATGGATTTACACCATCTTCTCTGATCCCAACATTTATCTGATCTCAATCCTATTGAAAATGTCTGGGATATGCAGGAGAGTCTTTCGGTACCGAAGTCAACTTCCTTCAACTTTGTCGCTGCTATGAGTTATTTTGCTGGAAGAATGGTTAGACCAAAACGCGCTAAAACATTATAGAATCCACGCCGCGCAGCACACTTGCTGTTATTCGAAAAAAAAAAAAAAAAAAAAAGCCGGCGGCCCGATCCGATACTGATTAAAGATTCGTATTGTTTTCCCAGTGTGTGTATATAACTGTATATGTTAGTGCATACCTAATCACATACAAATTGTAATCTGTTGACATGAAGGAACTGGTTTCTGGCGAGTCACCTGCAGCGGTTCTTTCCTTGTTGGAGGGAATCAATTAGTTGAATAATTTAGTGTCAATTTTGATTCCAAGGTAAGTATAACTGTTTACTTTCCTGATGGCACATCCTTTAATAAAAGAGTTTAAGCTGGTAGGACACTGCTTCAAGGAGAAATTAAATGGCACTAATTTGAGGATTGATCTTTAAGCCGAATTGTAAAAGGTAATTATCGAGATCTTGGAGCATGTAATGCTGCCAGAGTGGCTTCTTAGAAATGTAATTATTATTGATAATAATAAGGCGCCAGAGAGAACACCACCCTTTGTTATGATTGTTCTTTTCATGAGGTTTGTCCATAATAGGTCGCCACAATACTATGGTATTAGTAATACTATTCACCATTATTGCAAGGAAGCCACAGGCTTTTGCTGCACTTGCAAAAAAAAAAAAAAAAAAACCACTAAGTATATAAGAAAATACAAATTTTATACTCACCCCTCACACAGGCAACTATCCATGGACCTTTAAAATTATTCAAACTGTCAGCCTCAACTACCTGCGAGGGCAACTTGTTCCAGCAATCAACGACTCGTTGACTAAAATAAAACATCCTACAATCTAATCTAAACCGAAATCCCTGTAATTTGAATTTATTAATCCCTAGTTTTGAAATTTTTTATAAAAGTGAAAAATTCCACCTTCATTCATTTTACTAGTCCCTCTCAGAGCCTCATAAACCTCAATCAGATCACCTCTGAAGTGCTTGGTTGCCAAGCTCTGTAGCGCACATAATTTTCAAGAAGCTCAATGTCTTTTTTTTTTCAGATGAGGTCTCCATACATGAACACAACACAGTATTCCAAATGTGGTCTTACATTTGGCTCATACAGCGGCGGGATTATGACCTCCCTATCTCTACAGGATAACATTCGCTAAATCATTGATAAGACACCATGGGCTTTCCTGTTTGGTTGCCTTTCTTACACTGTTCACCCCACCAAGTGTGTAATTTATTCCGAGGCTGCTATTCCCAAAGTTTAATACCTTGCATTTAACAGCATTAAAACATAGTTGCCACTTATCTAACCATCTTTGAAGTCTGTTCAAGTCATCCTGAAGGAACGCTGCTTGGCACTGATCATTAAAGACACAACCAATCTTTACATCGTCCGCAAATTTTGTCATCACGTCTTCTGTTCCTTCGTCGATGACATTTATGAAAATGAGAAATGACAGTAGTTCAAGAATCCCTGGTCCTTGAGGGACTCCACTCCTGACGTTACACCAATCTGAAGAATATCCATTAATCACAGCCTTCTGCCTGCTGTCCTGTAGCCACTCAGCAATCCAACGTATTCCTTAATCGTGTATAGGAAAGAAGGAAGGAATTGAAACAGACCCATAAAATTCCACACATCATCGACGGGACACGAACTCAGGTCCTTTCCACCTGGTGTGGGGAAAGGACCTGAGTTCGTGTCTCCCCACACCAGGTGGATTTTTCGAACTGTACTACCAACGAGGGCTAGAGATTTGCATTTGTTCCGCTCGTGACTTTGACAATAACACCTTGAGGCTCAACCACATTGCAAATTTCTCACAGTTAGCTGTTCTCTATATAAGCATTATCTCGCAACTATCAGAATGTTTATATTGGAACAGCCTGGATTCATCGTGGCATGGACCAACGAGATTTCAAAACTATACCACAGAGATGCAGGCGCATGTTTACTCAATTGCTTCTCATTTTTGCTATATGTTTCTGGAAACCTCCACAATAAGCTGAATTCTCCTTCATGTTCCTGTAACCAGTTCTCGACAATTTACATCGACGCATTTATTGTGTGTGTGTGAAGAATCCATTTGTGGATTAATACACTGCAGCTATGATGGAACGTGCCTGCTCAGAGACAAATTGCATAACCTGTGGCATCCAAATATTGCTCCAATGGTATCGAGGGCTCAAAGTGTATTACGAAAATACTCTTGCCATTTTCGCACAGAATTGCACACGTACGTATCTGTTTTACATATCTGCTCATCCGCATGGTACGAACACGTGACGCCATTACCCAGGGTTGCCCAACTTTTTTGGCTAGTAGCCAAAGCAGATAAAATGCTGAAGGTCGAGGCAAACAAACTGCAGGAGGCAAGATCAGTTCCTTACCACTATTTATGCATTTTTAGAAATAAAATTTAATTTTCGCTATCTACGTTCGTATTTACAGAATTTTTTTTACATTTTAAAAATCTACCAATTATTACATAATATTAATAGCATTCCTATTATAATAGTATCGCAAA
Organism: Mastigoproctus giganteus; assembly: GCF_048544385.1. Lineage (NCBI taxonomy): Eukaryota > Metazoa > Arthropoda > Arachnida > Uropygi > Thelyphonidae > Mastigoproctus > Mastigoproctus giganteus. The sequence continues at coordinate 160,146,711 of NC_143586.1, read as the reverse complement.
ATCCGGAGGAGTAATAAAATATGAGAAAAGAATATCGAATTTCATTTAAAATGCCTCTTATAGTTATCAAAACTCGATGTGAATATCTTTGACACGCTAGTTTTAAACTCTGAGGTGCATAAAATTTGAATCGAAATTCAACCTGCATGGATCGGATAAAATCGGAGGTATACCATCCTGACTGCATAACACCGACTGTAAAGTTCCTCGCCGATCAGATGGTCTGGGGATGCATAAAAAGCAAAGGGGTGTGGAGAATTAAGTTTATTAACGAAACAGTGAATGCAGAAACATACATTGCTATCTTGGAGGAGTGCCTGAAATTAGGGATCACCACACAGACGTTCAAAACTGCATTTTTCAACAGGACTCAGCACTTGCCATACAGCAAAATTGGTAAGTTTTATGCTATTTAGACTTAATGATGAGTTTGTCTTCTTGTCTCAAGGCTTAAAACATACTTACGCACGTTTTCCCTCGTTTTTCTTCCTTAAGGTGCAATTATACCTCAGAAATGCTGCCATTACAGTATTGAATTGGCCAGGCAACAGTCCACATTTGAACCCTATTGAAAATTGCTGGTACATAATGCCCTCAAAAATTGTTCAGAAGAAGCCAACAAGTAAGATTCAGCTGCAGGAGAGCATTGTAAGGGTGTGGTACCACGAAACTGGGTAACCGTATATCCAGAACTTGATTAACTCTATGCCAGATCGTTGCAAGGCTGTAATTGCAGCTCGAGGAGGAAACAAAAAATCGAGGACTTATTTTGCTGATTTACAGCACGTAATACTATTACGTTAACTTGTCATTTCAGTTTGTACGAGTAAATGCAATAAAATGTATGTTTGGTTATCATAATTGCCATTTGCATGATTTCTCATATTTCCATTGATTTCGCATTTTACCCTTTGGGAAGATATTTATGGTAATTGGGTATATCAGGTGGAGTATTTTTTATTGGATGTCATTCACAGAGATATATATCCCATCTAACAAATGCATTTCGAAATTTCTGCAATCCACAAAGCAGCACAAAACACATTATTTGCAAAATTCACAAGTGATGCAGTTTTTTTTTGTCGGTGACTGTATATCCTGGACCCTACTTTGTTCCTTATGAGCTTGTGAATCACCAGGGTTTTTATTGCCTTCCGTCTGCACCAGGGTATGCTAGAAACTTTTTTTCCATGATAAATTTTGCTCGTGTATTCTCTTCGGACTGCGTTGCATCTTTCCTTCTATTGTGTTACTGTTTGAGGTGGGTGTGATCTTCGTTTTCTTTGTAACTCTTTTCTTGCATGCTTCAGAGATGAGCGGAAATCTGTTAATTCTTCTGACCACCAAGGAATTAATTTTGGATGTCGGATGTCTCCCCCTCTGGCATCGATGGTGACATTATGCCATTGGGTTGACCGTACGATTGAGTTGGCGGCTATGATAACATCTGCATTTTCAAGAAGGTCAAGGACCTGCTTAAGACAGGCAATGTGGCTGTATACCGGTGCCAAATTGGAAATACACCGTAAGGAACGTGATGTGGCCAAAACTGTCCTCAACAGTTGCCCTAGCCAGATGGGGCAGCATAGGGAATCAATTATGGTATGACTAGATCCAGGTTGCAGATAATGATGGCTGCTAGCCAGTGCTTTTGCGTAGTTTGAATTTTTCTGTACATTACGGGATAACTAGAGACCTTACCACATATTCAGTAGGGCTCTTGGAGAAGCAGAAGATCAAGATTTAATCCGTCCGTAATGGGATGGAGCTGAGATACCACTGAAGTTGATTTTTGTAAGTTTTATCCTTTTGAATGAAGCTTTCTACAACAAATACTATCAAACTGAATCCCCGGAGCTCGGGGGTCTCGAAGACAAGACTAATATCCACTTCTGTTCCACAGAATTTTATCTTTTCTAATTCAGGTTTCGTGGTTGTGTCAAGAACGATTCCTTTGTCCCTGATCTTGCAGATGCTTTTGATCTTGACATTGCCTAGCTTTGGTTTGATAGTCTGAAGAATTCTGTTTTTCACTCCATCACTGTCGACAATCGACATCACCTGTCCAGCTTTAATGATGAGCATGATGTGTTTATCTTCAGGGTTAGTTATTTTTGCCGCAGCTGCAAGTGATAATTGTTGGGTCCACAAATATGGCAGTGGGGGCCTGGACGTCCTTAGGTATGAAAGCAGGGCTTTGATAGCCACAGTCAGTGTGGTGTTAGTCAACTGCAGCTGTCCGTTTGCTACTTTAGGTTGATGATTTTCTATTATCAATTCAAATAACATCTTCTCAAAAGAGTCCAAGCAACATGTTATATGGAGCGAGGTAATTTTAGTGATCATACTATTGTCACTGTTTAAGCAACACTCAATTTTACGTCTGAATATAGTGATTATCTTGACACTGGGTATGTTATTGCTCAGAACAATGGGAAGTTCCTCGTCATCTTCAGCATCCTGCCAGAGGTTGTTGGGAAGGCAGTTCAAGGAGCCTGTGCATTCTTCTTGGTCAATACCACCCTTCAGCACTGTTTTGCTTACCATGCTGGCTGACATACCACACATGGCTATCACTGAAATGCCGCCTTCTCCCATCATTGAAAAATTACGGTTGGGAGGTAACTGGATTAATAGGGGCTACTCCATAGTTGTTATTAAGATTGGAACTATTGTTTGCGGCGGACTGAATCTGAATAGTACACTTCTTAGCATGAATTACTTCTGAAGAGGAAGGTGTATTACACGCTTTTGAGATTTCAGAGTTGTACAGAGCAGCAGGACTGCCATTATAGCTGCTTTCTTCGGCTATTGATGGAAAACAGGATCCATCAATTGTATTATAATAACAGTTGCCTTTCCTTTTGTTTTCATCACTTTATTTTGTGTAATTTTCTTATGTACTTGCATTTTGCATGCTTATCATAGATAGAGTAGCAACTCTTGGCTAGTGGCAACTTTGATAAAATTATTGACACAGCAAGCCCCTAGGATAATCGAGCAGACACTGAACAATGAGCGAAGAAAACTTCTGACACTGACTGCATGTGATCTTTTTCGGCGTTCACCTTTTTTATCTGCATTGGATTTTGAAAATTTAGGCGATAAATAATTTTACAAATTAGCAGAAGTGGAATAGTTTGCTTTTCTGAATTTGAGCCAAGAGTTTTAAAGCAATTCCGTACAACGACAAATAGCAGGCATATTCCAACTTATAGGTCGTTAGCAGAAGGCTACTAGGGAATTGATTCCTTAAGTGAATAAGGGATTTAAGCAACCCTCCTAAGTGCTAACCTTAACCTTGAAAGGTTTCCAAGTTGATAATTTTAGCATTGCCGGGGTAGCAGAAGGCTAACTTTATTTTATTATTATTATTTTTTCATGAAAACCCCAAACACGAGAGGTATTGAAACCTATAGTACTTAGTACCGTGCTGGGTTGGAGGTTGAGAAGACGAGAGAAGATATTTGTTGACATTAGACTTGAGCTTCTGTAGACTGTAATTTTCAGGAAATACGTATGAAGGAAGGTTGTTCCAGAAAACGGCAGTCAAATGAATAAACAAGGAAGATGAAAAGTTGGTTCTGTGAGTTTGAAGTTGGACAGTAAATGGATGTTGGCTGGTGGCGAAACGTGTTTGGACTGTTTTGAAAGAGAGAGCGGCAATTATAGAAGCCAATTCGGAAGAAGAGTGCCCATGGAAGTATCTGTAGAAAACGCATGCAGCAGAAACAATACGCCTATGAGACAGCGAGTGGAGAGACTCTGTTAGAGAGGAGTCATTAATTAACCTAACTGCCCTCTTCTGAATGGCATCTAGAAGCCTGAGAGAGGTTTTGAGGGCACCGCCCCAGTTGTGGGACAATATTCAATGGTAGGGCGGATTTGTGATTTGTACAGAGTGAACAGCTGTTTGGAAGAAAAGTAACGCGGAGGGCGAAAGAGAAAACCAAGTTTTTTAGATGCAGAGAAAGCAATATTTGTAATGTGCTTGTACCAAGAAAGATTAGTCAGGGTAATCCCCAAAAGAGGTATATAAACTTGCTTAGAAATCGAAGTGTCACCAAAGATAAGCATAGGAGCAGAAGAATCCTTTTTGCGAGTTATAAGACATGACTAAGTTTTAGAAGGATTGAAATCAATTAAGTTGTCTTTGTCTCACTGGAGAATTACATGCAGATCGGCATTTAAGGAATTGGTGGCGGATATCCGAACATTGAAGCTGATTGAGCAGGGCAAGGTTTCTCAAAATGGAAAGTGGAATGCAATGTGCTATCATCGGCAGAATTTTGGATAGGATTTCCAGTCAATGGAAGAAGGTCATTAATATACAAGAGGAAAAGAGTGGGAGAAAAATGAATCTTAGGCGACACCAGCATTAGTGGAGCAGTTCAAGACAGAGAGCCATCTACCATCACCCACAGTGACCGATCAGAGAAAATTGGATAGCCAATTACAAAAAACAGTTCGCAAACCATAAGATGGAAGCGTGTCTAGAAGACTTTTTGCCAAACACGATCGAAAGCCTTCGAGATGTCAAGAGCAACTGTTTGTGTTTTACCGAACATTTCCATTGAATTTGTCCATAAACGGGTAACATAAGCCAGAATATCACCAGAGATTGACACTGACGGAATCCATAATGGCGATCATTGATTAGATGGAAGATTTCTAGGTAGTTTAAGGGTTAGTGGTTAATTGATTTCTCATTACTTTAGAAAGAGTAGAAGTAATTGCAAAGGGATGATAATTGGATGGGAGGGATTTGTCACCCTTTTTAAGAACTGGCTAGATATGAGAAAATTTCCAAACACAAGGAAAAACACCTTTGGAATAAGAAAGTGAAAAAAGGCGGCAAAGAACAGAAGTAAGTTTAGGAATACAGGTTTTGAGAACAAGTGGAGAAAGACCATCAGGGCCTGGAGCATTCTTAGCATCAAGATTCATCAAAATCATTCTGATATCCTTTTGATGTAAGACCACAGGAGGCATTGATATTGAATGGAGCGTGTTAGGAATGGTTGGAGATGTTTTACCAAGATCATTAATACATGAGTTGGAAGAGAAATGGGATGCTAGCAGGTCAGCTTTATCCTTGGCTGAAATGACAACAGAACCATCTGGTTTTTACAGAGGTAGGAGCAGAGATGGGCAATAGTTGCGGCCAATAGCTTTGGAAAGAGACCAGAATGCTCGGCTACCATTATGGCAAGAAGCAAGTTTTCTACTCTTAGCCTGTTCAAAATCTAGTTTGGACTGATTAATAACTGCTTTACAATTGTTGCGAGCTTTGGTGTAGGCAGAAAATGAATCTGACGACTTGGAAACAAGCCAATTACGGTATGCGACGTTCTTCTCTTGAACAGCCTTGGCACATTTATTGGAAAACGAAAGTTTAGATAAAGGACGAGATTTAAAGCTGAGTGTGGGATAAAGGATTCCATTCCTACAAGAATAATTTCACTGACACGATCTGGGAGAACGTTGACATCTGAAGTTTTGAAACAGTAATCTGACCAAGGAAAAGAAATCTCGCAGGTCATCTCATGTTGCATTATTATAATGCCAAGAAGCACGAGGTTGGGAATAGCCACGAGATAAAGGCTCCATTGGAGAAGAGACGATCACCAAGTTGTGATCTGTGGTGCCTAAAGGACCAATCACTTCGACCGTGTACTTAGATGGGTCGTTTGTGAGAAAAAGATCAAGCGTGTTGGCTGTATGATTAGGATTGTCCGGTATTCTTGTAGGTAAATGAACAATCTGTGCAAGGTCATTAGTAATTGCAAAAGCCTCAGCATCTCAACCAGCTGGGTCGGCGAGACTAGAAAATAGAAGCCAGCTGGAGTCGTGAACATTAAAATCACAAAGGAAAATTACCTGACTGTTAGGAAAGTTGGATTGGAGAAAGTCAAGTTGCAAAGAGAGGAAGCGAAAGAAATCCAAGTGATTAGTGGAGTTGGGAGAACGGGAGAGACAACAGATGAATTTCTCAGATTGAGGAAGACAGATTTTAAGCCAGAGAAGACCGAAAGGAGGAGATTCCATATTACCAAGTCTCTGACAGGGAATTTCGGAACGGAGAGATGCATAACTACCACCTTTGAGGCGAAAGGAATCATACAGCGAATAATCTGGGAAACTGAGATGAGCAGTAGTTCAATCACCCGGTAACTGAAATTCTGTCAGAAAAAGTACATGGGGTTTGGCAGACTGCAAGTGGAAATGGACGTCGTTGAGATTAGAATTCAGACCATGCATATTTGTGAAATAAACTAGGAAGTGTTAGGGAGGTTTAGATCTTTTCGGAGATAAGCTTATTCTATTAGTTTGACAATTCATGGTATATTCTAGATATGCCGTACATATGATAAGAATATACCAAGATCCTTGACATAACGTGGCCTCGACAATGTTCCCCGCATACACACTACCTCGGTCTCCCTCCAGTCTATCTGGCAGAGTAGAGGTAGCAAGATTATACACTAGCTGATCCGGAAACCTCCTAAATAGTTACCAGTAAGTTCGGTCAGGTGTACTAACTAGGAGCTGGCCTGCTAACACCGTGTTAGATCTGTAACCTCGAAATGTAAGGAAGATTGGATCTTGCCATGATGTCCATCGTAACCTCAAAAGTCATCAGTCTTACTGCATGATGGAAGAGATGGGGAAGTTTTGACCGGAACGTAGCTCTGGAGACTAAACATGGGTTCCACCACTTCAAGACTCCAATAAGCAAAGTGGTGGTATTGCACCGGTTGATGAGAGTCATCAACCACCTAGTATTGCCTGCTAACACAGAGGGGTGGCATTCCTCCATGTGGTGTGAGCGCTACACCTCGACCCCTGCTTATGTTTGTTCACACCTGGGTGGTCACCCACAGTGTGCTTGTGTATGGGGGTTATACCCAGGATTACTAACAGTTCCACTATCGTGAAGGTGCAAGCCGAGGATTTGGCTGTCACAGACCGTCCGGACTTCGCCGAAATTGGGTCCACTTGACTTGAGTGTTACCCTAATATCAGTTCCATCAGCGTTTTAGAATCGCAGGTAGTAAGTACTGCTAGTCTGGCATATATGAGAGAATGGCTGTGACAACCTCAAGTACCAAGAAATATGATAGAACATTTCTGATTAGTTCAATTATAACACACAAAAAAATTTCTGTCACATGGTGCAGCGTATTTGATCCATCAGTGGGTTCCCTCACACTAAACAGAATTTTCTGGTATACGATCCATCGTGGTAAACATTTAAACAATATAATTTTCATGAAACGAGGAGCACCAAATCGCATGGTCGGAAAGCATGCAACTTCGATGAGATACGCAACATTCTTCTTCAAGAGGAGTGTTTCCATTTACAATGGGTTTCCTCAGCCTACAAGTTATTTCTTGTTAGGAATTTTTTCCCGCCATAAAGTGCGATTCAGGGTGTCTTGGTCGGTTAAGCCTCGGGCTATCATGCACTCCAAATGACCCCATTATTTACTCCATCCATCCATCCGTCCATATCCTCCTAGGTCTTCCTCTTCTCCTTCTTCCAGGAGGTATCCATTCCAGGATAGGCTTTGGATATCTGTTTTCTTGCATCCGTTTTACATGTCCATACCATGTTAGACGCTTTTCTTTGATGGTGTCAATAATAGTCTTTTTCACTTCCATTTTTTCTCTTATGTCTTCATTCCGTTTTCTGTCTCTTCTAGAAGTTCCTGCTGAGCGTATCCAAACATCCATTTCTGTGGAGAGCAATTTGTTTTCCGCTCGCCTATTCAATGTCCAGGTTTCCACTCCATACAATAGAAGACTTTGTACAATCGTTTGAAATATAAGCTACTTTGTTTTATTTAGGATATTTTTGCTCCACAGAACAGAATTTAACATGCCGATAGCCTTTCTGCCGTCTGCAATTCTTTTATTGATCTCTGCTTGGGATGATCCATCACTTTGTAAGATTGATCCCAAATATTTGAATTTATCGACTTGTTTGATTTTAAAACCTGCAATATTTAGAACGTGTCCTGGTCCTGAAGACAACATTTCAGTCTTCCTAAAATTGATTTTTAGACCCCATTATTTATATTCCTCAAACAATTGACGACATGCATACTTTGCATCTTCTAAGTCTTGTGCTATCACCACCTGATCGTCTGCAAAAAGTAAATTGTGAATATAGGTGTTCTTATTAATCGGCAATCCCATTTTATTGCATTTTTTGACCAGGATCTTAGGCAGATGTCGATATAAATTTTGAAAAGTGTTGGTGATATGCAACAACCTTGTAATAAGCCTTTTGAAGTGTGGAATTCAGGTGACGAAGCTGATCCCAGTTTAATTCTGCATCTATTATTCCTGTAAATTGAATTGACTTAATAATGTTAATCAATTGTCCACCAATATTTGTCTCTTTCAGTGCTTCCCATAAGAGTTTTCTTGGAACACTGTCATATGCCTTTTCAAGGTCAATGAAAATCATAAAGATTTTTTTTTTTTTCTTTTGATTGGCATTTTTCAAGGATCTGTCGTACTGTTGAGATATGGTCTATACATGACCTCCCGGCTGAAAAACCACTTTGTTCTTCTGATACCTCGATTTGGGCTTCTAAATGGTTCCTGATTTTCCAAGGATCTTTAACAGCGGGTTCGGGACGCATATTCCTCTGTAATTTGAACAGCTTTTCCGATCGCCCTTCTTATAAATTGATATAATATATCCTGTTATCATTTCTTTCGGTATTTCTTCTCCTCTCAGTATACTATTTTACAGTTTTTGAATAAGAACAGCCACTCCTCTTCCTCCATATTTCAGAAGTTCCATGTAAACTCCTCCAGGTCCAGGTGATTTGCCATTCCTTCCTTCCTTTAGCAGGAGTTCCACTTCCCTAACAGAGACTTTTAAGCCCAAGTCTTCTACACCAAAATCTTCCATCGTCTTGAACTCTTTCCGGTCTTCTTTTAAAAATCCTTCATAGTACTCCGTCCAGTCTTTCAAAGGTATTAATTGCAAACCAGCGTTGTGTTTATTCTGTTTTCTCAAGTCTTTAAAAACCTTCCACGATTCCACTGATTGCTTGAAGCCCAATTTGCTATTAATAGTTGCGCATTTCATTTCCCATTCTTCATTTTTCGCTTCTACTACCAACCGATTGGCTATTTTCATCTTTTCAACATAAATGTTCCTATATGCATCATTCCTATCACCCAGCCATTTCTGATATGTAAGTTTCTTTTCCTCTACAGCAGTTCTTACTTTCTTTGTAATCCAGATCTTGTTTGGTCCTTGGCTCTTCTTTTTGCCTAGGATTTCATGAGCTATTTTTTTAACAGTATTTTTTAAATATTCGTAGATTTCTTCAATATTACCTTTTATCTCTATGTTAATTGCAGCATCCAGTCTCTGGGTGAAGTTGTTTCTAATGCTGTCGTCCTGGAGTAGTTGACGAGATACGTTAAATTGATCCACTTGTAGTATTTCTCCTTCCCTGCATTGTTGGTTGTGCACACATATTTTCTTAATCCAGTTCCACCTCAGTGTTGTTTTAACAAGAAAATGGTCAGATCCACATTCGGCTCCTCTACAAACTCTCACATCTTTCAATACATATGTCCCTGAATGTTTTGAAATAATGTAATCTATAACTGATCTAATTTGTCTTGTCTCCTGTGACCAAGTATATTTATGGATATCCTTGTGTTGGAAAAATGTGATACGCAACATGATATGCTAATTACCACCAAAGGAAGCAGGTCGTAATAGTGAGCACATTATATTAAGTTCAGTGAGATTCTCAGAATGCACATACTGCACAAACATACACTGCTGGACAAAATTAACAGAACAGAACAAAATGTTTTTCCTGAGTATTTTATTTTGAACAGTGTCGCCGAAGGCGAATATTTGATATAATAGGCATCCTGGCATGCATATTCCGAGTATCCAACAGAAATTGATCTACCACCTTACAGAGGAGCAATTATGCAAATTATTCATACAAAGCCTCCGTAGCCGAGTGGGCAAGAGCTGGAGTGCAGTAGCACACGCTCTTTGAGTAGAGCGGGGTTCAAGCCCCTGACTGCTGAATACGGTCGATCTGCCAACGCGCACTGGACCAGCGTGGCAGATTATGGTCCATTTCCCTCAGCATGAATTGTTGAGGAGGCTTCCATCCTGCAGTGGGTTGATAATGGCTGCACTTTACTTTTTTTTTTTACTTTATACAAATACGGGTTACGACAACATCCCTTCTATCCCGTTTTTTTTTTTTTTTTGGCTTGCTCAGTGGGATAGCCACATTTTCAGTACTCGGGGTGTCGTCATCGAAGTCTAGATGATTCTTTGATATGGGGAAGAGGCGTTGAATGACTTGAAGCCATGCAGTCGCAGGCGGGGATTGGATTGATGTGCCACACAGTGTCGTCTCGGCACTATGGAAGCAGTCTCAGGAGTGAGGAACCATTATAAGAAGAGCTGGCCAAGTTCACTCGAGGGCTACGTTAACCAGAACAGACCGCTATCTGACTTTAACGGCAAAACGGAACATTACGACATTCTGTCATCAACTGTCCCTTGAAGTTGCTGCGTCCACAGGTGAAAATATTTCCAACCGGACTGTCTTAAGAAGGCTCAATTCAAGTGGACTCTGCGCAAGTAAGTCAGTGGTTTGTATCTCAGTAACCCCAAACCACTGCCGAACTCGTCGAAACTGGTGCCTTGAAGCCCTGACAAATGGAGTACAGTTCTGTTCTTTGATGTGTCCGGTTTTAGCTTACAAACAGATTCTAGACGTTGTTTCCTCTGGAGACCGCGAGGAATGCGGTACCAACCCTCCAACATCAGAGAAAGGGACATTTAGGGTGGAGGTGGGGGTTCTCGTGTGGGGAGGAATAATGATCAACGTCCGCACCCTCTTCATGTTTTTCATAGGGGTACCCTAATTGAGCAGAGGTACCGAACAGATCCTCTAACCCTATATACGGCTTTTCAGGGGTGCGGTTGGCCCAGATTTTCTTTTCATGCCACTACACACAGAGCTGAAGAGGTGGAGCAATATCTTGAGACTGAAGATATCCAACGACTTCTGTGGTTAGCACAATAACCAGACTTAAATCCGATCGAACATGTATGGGACGTCCCTAGGCATCGCACTGCATGCCGGCAGTCAAGTTCTCGGTCGCTTGTTGAGCTAGTTTCTGCGCTGGTGGAAGAATGGGATTTGTTGCCACAGAATCTTATAGACCCATATATCGAGCATGGTTCACCGCTGTCAGGACCGTAGGGGATCATACACCGTACTGATGTCATGTGAGCATATTTTCGAGCATCTTGTATCGACTTCCGTAATGTGACCTTTTTTGGTATTTCTTATACAAAGCCTATAAAATGTCCCTTATATCTGTCGGAAGTTTCTCTGTCTTCTCATTTCATCGTTATTCTATAATACACCACTATACCATACCCCCCCCCCACACACACACATAAACAACTACGTGGCCAATGAACATGACTAAATCATATACCTATAACGGTACTTTACTTGCTAACTTAAGAAAGCTTTTAGAACGCTTCATGGTAGCCAGAATTCTTCAGTTATTTCAAAGTCAGGACCTTCTTTCTTCAAAGCAATATGGCAAATCCTGTGGAAATGAACTTGAGTTCATTATACCATTTGAAAATGCCAGTGCAAATATGAATTGGCTATTTTCCTTAACTTCGAGGGCGCTTTTGACTCCATCTGGTGAGAGAGCGCTCTCGAACCTTTGGTCTGCAGGCTGTTCTATTCAACTTTTTCGGTTAACTAGAATTTGATTAATTAACAGGAAAATCATTATAAAATCAAAATATCAACATATTTTCCCCAAATTATGATTAAGGAGTGTCCCCAAGGATCACTGGGGCCCTTTATCTGGAATGTGATTCCTCATTTACTGGTTGGCTAGTACCTTTGGTAATAAAAAAATTAATTATATCATATGACTGTCTGGAGACTCAAGTCTCAATTTTTCTTTGAAACTTATGCCACTGGACAAACAAATTAAATTTTCATCAGTCCATCTAAAACCAAGATAATCATTATTAAAGAAAAGCTGGACATTAATAGATCCCCTAAAATCAAAATAATTGGACATCAACTACCACTGGTATCAGAAACAAAGGCCAGGAATGATAATTGATCGCAAGTTAAGTTTTGGTTGTCATCTTTATTTATCTGCTAATTTATTTATTTATCTTTTACTGGATCTCTAATCCGGATTTCTAGAACTGACTGGGGTCTTTCTCGAAAAATCCTACTTTTGTATTATCACGCTGTCTTTCTTTCTATGGCCACTTTCGCGGCTGGATGCGTGGTTGCTCTTTGTTTGTTTATTGTGAGCTACTTTGCTGCAGTAGCATTGTCTGTTTCTAAGGTATTGTTTTCACTTAGGGATTGGGGTCCCATAAGAAATAATTTTATCAGGATTCATAGTGATTTTAGCTTTGGTTCAGTGCCCGGGTCTCCCCACCCACCACGGAACCCAAATGATTTTTTGATTTTTTTTTTTTTTTTTTTGATTTGGTAGTTGTTGGCGCATCGGCTTCTGTGGCCATATTGCACCTCCCAAGGTTTTTGCAGTACTTTGATCCAAGCCCGAGGCGAGAATCGAACCCGCGACCTTTGGGTTGCCGGGGAGGTACTTTACCCACTCGGCTAACCCGGTCGGCCGAACCCAAATGAGACGCCCACTACCCGGCAAGCAATAAATGAGCTCGGAAGTAGGTAGCGAGTTCTATCCAGACACCATACCAGCACCGCCGCCAACCTGTATCCTGTCCCTCGGACCCTTGCATACGAACCCGTTAGCCGATTGATCCTAACCTGGCCATCCAATACCACCCGTCTTGTCGAAGCAGGGGCCAAAGTGTTGTGTGAAGCTGGGTCCCTTAACTACCGGGATCTCTCTTTCCGAACTTACACGGGTCGCAGTGCACGGGAAATACGCCGGATTCCTATGATGTTTGCCTGGAAGCTAGGCTGTGGGCGTTGGATTCCAGTGATGCTAATCTGGAAGACCAGCAGCGTCACGTACAGGTGCCCACGTTGAGGGGAATGTTGGAATGAAATGATAAATATATGGCAGACAAGATTGGATACGTCCACCTTGGGCACTGTAACCAGAGAATTCACTCAGGATTACCTTCTTCATAAATAGACATCTGCATATTCATGGTTTACAATGAATACTAAATGATAAATTTAGTATCATTTAGGGTCACTAAATGATAAATTTTTCCAGCTCGACTTCACCATGCGATCTTTGCTTTTGTGGTAGTAAACTTAGGACTTCAATTAGTAACTTGGCTCTCGGCCATGAGACTTCTCTACTTCAAGGCCAGATTACCTTCAATTCCTTTCAATACTTTACTACTGAAGTTTTCAAAAGAAGGAAACTCTCCTGCTGTTAAATCTGAAAGCTTTAAAAAACTCTATGGCCATCATGGTCTTGCATTTCACAAGTGGATGGCCATCGTGGGTAGCACAGCAGGTAGAATCGCTGTCTTCACAACACGTGGTGGAAAAGAAGTGAGTTAGAATCCCGTCGATGACGTGAGAAATTTTTATGGGCGTTTTTCACAACTTCTAGCTGAGTTAGTAGTCTCAGGTTTGGTTTATTCTTTCAGAAGCTCGGGTTTTTCGTCCAGCAAACAGAAAATCGATAACAGAACACATGCAGTTTACAGACAGTATACACGGAGCAATATGGCCTTGGTACCTGATGCTCCTAAAACCCAACAACAACAACGTAGATGCAGGATTTTTATTTTATTATAATTTCCTTTTTTTCTATCATTTGATTTTTGTTCATTTATTTTTGGTTTTATTTTTTTCTCTCTAATTTTTTTCTTATACATACACACACGATGGACATCCTGGTCACGGCATATCATCGTCTTGAAAAATCCAGTTTCTGTCGGGAAAATATGCAACATGGTGTCCTAAGAGCAGCCGGTAGACCTCACCAGTAAAACGTTGGTCAATATGCATCAGGGGTCCTAATTGTTCCAACAAAACGTGCCCCATGCCTGGATGGTGGACGACATGCACGATGAGTCCATGGACGTGTGTTGCTTGCGCCGCACTAGAAGGCGTTCGTCGGCGTGTTGTACAAGATATTTGGAATCATCCGGCAAGCACTCGTTTCCGGTTCTTCAGTATGCAGCAGACCTGTTGTTGAGCCCACAGCACAGCATTCGCCGTCGACGATGACGAGTGGTGAGGAGAGGGTGTCTCTTGGGTCGTCTGCTGCGGAGCCAATATGTGTGAAGGTGCGGCGTATCGTCATTTGGATATTGTTCTTGCATTTCCAATATATATAATTATTGCGATGTCAACTGTCGCACAATGACCTGTCGTTGAGTCCATACAACACGCTGCACCCTTCGCTTACCACGAACATCCAGCTTGCGTAATCCTTTGCGGTTCTGCCGGTGGGATCACTATCGAATGGGCTTAACCCGTTCGATAGTGATAAAGTAGCAGCCATAACTGCTACTTTATCACTTCAACTTGAACGACCAGATGCAGATTACCACTGCTCTAGCGTACAAAGCTGTTCGGCTTTTTATACTATGAGCTATGCGACGTAGTCCATTAGATGGGGTAGTCATAATTCAGTGATCACTGAGTACATATATAATGATCCCAAACTCGCTCTGGGTATTCTGTGCGAGGCAGTCGGGTGTAGAGAATATTCCTCAACCGCACCAGGAAGAACACGTTCCAATAACTACTATTCCTGTGCTTTCAAATGTATTCATATCTTTCAAGGCCCAATGATGTCAGAGGACCTCATCAATTGCTTCCTCTGTTTGTTCTCCCCAATGCAAGTCATGGCTTGTAATAAATTATCAGTGAAACAATGTCGTAAGCAATGCACGATTTTTTCAACTTAAAGTTACCAGGAGCTATAAGATTTTCCAAATGTAGAAGATTTTCTACATTTAGAAAATCACTGCATTAAACAAACCCAATAATATGCAATATTAATACATTTGCGTACTCAAACGTATCAAAAGTCTAGTTGCGAGTTTATCCTGCAAGCTCTTCTGTATCCTTTAAAAACAATATGCAATTCAATTGCTCTAAAACCTCAGTGGAGGGAATGATCCACTGAGGTCTTAGAGTAAGGGAAACTTTAAATATGGCCACCCTACATTTTAAGCCTGAGTATTTTTCATCGCTTATAATATTCAACCTAAATTTGACGAAGCCTTGGAGAGTCAACGATCCAAATAAATAAAATTAAAATCAGAAAGGGCGTACCCTTAATATCACTATACATTAATTTTGGTTGACTAAGAGATTGGCTAAGCAAACCATAATATTTGTCACTCCTACAGCTCTGAAACGATAAAGGCGACTTTCTGTATTTAGAAAACACCGCCTAAACTGCGTTCACCAATGTCCATCAAAGAATGGACATTGGTGGAACACAGTTTCAACTCTGAAGGAACAAAAAAATATATATATAAAAAAAAAAACAATTTGTTCAATGTTCAGGTCGACATGCAAGGAAATTTTCCGAAGACAAACGCTTACAGCAATAGATAATGAACTCTTTTGTGATATTTCATAATAAATCTCCACGATTTTTTCTCTCTTGTAGCAATTTTTTTAAGATTCTTGAACAAGCAAAAACTCAGATATTTATTCCTGCGCACTGGAAGCATTAACAACCGATACTGAATGCTTCAACATGTGCATTTATTTGTCCGCTACAGTAATATCCAGAAGGTGATTAAAAAACCTTCTCAATAATTTCGGTACAGTTAAAAAAAAAATAAAAAATAGAAAAAAAAAAAACTACCTTGTCTCCAGGCGTTGAAGTACAGTACAGGAACACCGTAACTAAGGCTGTAGACCACGTGATACTCGTAGGTGAAGAATCGATCGCCAAGGGAGGCTGTCTCGAGAAAGCTCTGTGGGCTATGCTACAGCGTACATAGAGAGAGAGAGAGAGAGGGAGAGAAAGAGAGAGAGAGAATGTCAGCACAGGAAGTCGTAATATTTCTTGAAGTAAAGTACAACAAATAGTTTATTTTTAGATTTTGTGGTAATAGTTCTTTCTTCAAAACAATCCATATTATTTTATTATGATTAATTCTATACTATATACATGTACAAACCTGTTGTATACTTAGTGTACACATTGTTGATCTTTATTTCCTGAGGAAATTTTTTCCAGAGAGCTAAGAAATGTAGAGAATTACTGAAACATAATTTATGCTGCTTACGTGGTATAAAATGGAGTAGGCAAGTCTACATTTCAGAACTGAAACAAATACCATGATAAACTATCACTACCATTATCCAGGGTCAGCGTGCCCTGTGGGTGAAAAGTTGGTAAATAAATAAATCATTATTATATCGATAAAATATCATCGAGCTATAGTCTTTGGTGATTACAGCTTATGACGTTTGTCTCTCAAATATGCTAATTTGCAGAGGCTTGGAGACCATCATTGATTTTTGTTACCTCCTCTTTTTAGGTGAACGAGTTGAAAAAAAAGGGGGGTTTAATGCGTAAAGCGGCTATTGTCTTCATCTGTCCGCAAGCAAAGAGAAAGATCTATCCTTAAAGATGACGACTTTCCACGAAATTTGATATTTAGCTCTTTTAGAAAGTTTTGTGGAACCACTCTAAATTTTTTGAAAATCGGACAAATGTAAATCCTGAAATATTTTATTTTTCATACATATCGCATTGGTTATGCATATACTGAATAGCGTACCCTTGGGGATTTTGGTTCTTTGCAATACCACGATCCCAAATGGTCGCATAAATTAATTTATGCGACCAAATTTTAACCAAAATAAAACAATGGTAGCATCGTGCAAAGTTATAAAATAAAACCGTTTCATAAGAAATACAAGGTGCAAGAACCCCTACCTCAAAGTTCCTCTTGATCCTAACTCAGCTGCTTTGTAAAAAATACCCATATACCTCTAAAAATTCCTGGCGTTATTTACGGGATTCGAACTCAGGCCTTTCCCACCCGGTGTCGGGCGGACATAGATTCTACCCACGAGGGCGCAGCTGAACCTCTGGACATCTGTCTATGGCAATATGGTCATTAGAAGAATGAATGACGTTCTAAGGTACACGTTGTTTTTGTTGTGTTGTGGACACATCAGCGACTTGTACCATACTGGGCCACGTGTTTTATGTTTGCAAGTGTGTATGCTCACGGGCTGAACATTCAAAATAAATCGAACATTTAGTTAAGTTAAAAAAGGAATAACATTGTTTCAATTTGACCAGAGGCAATCAATAAGTATTTACCCTCTACAAATATGTGGGGTAGGGAAGGGTTTGATATTGTGTATGTACATGTATATACTACTTACCCTCCCTCCATCAGTAAAACATTTCTTCGTTTGCAAAGCAAAGAAGCAAAAACTAATCCATTAGGAGATGAAGCTGTATATGGGGAGATTGCCTATGAAAAATTGGAAAAGATAATTCAGGTATCGGGAAACAATATGCGTGATTATCCAAGGAAAGGTAAACCTACGGTAACCACAGCAGCAAATCCTTGAATCTGTTTGCATCATAATGTACGCGTTTCTGCAAACCCCTGGAGTGGTAGCCCTATAGGTTCCGAAACTGTACCTCCTCAAAAGTTCCACAGGAAAGATTGTTCCCCACAATTGTTGGAGCTTTGTAGAGAGAATGTTAATAATTAATTTTGACCAATTTGAAACAAAACAAAAAAAAAAACAATGAAAACATTCATCATCATGACCCCTACCCAAATAATACAAGATTCAATTGTCTGCCAACAAGGTCATATCAGTCTTCTCAGACTTTAAACTAAAACACCACTATCGAATGAATATAAAGACGAAAGTTTTTAAAGAAGGCCTTATTGTCTCAGGCTATAATACCTAGGATTATTCATGATATGATTCTTTGCAATATTAATGCATAAAAACAGAAATTGTACTCTGGAAAGTGGTGAGCTTTTGGGTAGCACAGTTGGTATAATCAGCGTCCTCCCTATACAGGGTATGAAAAGACCTGAGTTCGAATCCCGTCGATGATGCAAGGACTGCTTATGGATCTTTTTCGCAACGTGGCTGAATTTGTCAGTCTCAGGCGAAGGTATTATGGTTTTTTACTCCAGGCAACTCGGGTTTTTCGTATAGCAAACCGACCACAGAACACGCGCAATATGGCCAAAGTTGTTGACGCGCCTAAAAACCCTACAACAGCCAGCCAACCTGGAAAGGTGGTGCAATTATATGCAATCATCTAGAAATATTAAATGACTTTTAATGCGTTTTTTTAGTATTAGTGAATCTATCCATAGAAATATTTTGGTGAGAGTTTGAACATTGCCTGTGCTGTTCATTTGTGGAATGAAAAGACATGAGACTAATCTTCACTTCCCTTGAGATTTTCTCACTGAGCTGTCAACAAGATTCGAACGAAAAATTTTACAAATAGATAGACAGCACGTGGCAATTCCTATCTTCCATGGTAGCCACTGTCAGAAGAGCAAACATGGAATTATGGACATGTTATTTTTACTTCATAATGCAGTAAAAATGGAAAAAAAAAAAAAAAAAAAATTCCCTAGAAGATAAAGCACTCCAACAATAATACTGCCAAGGGCAATATTATTGATTACACTTTATACAGTGTGAGGGGCCTACGTGGCCGAGTAGTCAGGAGCGGGAGTGCAATAGCACACGCTCTTTGAGTAGACCGGGGTTCAAGCCCCTAACTGCTAAATACGGTCGATCTGCCAACCCGTACTGGACTAGCGAGGCAGATTAAGGTCCATTTCCCTCAACATGAATTGTTGAGGAGGCTTCCATCCTGCTGTGAATTGATAATGGTTGCAGATTACTTTTTATTTTTATACCGTGTATCAATGTCTGATCCGCAGTCACAAGTGATAACTGATTCAGTGAACTGGTTTCAGTTCTCCCAGATGGATAAAAGGAAAGAAAACACATAAAATCTAAGGCAGTGTATCCAGTTGATGAGTGGCCAATGCAATGTTGAATCAGTTTGGAGTGGCATAAAAACTGGGAAAGCAAAAATTATGTATTTTAACTTTCTAGATATCGACTGGAACTTGTGAATTGGTCACTCGCACATTTGCAAGGCTTATGGATTTATAGGAGGACTGTTTTCAACAGTAGCATTTTCGGGTGGCAAACAGAAAGAGTCATACTCTTGATTATCAGCAGCGATTATTTATGCATTAAGAATCTGCAAGTAAAAGACCTCTGGGTGATCGCGGTGTACAGATGTGGGATTTACTTAAAGATCAAACTACTCTTCAACAAGATCGCCAATATGGCTGCCGTTGTGAACAGACGTGTGTTTCATCGCTCCGCGAAATTTCAGTTTAAAAAATGTGTTTTACTTCCGTCAGTGCCATGAAATGTATCCTCACTTGAAGACAAACTGGACTGGATTCCGCTGGTGAGAAACTTTTGCCTATATATTGGGAATTTGGTCAGGTTGAAGCGTTATTTATCTGTATCCTTTGTTGCCAGACCGCATGGTCACCATGTCGCTGACAACAGGGCTATAGAGAGGCTGCCGATATAACACGGCGGCCGCGTTTCCACCTGACACCTTGACTGGGGAGGTGCCCCAACTAGTGCAAACTGAGCAGTTGTTGTGCTCTATCAATCTGTGCCTTTACCGAATAATATCACCAAAGAAATATGACTTTAATGTGATCCCCCCCCACCATAAACTCCCCATGGAGAAAGAGAGAGGCTATCTTCGCACCTGTGCTTCTACCAGAAATCTGAATGCCATGAGCGTCTTCGCCGCTACTAGATATCCCGCTGGGAAGGTAGTCCCGTCCTTTTAGGAGCATTTCTATATCCGGCGTTCCCCCCCCTCCAAGTGCTGTGGGGAGACCCCAAAACTTCCACAGTCCACTGTGTGCCTCCAAATACACCCACGAACTTGTGGTTGGCATCAATCGCCATCATTTTTAACAAACCATCTAACCCCAACATTGTGAACCCGATTAACCGAACAGTCCCGGTAATCCGGAATCCACGGATATGGAGGGGAAAGACAAGCACAAACACCCCCTGACAGAGACACAAAATGATGACCCCATCATTATTGATAAACTGGAGGATATAGAGGACACCCGACCTGGGACCCCTCAACCAAGCGGAAAACCCGCAAGCGTGTGGTTCCCGAACCGGACCGCGAAACACGAGCTCGGGTTGAAACAAAAGAACAGCCAGAAGCCAATGCATCGCAAAAAGAAAGAAATTATGAAAAACAACAAGAACTATGTCTGGACCATACCATACCAGAGGGCTCCGTATACGAGAAAACTCTCTTTCTGAAAACGGCCCTCGAAACCATTTTTAAGGAGAATCCCAGTAGGATATCGTCTGGCCTGAGATCACAGATTGTCACCATCTTTCACAAGATGGAGACAATTCTGCATGACACACATGTAGAAAATGAGAGAGCCATCACACGGCTACACGCCTACATCGAATGCGGGGCAAGACAAATGCCACAGCGCGCCCCGACATATTCTGCAGCGCTGAGGACCAAACCTGCCACTACTACTGTCAACACCACCAAACCGGCACCCAGGAAGACACTGCTCCCTACTCCACACCTCGTGATTCTCAAACCTACAACCACCGACACTCTTAAAACTAGCGAAGAAGTCAAGAAAAAGGTCATTGACTCCCTAACTCAAGAGTTTAGAACGGCTAAAATCAGAGCCATTAGGAAGACCCGAAACACAGGGGTGATAATTGAGACTGAAACCAAAAGTGATGCAGATCTCATTATCAATAACTCCAAGATTCCGACGCTTGGACTCTCTGCTGAGCTGCCCAGAGAAAAAGGCCCCTCCATTATCATATTTGATATCGACAAAGACCTGACTCCTACTGCCATATGTGAGGAGATATATATACGCAACCTCCAGCAAGACTTACCCGATAGAGACCATACTACCCTACTAATGCCCAAGCACCAAACCAAGAGTAGGAATGACAACCGGACAAACTGGGTGGTCGGACTGGCCCCTGATGCATGGAAACTCATAACAAAACAAGAGAGACTATACATCAAATGGAGCTCACATCGCTTCAGGGAGCACATTGCCGTGCCAAAGTGCTTCCGGTGTTGCCGATTCGGCCACACCACTCACACATGTGCTCAACGGGAGGCAACCTGTGGACACTGTGTTGAGAAAGGGCACAACTTTGGAAATTGCCCCAACAGAGAAAATGATCCAGTCTGTGCAAATTGCAAGTGGCAAAAGCTTCCCCACGCACATTCAACCAGAGATAACAAATGCCCTGTCTATATTAAAGCAAGAAGTGCCCAACAACTAAGAATCCATTATGGGGACTCTGCCTAAAAGACATAACACCAGTTGCATGAAATTCCTCCAACTTAACGCACACCGAGCAATTGCTGTAGCTGGACAGATCAGACAGAAGGCTGAGGAGGAAAACCTCGACATCCTCCTGCTACAGGAACCCTACACCTGTGCAGGCGCTGTCCGGGGATATCCACCTAACTACAAGATCGTCCAGGTGGATGGCGCAACCCCCTGGGCTGCGGTGGTGGTCAGGAATCCGGATATAACGGTCACTAAGATCTCGCACCTGTGCTCTGAGTGGGCCTCCTGTGCACACATCATCTCCTCCCTAGGGGAACTCTATGCGATCTCACTATACTGCCATCCAGGGGAGGATATCCTTCCAGCAATTCAGTACTTACAACAAGTCCAAATTGAACTCCCAGGAGCAAAAATTCTTGTCTCTGCTGACCTCAACTGCCGCTCGCCCCTGTGGCATAGCGAGACTCCGGAGCGCAGAGGCTCTAGAAACAGCCAGCATATGGAGGAGTTACTGGCAAACAGCAGCTTTGTTGTCATTAATCGTCCTAACAACCTTCCCACATTCAGCTCAACCCTATGGGAGGCCACCATCGATGCCACCATGACTACCAGAACCCTTGCCGGCCACTTGACAGACTGGACGGTGCAGGAGGACTGGACCAGCTCTGACCACAGGGCCATCACCTTCACCATGCAAAGATCACTGTACCGAGCTCCAATAAACAGCTTCAAACAGAACAGGTATGCAGTTAACAAAGCCAACTGGGATGCGTTCAAAGTCGCCATCATCAACAATGTATACAATCTGACAACCGACCAACTACAGAATCAAACCCTGGATCAACACCAACGTGCTGTCACCAATGCCATTGTGAGTGCAGCTAATCAAACAATCAAGAAGAGGATCCCGATGCCCGGCGCTGTCCCATGGTGGTCGCGGGAACTCGACATACTCAGGAGAACCACGAATCAGAGGAGGCGCGCCTTCCAAAGAGCCAGACGAACTTGGCCCCCCCATGAGGTAGAGTTCCTCAGGCAACAGTACAGGGAGGCCAGAAACACATACACTGCAATGATCAGGCAACGGAAAAAGCTGTCCTGGGAGCATCTAGTCTCCACTGTGGGCAACTCGAGCCCATTTACCGAATAACTACAAATAAGCTGCCCAGGGGAGAGGTGATACCCTCCACCATCACCCCCCAAGGCACCATGACCAACAACTGGCAGGACACCATCAATAATATATTAAATGCCAATTTCAAACCAGTAGAAGGAGACAACACCCATGAACAACAACAGATATGCCAGGCCAATGAGGCCTACCAGTCGCCCCAGGTAGAGGATCCCTTTACTCACTTAGAACTCCAAATTGCCATAAACAAAATTAGAAACAAAAGAACCCCTGGACTCGACATGCTTGAGCCAGAACTGGTCAAGAAGGTGGCCGAATTTACCCCGGACCTGCTCCTGGAACTGTACAACCACTGTCTTCACTCTGGCGCATTCCCCTCAGATTGGAAAGTTGCTAGCATGAAACTAATTCTCAAAAATCCAACTAAACAGCCACATTTACCAGAATCCTACCGACCAATTGCACTCCTCTCTGTGCTCAGTAAAGTGCTAGAACAACTGCTCAAACAGAGAATCGAAATACACTACTCTACAGCAAATCTTCCTGCCAACGGACAATATGGCTTCAAGTCAGGAAACTCCACCCTGGACCCACTGGAGCGCATCCTGAACATGGCAGAAAACTGTCACAGAAATATCTACTTCTCATCTCTATCGACTTTGCGGGGGCGTTCGATGCCCTTTGGTGGCCGAGCGTCCTCGCAAGACTCAGGGCAGCTCATCTGCCGATAAATCTGTACAGCTGCATAAAAAGCTACCTGAGCGGAAGAAGGGTCTTAGTTCAGGCGCCATACTGCAGGGTCGAGCGCCAAGTACACCGGGGATGCCCGCAGGGCTCTGTATTGGGTCCCCTCCTGTGGAACTTTGTCTTGGACGAGTTTCTCCACCTCGACCTAGGGGACGTACAAGCACTGGCGTATGCCGATGACCTTTCCCTGGTGCTAGCCGCAGACTCAAGAGCCCAAATGGAAATTCTTGCAAACACAGCGCTAACCAAACTCCGAGAATGGACGGAAAGGCACCGTCTCACAATCTCGCCCACCAAAACTCAATCCATCCTACTGAAGGGTTACCTAACCCCAACCAGACCACCACAGATTAGAATACAAGACAGAACTATCAAGCTAGTTACTGAACTGAAATACTTGGGAGTTATCCTGGATAGGAACCGGTCGTTCACTCCACACCTAAAGTATGTGCAGAATAAGATAAAAAATTATGCAGCCATGCTCGCCAGAGTTACACGCCGAGACTGGGGGCTGAAAAGGCGTACTCTGGCGACCCTCTATAAAGCAGCAATCATCCCGGCAATCACATATGCCTCTGGCGCATGGTACCACAAGGCCTCAACCGCGGTAAATCGCCGACGGCTTGAAATTATACATAGACCGATCTTATTGACCCTCACCCGTGCATGCAAAACAGTGTCGACCCACGCACTGCAAGTGATTACAGGGGCTCTGCCCCTCGACCTCGAGGCTACCCGAACAGGCATGCTGCAGCAGCTTGGACGGGGAAAGGTTACAACATATCTGGACCATACAACAGATCCGACAAGCAATTGGAAAGCCGAGAAGAACAAGCTTCAAATCTACCTCCGATCAATCTGGCAACAGCGCTGGACAGACTCTGATAAGGGAGAAGTCACGCGAAAGTTCCTTCCAAATCTGGAGCAAGTGTACCCTATATTTCCGACATGGTTTTGCCCCGGACTGCATGTCACCTACCTCCTTACAGGACACGGAGCAATCCGTCACAAGCTTCATCTCCTTGGAATCGCAAACAATCCTGCATGTGCCTGTGGCTCCCCCGAAACCTGGGATCACCAGATGCATGAGTGTGAACTGTATGATGATCTACGTGCCCAGCTGATCACACAAGTGCGCTGCAACCCCAAAGACCAGGAGCACCACCTGCTGGAGGATGGGACAACCTACAAAGCCTTAACTGAATTTGCTCAGAGCCTATACACTAGACGACTAACCCTTCCACTGCCTCCAAATCACGAACAACAAGGACAAATGTAGTACTCCACGCACTCCAAATCTGAAAGCTCCATGATCAAGTGGAAACTTTTATAATTCCATCCATACCAGATTACTGGAGTAGTTAAATATCCCAACTCATCACCAACTATAACCAAATGGAACACGTGTCACAGGAGGAGTATGGGGGGAGAACCTCCCAATTCTACCCCAGTGGATAACGCTGGACATCATGGCAGAACTGAAACTCACCTCAACCATACTCACTTCCTTTTCTCTGCAAATTGACTCACCGACGGGACATGGCTCCCAAGGGCAACCTCCAAACAAAAGAGCAAGCACAGCCTCCGTGCACAATATACGACCCGGACTTGCATTTCGGTTGACAGATCCATTCTCCCAAACAACAATGGAATCCGCCCTAATGGACAATAAATCCTACTCTTCCAAATATCCATGGACGGGACATGGGTCCCCTGAGCGACTACTTAACAAATGCTGCATTAACTGCACTGAATTGACAGACTTATTGAACCTACATCTCCAGCATCAAATGGACCAGGATTTGCTTCTTGAATACTCAGTCTAGACCTACAGACGGAGTATACACCAAAAGCGGCGAGCAGCCCTCTACGCATTATCCTATGGATGCTAAAATCTGATTTAACTGGACGGGTCCCATTTCCAAAGAGCGACCTCCAAATAGGCGACCAAACTTGGCTCACACGGACATCAGAGAAGAGGAGCTAAATCCTACAAGTGGCTCAATCCTACTAGTCTATACCAAATGCCACATGAACAAATCGCAGTCTCTGCATGCACGCCGTATTGGCGACCCGAGCCAGCTCCCTTGCCTGTCTCAACTATTCCACCCCTCCCCGGTGGGTGGGGGAGGTGACGGTTCCACCGTATCCCCCCCACGCGCCACCCCCATTCTTACTCTCTGGTGGGGCATGGGCTTGCCCCACTGTAAACTGGAGCTGTCTTCTCTATCGGCTCCATGTCTCTGCCTTTCCCCCCAGTCTTCAATCTACTCCCCACTCTACCTGCACGCAATGCCCCACACAATCTAAAATCACCTTCGCCCACTACTCTCGGCCTCCCATTCCTAGCGCCTCCCTGCCACGCAAGCGCATAGAGGGTGTGTATATATGTTTGTGTGTGGCATGTATATGTATATATATATATACACCTGTGTGTGTTTTATATGTATGTATATATATATGTATATATTTGTTTATATATATATTTTTTTTTTTTTTTTTTTATTATTATTTTTTTTTATTTTTTTATTTATTTTTTTTTTAAAGGTCCTAGCCACTGAAATCTCAGGAAATTAGGTGGCAGGACCTGCCAGAGTAAATCTTAGTCGACTGGTGTTTCCTGGTCTGCCTCCACGGGGCTAAAGTGGGGCAACGTTGGGCCTCAGTAGGGGTCCAGCGGCTAAATGACCAGATGAACAACGGTACACGACACTACACATGTACAATATCCATACACTTTTGAATCTCTGGCATTTCCAGTAAACTGGCACACCCATCACAATGCAAGCAATGCGGAGATGGGGGAAACCCCTGGTGCCGCTTGACACCAAACACACTTTACACTTTACTCTTCAACATATGCCTGAAGACAGGAGTCTTCCCAGCCGACTGGAAAATAGCCAACGTCAAATTAATTCTAAAAAATCCAATGAAGCCACCAGAACAACCCGAATCATACCGGCCAATTTCCCTGCTCCCAGTTGCTAGTAAACTCCTTGAAAAGATGCTTCACAAGCGACTCCTGCACCACTATGAAGCTGCAAATCTCGTGATGCCCACACAGTTTGGGTTCAAACCCGGAACCTCAAAGTTTGGCTGCTGCCTGTGATAGGAAGTATTTCTTGGTTATTTCGGTCGATTTTGCTGGGGCATTCGACACCATCTGGTGGCCGAGCGTCCTAGCCAGACTGCGGAAGGCAAAAACACCCATCAACCTTTACAAAATGCACCACTATGAAGCTGCAAATCTCGTGATGCCCACACAGTTTGGGTTCAAACCCGGAACCTCAAAGTTTGGCTGCTGCCTGTGATAGGAAGTATTTCTTGGTTATTTCGGTCGATTTTGCTGGGGCATTCGACACCATCTGGTGGCCGAGCGTCCTAGCCAGACTGCGGAAGGCAAAAACACCCATCAACCTTTACAAAATAATGAAGTCATATTTATCCAAGAGAAAAATACAAGTGTGACTCCATACAAGAAACTGACCAGGCCTGTTTACAGGGGCTGCCCCCAGGGATCGGTACTGGGACCACTCCTCTGGAGTATGGTATTGGATGAGTTTCTGTCCTTCGACTTGGGGGAAGTCCACTCACAGGCATTTGCAGATGACCTGATACTGACTGCTGCCGCAGACAATCGACTTCAATTGGAAACCCAGGCAATCGAGCAATTCAAATTCTACAAGACTGGATGAAGGTCCATTTTCTTAAGATCTCACCGGGGAAAACCTACTCAATGCTACTGAAAGGAACATTAAATCTCTGTAGACCACCGCAAATTAAAGTAGAAAATACAACTATCAAACTAGTCAGTGAGATGAAATATCTAGGAATCATACTGGACAAGAATCAATCTTTCAACCCACACTTGAAACATATCCGAGAGAAAATAAGGAGATATTCTGCCCTCGTCTCAAGAATAGCTAAAAGGGATTGGGGACTCAAGAGGCACACCTTGGGACTGTATTACAAAACAACATTTATACCAGCCATAACTTACGCGTCACCCATCCGGTTCCAGAAAGCAACTACTGCAGTTAACAGAAGGACACTCGATTCCATCCGACGGACAATACTCCTCTCTATTACACGGGCCTGCTGCACTGTGAGTACACATGCTCTGCAGGTTCTGGCGGGAGCACTCCCCCTTGATCTCGAGGTGGTGCGTTGTGCTATGGTGCAGCATCTCGCAAAAGGGCTTCCCTGCACCTTCCTGGGCCACTCCATTGACCCTACAGGAAACCTAAAAAGAGAGAAAACAAAACTCGCCATCCACCTACAGCAGGTCTGGCAGGATAGGTGGTCAGAATCCACAAAAGGGGAAATAACGAGGAAATTTCTGCCTGATGTCGGAAGATTATACCCAAAAGCACCATCATGGTTTCACCCTGGACTGTACACTACGTATCTTTTAACAGGTCATGGGGCCCTGAATGCCAAACTAAACAGTTTTAAATTAGTAAACGATCCCCGCTGTGTCTGTGGGGAAGTGGAGACATGGTCTCACATAATGTACAACTGTGAAAATTATGAGGATCTCCGCTGCCTCCTGATGACAAAGCTGACTTACTTCCCTCGCGACAGGGAATCAAACCTGTTGGACTCGCAAGAGGAGTATAAGGAGTTGACAAAATTCGCCCAGGGGCTGTTCACCCGAAGGAGGACACTTATTGCTATCTACAGGGATCAAGAACAGGCACCACGACTAAACTAACCATTCTTTGACTGATACAAGACCTTCCTTTGGGACTCTATAGAATTTTTTTTTTTTTTTTTTTTAAGCCACGCTCTCTTGCGTGGCCCTTTGCTTCCACTCCCTGGGCGGGAGGGGGAGGTGACTTCTGGTCTCCTCCTCCCCTCGCCGCCCCTCTCTTCCCTCTGGTGGGGCATGGGCCTGTTCCACTGATTTGGGGGTCATCTTCTCTATGGACCCCTTATTTCTGTCTTTTCCCCCAGTCTTCAGTCTCCCCACCCCTCTCTCTCTCTCTTTTAATTATAATTACTAGTGTCTGAACCATTGTTAAATTGCATGAGCCCTACACCCAAAAACTTAACATTTATTTGCATAAATAGTACTTCTTATGGCTGACCCATAACTATAACTTTTTTTTTATTATTATTATTTTTATTTTATTTATTTATTTATTTTATTTATTTATTTTTTTTTATTTTTATTATTTTTTTTTATTATTTATTTATTTTTTTTTAAGGTCCTTGCCACTGAAATCTCAGGAAATTAGGTGGCAGGACCTGCCAGAGTAAATAACTATAATACTGGTGTACCTGGTCTGCCTCCACGAGGCAGAGTGTGGACAACGTTGGGTCCCATTAGGGGCCCAGCGGCTAAATGACCAGAGGAACAACGGTACACGACACTACACATGTACAAAATCCATACACTTTTAAACCTCTGGCATTGACAGTGTTCTGTTTCACACCCACAATGTATAGCCCGCGGAGATGGGGGAAACCCCTGGTGCCGTTTAACACTAAACACACTCTACACTCCACTCCACTCCACCATCAGGGATATCGCCGCTAGGTGGCCAGTAGTACGAGTCGATAGTAAATTGTGCTCCCAAAGTGATTTAAATTTAGTGATTAAATCTAGTTTGTTACTTGATCTGATGGATATCATCGTGTAGTGGACGCCAAAAGCTTTTCAACCATACGGGTTATGGAGGTACCGGACTTATAGCAGATAAGTAACTTTAATTTGTATATGAACGATCTTGCTAAAGCCGAAGCGAACTGCTGCCATTATCTGACCGGATGAAGGTCACTGCTGGGAAACGACGGGTTAACATATATAAAGCTAATTGCAAAGGTCATGCTGCTTTTACTGCTTGCGGCCTAAGCCTTGGTCGCACTATACTGCCTTCGGAAATAGTTTCCCACCCGCGACCACCTGTTTTTATCCCATTTCATTGCAACGCGCTTGTCCGACTTAAACGCTATTGTTCTCCCTCAAACTCTACCAACTTGTACTTAGACTGCAGAATTGTCAACTGACTGCCCCACCCCAAAAATTCCCACACTTCACTATGAGTGACGCAGATATCGAGGTTATTGACCGGCAGCGGTCTGACTATCCCATCCGCTCAAGAAATGAAGCGCCGGTTACAAATGAAGAGACAACCAAATCTTCGAAATTAAAACAAAGAAGAGGTGTAGAAGAAAATATGCGACAGACTCCGAACCAGCAAAGGAAAATCCAGACGACGGAGAAAACGAATCGACAAGTGATTCCGACCACGAGGATAATAATACCCGAGCCTCTCCCCTTACTCAGAGTCCCCCACTATCAGGAACCCCTGTGGACCAAGTCATTGCTATTAGAGGGACACGATGAATATTTGGGCAAGAAATCCAACAGAGTCACTGCTGCTATCCGCACTGACATTCTCACCATCTTCAGCAAAATGGAGACGGTAATCCTAAATCTCCATATTGAACATGAACGACTACAATCCAAACTGGAAGTTCTTTCGCAGGAAAGGGGAAATAAAATGCAACAACGCCCCCCAACCTTTGCAGAGGCTTTGAGAAATGGCGCGCGTGTTGCGCCTAACAAACCTGACATTTCACAGACCAAGAGGACAAAACGAAAGCCAGAATCGCACATCGTTTTGATTAAACCGGTAGAGGATGCGCAGCTTGACACTAGTGAAGCCGTCAAAGAGACCCTGACAGCTAATCTAAAGGAGCAAATGAAGACTGTCAAGATTAGGAGTATCCGGAAGACCAGGCACCCAGGTGTGGTGATAGAAACAGACACTAGGGAGGAGGCACAAACTATCCTTAACAATGCCAATATGACCAAGTTTGGACTAAAGGCAGAAGTTCCCAAGAAAAAAGGGCCTTCAATCGTAGTGTTTGACGTAGATCAGGACGTCACTCCTGAAGAACTTGCAGAAGATATTTACAGTAAAAACCTCAGCCTGCACTTACATGAAAACGCAGAAGAAGATGACGTCACTCCAAAATACAAGACTAAATCAAAAACACACTCTAACGTAAACTGGGTAATCCATCTCTCTACTAGAGCGTGGCAAATCCTAGGAACGCAGAGCCTAGGATTTGCCTTTGGCTGGGGAAGCCACAGATTTAAAGAACATATTCCTGTCCCCAAATGCTATAAATGTCTTCGCTTTGGCCACACTTCGCACACATGCAACCAGCGAGAGTCGCCGTGTGGCCACTGTGTCCAAAAAGGGCATGGATACAGGGACTGCCCAGCAAAAGATCAACCACCAACCTGTGCCAACTGTAAGGTAGCCAAGGCGCCCCACCAGCACTCAATCAGGGATGGAAACTGTCCAGTATACCTAAAAGCTAAAAGTCTGTACCAAATGAGAATCAACTATGGATAGAGCCCCTTTAACCAATAACTACAAAGAAATAAGAATTGTCCAACAAAATGCACAGAGAGCTAGGGGGATAGCCGACCAGCTAAAAGTAAAAATAGAGGAAAATCAAATAGATGTGGTCCTACTTCAAGAACCCTATGTCCGGTCGGGAGTGGTTACAGGGTATCCTGCAACATACAAAACAGTTTATTGCACAACAGAGAACCCTTGGGCTGCAATAATAGTCAGAAATCCAGATATCACTACCACCAAGATAACGCCACTCTGTACTGCAAACAGTGCCTGCGCACAAATTATAACTCCGCTGGGCCCGCTCTTCTTGTTGTCCTTATATACCCATCCTGGAGAAGATATTGCCCCAGCAATCTCAACTATCCAGACAGCTCTCCAACTTCTTTCAGGGGGGCGGTTGCTAATAGCCATGGACGCAAACTGCCGATCTGTGCTTTGGCAGAGTCATACACCTGACAGGTCTGCTCATAGGAATGGTGCACGACTTGAAGATTTCTTCCTCACAACAGGACTTCAAGTTATAAACCGCCCTGGTCATCTCCACACCTACAGCGGCCCCCTCTGGGAAAGCAACATTGACGTTACAGCGGCGACTCCAGATATTGCTGGCAAGCTCGCCAGATGGACTGTTCAAGAATCCTGGACTACGTCAGACCACAGAGCGATTTCATTCTCCCTGGTTCGCTCTCTGGAACGTACCCCTCCAGTCCCCAGAGATGTGATACGTTATAACGTCAAGAAGGCTGACTGGGAGTGCTTTCGAACTGAACTGTCAACGAGACTCCCTGAAGATATTCCACTCTTTGACACACAAACTCCGGATGACTGTGTAAAAAGCATTACCGCTACTATCAGAAGCGTCTGCGACCTTTCCATCCCACGCAGAAGGCCCTACAGAAGGTATGCTGTCCCTTGGTGGAACCACCAGCTAGACGATCTAAGAAGAAGGGTCCACCATGCTAGGAAAATGTTCCAGCGGGCAAGGGCGACGATGTCCTCCCAAGAGATTACGGCAGCCAGGGAAGCTTACCGCACAGTCAGAAATGAATATACTAAAGAAATTCGCAAAAACAAAAAGCAATCGTGGAAAACTCTGGTGTCTATCTCCGGAAATGAGAACCCCTGGGGCATAGTTTTCAAAATTGTAACTAATAAATTACCACGTGGTGAGGTGCTTGATACAACACTGAAAATAGACGGTACTTCCACCTATACCTGGGAGGACACTATAAATAACATTCTTGATACCATTTACCCTGTTGAAGAGGCATCCTTGACACAACAGCAACAAGAAATTATCAACCAGAATTTAAAATACCACACAGCAACGGTGGAGCCCCCGTTCACCGGCTTTGAGATGGACCTGGCAATTAACAAGATGAAAGATGGAAAAACACCAGGTGCAGACCTGCTGGAAGTAGAAGTTCTCAAAAAATTCGCTGAGGCCTGCCCAGCTATACTTCTAAGCCTACAGAATAAGTACCTGGCAGAGGGCACCTTCCCAGCTTCATGGAAGACTGCAACCTTAAAACTAATTCTGAAAAACTCGGACAAGTCACCACAGAACCCAGCCTCATATCGCCCGATTGCCTTACTCTCCGTGATGGCCAAACTACTGGAGCGTCTACTCTTGTTTCGACTTTCTGCCTGCTACGAGGAACACCAACTCTCCTCAGAAAAACAATATGGCTTTAAAAAAGGCTGCAGCACTGAAGACGCTATCAACAATCTAATCATCCAAGCAACGCACTCAGCTTTCAAGTACTCTCTTGCTATATTGGTGGACTTTGCTGGAGCTTTCGACCGCCTGTGGTGGCCCAGCGTTCTTCAGAGACTTCGGCACTCAAATGTTTCTAAAAATCTATACAGTTTGAAGTCTTATCTAACCAACAGAAAAGTATGAGTTACTAACAAATATCAGACAGTTACCAGATTCATCCACCGGGGATGTCCGCAGGGCTCTGTGCTTGGCCCGTTCCTCTGGTCTATTGTCTTGGACGAGTTCCTGGGCTTGGACCTTGGGGAGGGGGGGGGGGCTGAGCCCTTGGCCTTTGCGGACGACCTTGTCCTGTTAGTGCGTGCGGACACTAGGTCGTCCTTGGAAATTATTGCAAATGCGGCGCTTGTGAAGCTCCAGAACTGGGCAGCCTTGCACAACCTTACCATCTCGGCAGAAAAAACAAAATCCATTCTCCTCAAGGGCAGACTACAAATTAGAAGACCACCTACGATGAAATTAAACTTCACCCCCATCCGACTACACAGAGGTTAAATACTTAGGTATTTACATTGACTCGGGTCTTACTTTCCATAACCACCTGAAATATCTAGCCACCAAAATCCGGAAGTATGCCGCCATGATCAGGAGGGTGAGCAGAGCCGACTGGGGCCTGAAGCACAAAGCTCTGACCCTCATATACAAAGCAGTATATGTCCCGATTGTTTGCTATGGTGCCTCCACCTGGTATAGACAAGCTACACTAACAAAAAACAAACAGAAGCTGGATACAATTCAAAGATTTATGCTGCTATCAATTAGGAGGGCGTGCCGCACTGTTAGCACCCCTGCCTTGCAAGTTCTAACAGGTTGTCAGCCACTCTACCTAGAAGTAGTCAGGCGAGGCCTATATTACCACCTTAGGAAAGGAACACCAGCTGAAATAGTAAATCTCCAGCTGGATCTTGCAAATGACCCCAAGATAGAGAAGAGGATCACCCAACACCTACAAGCGATATGGCAGCAAAGCTGGGAAATCACGCAGAAAGGAGACATCACGAGGCGATTCCTCCCAACTATAAACCATACTCACCCAGAGCCCCCTCCCTGGTTCTCACCTGGTCTGCACATGACGTTTATTATCACTGGACACGGCCCTTTCCGTCAGAAACTCACAGCTATGGGGATTGAAAGAGACCCGCGGTGCCACTGTGGAGAAGAAGAGTCCTGGGGGCATCTCATGTATGAGTGCCCTGCCTATGACAACAGTAGAATCAAGTTTGCTACCGCAATTCAAAGGAATCCACGTAACCAAGAGTCCTCGCTGCTGCTCGATGAAAACACATACAGGGCACTAACTGTGTATGCGCAGGAAATCTTCGCACTGAGGCTAGCCAAGATTGCTGAAATGAGAACAACATTGGATCATGCTGCCCAAGGCCTGAATCAGACTGGCGTGGGTTAGCTCCTTCTCCGCTAGAGGACGCTGCCTTGACAACTTGCTAATCCTTTATGGGTAGGAACACTGCTGGTACCATTCTGGTGCGGGACTGCTGGCACTCATCGAGTGCGGGATACTGCTGCAAACCCCTTATAGGGTAGGATCAGCCGGCACCGTTCTGGTGCGGGATTGGTGGCACTCTGGAGAACTTCTGAGTGCGGGATACAGAGTCCATTGGCCTCTGGTGATCATGCAGGGGCACCTGTCCCCTACTACTTTAACTCCCACACCCCTATTTTCACCTCACAAAGAGCGGACTGCTCCTTAACTTCAGTCCGTCCTCCTTTCCCTCCTTCTAACTCGTACTCCTGCTCTGTTTTCTCCCCCCCCCTCCCACTTTTTTTTATATTTTTTTTTATTTATTTTATTTTATTTATTATTATTATTTTTTATTTATTTATTATTTTTTTATTTATTTATTATTTATTTTTTTCACTTGACCTTTGTCAGGAAGCTTAGGCAACCCTGGCAAAGGCCAGCCAGAGTATAATGGTCAGCCTGGCTCACCTCCCAGTGGTGGTGGCGGGCAACGTGGGGTCCCACTAGGGGCTCTGCGGCCAAGCAGCCAGAGACACAACAACAAAACATAACACTACTCTGACAGAAACCAGACATTACACTTTTCTGGCTTTTACAGAGATTCTGTACTTCTTCACAAAGTACCATGGTGCAGATGTGGGAAACCACAGGTGGCGCCTTTCACAAAACACTATGCCACTATACCATCAGGGATAAAGACAAGGGTTTTTGCTTTCATAGTGGTGACCATAGTGGTCTCAGACAGTTTTTAAATTCTATACAGGGGACCAACTGATGATGTTACCAACAGAAAATGTATTAATCTTGGAAGCTACTAGGTCTTTCATACCAACTAAGAAATACTGTTCAAGCCTAAATGGATGTCAGATGAACTAATGAGGCTCGTGGCAGAGAACAAAAATGTATGGGATGCACATAAATTATCAGGCGACACAGAAGCATATGGTAGATATGAGCTAGTCTGTAATCAAGTCACAAAGGAGTCAAGCGAAGCCAGATAACAAGAAATCTTTGGCAAAGGATGCAAAGAAAAATAGCAAAGACTTATTTACTTATGTAAACTCTAGAAGGAAGGGGATGAATCAGATTGGTCAACTTGATATCGGTGGTTCTACTGTTGATGATCCAACTCAGGTAGTTGACAAACTGGATGAGTATTTTGCATATACATTCACACATGAAGAATTCAATAGGAAAGTGGAGGCCAAAAGTTTATCACATTCTAATAGGGAGCAAATGATTTTGTAATAACGGGGAGAAAATTGGAGGTGAAATTGTGGAAGTTAAACATAAGAAAGGCACCTGTGGTGTCTCGGATCTATCCTGTTATATTAAGGGAGACAACAAAGGAAATCCTTAGCCATAATTATGAGAGTATCTCTAGATTCCAGGGTGGTCTCCACGGACTGGAGATGTGCAAATATACGTATCTCCAATTCACAAAGGGGAATCAAAGGATGACACGATTAATTACACACTTCTTAGTTTAACTTCTGTTCCGGGGTAAATAATAAAGGAGGCACTGCTTAAATAAGCAATGCAAGATCATCTAGACAAGACTGCAGTTACAGTTCAGACACATCACGGGTACGTTAAGGGCAAGTCTTGTCTGACCAATTTGATACTACAATGTGGTCACAAAGTAACTGGATTCAAAGAAATAATTCTGATATCATATACTTGGATTTCAGGTAAACGTTTGATACTGTTGGACATGGAAGACTGCTGTGCACATTAGAGCAGTATGGCATTAAGGCAAGCTACTGCTATTGATAAAGGGATGATTGAGTGGGAGAAGACAGAGTGGTAATCAATAGACACTGCTCTTCGTTGACTAATGTGATTAGTGGAGACCCCCCCCCAGGGTTCGGTGTTGGACCCATTGTTATTTTCTATATTTATCAATGATATTGATAAATTTAGAGAATGTCCAAATTTGCATATGATACAAAGGTTGGCAGAATTGTTAATGGCAGTAACGACAGTACCGTGCTGCAATAGTATCTAGAAAAGTTGGGCATTTTAACAGTGAAAAATGCAAAGTACTGCATATGGGTAGCAGTAACCCCCAGAGTAACGTACCAACTACACTCAGGAATGTGGAAAATGAAACAGACAGGGGTATTTGTGCAGTCAGATATGAAGTTTTCAGAGTAGCGCAGACAGGCTGCCAGAGCAGCTCATGAGGTCTTGTCAATGATATACAAGAACTTTGCTAGCATGGATAAGGAGGTGATTATCCCTTTGTAAGACAGTGGTCAGACCACACCTTGAGTACTGCATATAGGTCTGGGGGCCTGATTTCAAGAAGGTGTAGAGCTGCTGGAACGAGTACAGAGAAGGGTAACGAGATTGGTGAGGGGAACAAAGGGGTACTATTACCAAGAAAGGTTTAAATTCTGCGAATTGCAACGTCTGGAGACTAGGCACACCTGCGAGGAGATCTGATTGAGGTGTATAAGGCTTTGAACGGTTTGAGCAAGTTCAATGCTGATGGGATTCTTCCTTTTGCTCAGATTACCCACTTGGGGGAGCATAAATTCACATTTCGGAAAGGTGGTTGCACAATAGATGTGCGGAAATTTGCCTTTCACCAGCGGGTTGTTGATTGCTGGAACAAACTTTCATCTGTTGTTGTGGAAGTTGATAGGTTAAATAAATTCAAGGAAGAACTGGGCAAACCTTTGGAGTGAATGGATAGGTGAAACTTTTTTTTTTCTTTGGCTGATGCTATATAAGCTTGATTTCTTGCATCATACGCCACTACAAATGCTAAAAACATATATAAAAAAAATATTGCTCACAATTCATGAAATTCTCTTCAATTTCTTTCACTGAACTGGGAACCATTTGCATATACAGAATTTCTAAATTTGAATTCCTATTGTAATTTACAATGAATGATCACTGCATTATGACCACCTATATAATGCTTTGTAGATCCTCCTTTTTCCCTCAGTACAGCAGCTATCGGACGTGGCATTGATTCAACAAGATGTCGGGAGCGTTCGGGATGTATGTCCAACCAAGCTGTGTGTGATGCGGTCAGCAAGTGATTGGTGTATCCAGACGCCTGATATGCCTTTCCATAGTGTCCCACAATTGCTCTATGGGATTGATATCGGTAGAGTTCGAAGGCCAATCGATATGCTTTAAGTCAGAACTATGTTCCTCAAACTGTTCCTGCCCAACAAGTACCCGATGGCTCGGGGCATAGTCATCTTGGAAGACAAAATCGCCATTCGTGAAAAAATGTAACATAGCGGGTTGTACACAGTCAGCAAACAGTTGACAATAGCGGAGACCATTGATACGTTGTTCCACATGCAACAAGGGTCCAAGTTCATGTTGGTGAAACATGCCTCACACCGTTCAACTGCCTCCACAGGCCTGCACTTTTGATACCATGCATGATGGATCAAGAGCCTCATGTTGTGGACACCAAGTTGTTCAAGACCATCCACGGTGTGGACTAAATAACATGACTCATCCGTCTAGCACACCTTCCAGTCTTCTAACGTCCAACTTTCAGGCTCTTTGCACCAGCAGGCGAGTCTTTTACGCCGATGAACCGTGGTTAGGGGAGGATGCCGTAGGGATCGTCTTCTCGTATAGCCCATCCGTGCGACGCATGGCTATACCAGATATTGTTCCGGGTTGGCCCATGTTGTATTGGGTAGTCATCTCTTCAACAGTGCTGCGCCTGTTCGCGTCGTCAGATCCAACGCACGCCTCTAACATCAACCCTTCTCTGACCTTTGCAGTTTTGCCGTCGTGTCGTTGTTTGACCATTTTGAAGCCAGTCCTGGTACACTTTAACTACGGCAGCTCTCGAACACCCCACCAGTTCAGCCGGAATCGAGGCACCAGCTCGTCGAGAACCCACAATCTGTCCTTTATCAAAGTCCGATAAATCCTTCCTTTTACCCATCACAATCGGAATTTTACTACCTACTGAACCACTGACACTTTATCTATGCTACGTAGGTCATGTAACTCCGCTCTCTCGTACCTCATGGTCAACGGGTCGCATTCAGTTTTCATAGAAGTGGTCATAATTCAGTGATCACCCAGTATATAATTTAACACCGAATTATGAAATACACTTACCTCTTCAATTTCTAGACCGTCTTCCTCAGGAATGGATGGAAAAACTGTATCATTTTTACATTTCCTACGTATCCTTTTCACCAAAAACGAACATCCAGGTTCATCCTAAATTAATATTGAATCGTTATATCCTTGTATACATGTAAAACAGAAAAATTTCAATCTCAATTAATTATGCAAATATACTTTGATACATACAATTAAGACGACGCTGCACTATCTGAACACAGTCGTTTTCAAATCATAAGCAAAACATCTCCTTTAATATTGAGTGTGTATAACAACACCCACCTATCAGGGTGGTAATAACATATTATCATCATCCAGAGATGAAATTTGGAATATACGGTGTATATACCCGAGAGAGAGAGAGAGAGAGAGAGAGAGAGAGAGAGAGAGAGAGAGAGACCACGCAAGTGCAGGGTAGGTACAGCTAGTACGGCCAGTCAGTTGGAGCCGACACTTGATGGAAATCCAGCAGTGTGAGTGCTGCTATGGTGGATGGATCATGTTCAGGAAGGTCTAGTCCAGGTGTCGTCATTGGGACTCCATTTGGTGAGTCTGTGTCGCATCCAGACTGAAGGCTCGTCCAGTAGTCCATGATAACGAATAGTGGGGTGGTCAAAACCAGGAGTCGAAGATATGATGGTCAAGTCCAGGGATCGATAGTAGGTCTCTTCTTGATGAGATGTGTCACGTCTAGTCGGGAGAAGTTGGTCCAGGAATCAATGATGAGGAATTTGTCAAGGTATGTGTGGACCCTGTCTTTGATTGCAGTGCTAGTATTGTCCCAACCAAGTGGGGAGACCAATTGACTACTTGAGATGTGAAGGATCAAGTTGGGTTCTGTACTCCGGATAGTTTGTTGGTCAAGTCTTGTGTAAGTTGGTCCAGGGCGTTAGCATTCATGGCTCAATGATGCGCAGCAACAGTTGGCAGTCATGGTTGTTATGACCTATTGATTCGGATGCTAAGGTAGCGCTTTCGGTCTGGTAAATAGGTCCATTGCAAATTGAGTCAGGGCTCTGTAAGTTTCTTCATTCTGTAGGGTGAGGTGTTCTTGATTTTGGTAGTTGAAGCGTAGTCTCGTTATCAGGATCCTCCTGAAGTCCTCGTAGATTTCACAGCTGTGGGCAAGGTGCTCCCACGTCTGATCCTCTCCACAGTGGCAGCGGGGTGAGTCCGAAATTCTGAAGTCATGTAGTTTTTTCTGGAAGGAGTCCAGTGAGGAGGTAGGTAGCATAGAGTCCCAGTGAGGAGGCAGGTAGCATAGAGTCCCAGTGATATGGTGTGTTGTTATGTTTTCGGCCGGTACCTGGATCTTAGCAGATGGGAAGTACCAACACCTGGTCACCACGTCCCAACCCCCATCCCCGACAGGATCTACTATCCTATCACCTGCTGGACAAACCCAGGGCAAAAGCCCCGAGAGGGCCCAAATTAGGATGAAATGAAAAGGCTATAGAAGGAGGAGTTTGGGAGCTGGAGAGGTAGGAAAGAACAGAAGAGAGGAGGATCAAACAGAGGAACACTCCAATAGTTAGAAGGCAGAAGAAATAAAGCAAGACTAAAGGAGATAGAGGTGGTGGAGAAATGGACTGACTTCTCATGCTATGGGAAATAATCCCACGGAGGATCCCATCGTAGAAGCTAGGATCAGTAAGATTTTTTGAAATATAATTGTCTAATCTCTTGTAGACATTGCTCCAAGCACTTATAATTTTTTTTTTTTTTTTACCCCAATCATGCTATAAACAGGTTCCACGTCTTCAGAAAAACACCAAGAATTTACACACCCTAGATACAGGAACACGTTCAATGTCCAGCAGGGTATATTTGATTACAATAAGTGTCCAATCATCATCAACTTCTGATAAAGTTACTCAGGGGAGGAAATTGTGTATATATCCTCTGCATATTATGAGGATCTTTGCAATAGAGAACAAGGCATGGAAAGAGCCATCGTTTGATATTCGCAGGGCCTAGGAACTCTTCCTTCTTCTGCGTTACTCAATTGTATCAAACATTAAAACTCCTTTGTTTTAAATCAATTTTTTTGTGGTTTTAAATAATTTCGAAATAGTTTTTATAAATTTGAAGTTATTGCTTTTCTGTTGGATGCTTTTCTGAAACACAGAGTGTGGCAAGATAATTCCTTAAGTAGAAGAGAGCTTGATGAGGTTTAAGAATCTGAAGATCGCAAGACGGCGTGGCCAGATAGGGTTATTACTACCTGCAGAATTTTGTGTACAATTTTGTGACTCATTAGCCTCTATGTTTTTGTTGTTGGAAATTAACTTTCTTTTTAAGAAGAGGAAAGGCTCACCAAAGTTTATATAAAGGCATTTTCTAATTCCGATGGATGGCGTGGGACAAATATCAACAGTTGAGGCCTAATATTTTTTATAAATAGATTATAAAATGCTTTTAAATAAACGGTTACAAGAAGCACGTGATGAGGTTATTTATAATAACTTTTTCTTTATTTATTTAATATATTTATTAATATTTTTAATATGTATTTATAGGGTCCTTGAGGTTGTCACAAACATTCTCTCAGACGTGCCAGACAAGCTGCACTTGCTACCTGGAGTCTAAAACGCTGATGGAACTGATATTCGGGTGACACTCAAGTCAAGTGGACCCAATTTCAGCGAAGTCCGGACGGTCTGTGACAGCCAAATCCTATGTTTGCACCTTCACGATGGTGGGACTGTTAGTAATCCTGGGTAACCCCCATACACAAGCACACTGTGGGTGAGCACCCATGTGTGAACCAACGTAAGCAAGGGCCGAGGTGTGGCGCCCACACCACATGGAGGAATGCCGCCCCTCTGTGTTACCAGGCAATACTAGGTGGTAGATGACTCTCATCAAACCGGTGCAATACCACCATTTTGCTTATTGGAGGCTTGAAGTGGTGGAACCCATGTTTAGTCTCCAGAGCTAAGTTCCGGTCAACCCTTCCCCATCTCTTCCATCATGCAGTATGACTGATGACTTTTGAGGTTTTATTATTATTATCATCTTTATTTCTCCTAGGAGACACCCGGTTATAGCCATTGACTAGGGGGTGTAGATACATATTCTGTTATGCAACAGAGAATAATATTATATACAATTTTACATTATATGTAACACTCGTTTACTAAATTATACAATACATGTAGTACTTATTATCAGAATTATACGATACATTAATAACTTGTAATCTGCTTAACACTTAATAAATAAACATGAAAAATTTTATACTGCTGCGTTTAAAGCATAACATCACCATATTTACATTAGCACGGATATTTGCAGCAGAAC
Organism: Mastigoproctus giganteus; assembly: GCF_048544385.1. Classification (NCBI taxonomy): domain Eukaryota; kingdom Metazoa; phylum Arthropoda; class Arachnida; order Uropygi; family Thelyphonidae; genus Mastigoproctus; species Mastigoproctus giganteus. Next base: position 160,105,374 of record NC_143586.1, on the reverse strand, counting down.
CGTATACAGAATACAGAGTAAAAGCGTAAAAAGTTCATTTTTACTGTTTTCAGCAGCCTGTTTCTTCTGTGGGAGTAGAGTGGAGTAGGTGAGGCATATCCAGGAGAGTGTTTCCAGATGAGGTTGGGATTCCTGTCAGCTACTGCGAAGGTTCTTAGTGCTGTTTATTTTTTCTTACGTCTGTATCTGCAGGTGGCAGTCTTCGACAACTTCTTTTCTGTATGTTTTTCTTGTGCAGAGTTTTTCAGGGTTGATATTCGGGGTATTAAACAGCTTTAGTGTGTTCGCTGGAAAGAATCTTCCCAGACTATCCAACTGCGTAAATGTGGACTTGAGTTGCTGTTCCTTACCTGCAACTCGTCTTTGTTTTTCTCCGGGTGTTACTATCCACTCTAGGGCTTTCGGTGAATCCAGCCGTCCCGTTAAGATCTCAGCAAGTGTCATCATATTCTTTGTAGTGATCGTTTGTCTCCAGGGGGAGTGACTTCTAAATTGGAGTAAAGTATACCTCTTGAGATGGTAAAAGGCTTAGCTGAAATTCTGTTCAGCCATCTCAAGAGCCAGTATTCTATTCCTAGAAAAGCCTTGATAGTGCTTTCCGGAGCCGAAGACCAGATTTGTGACGCATATAGAGGAATAGAGATAACACATCTATTAATATACTGAATCATTAAATTGGGGTTTCTAATACCGGTGAGCTCCTGCCTGGTTGTCCAGAGTGCCGCGTATGTTTTCCTACGGATGTAAGCATAGTGCGGAAGGAAGTTCAGTCCTTCATCCCACTTGAGTCCAAGATCAACATGTGACTGAACCTTTTGGACAACGATGTCGTTCACGTATATTGTTATTTTGTTTTATTTGTGAAGGTCATTTGCGCAGTCTTGTCTTCATTTAGGTGTAGCCCGATAGAGTCGAGGTATTTTTGTAGTTCTTTTATTTTGACGTTGGCCACTTGGTTACAGTAGTTGGCAGATTTCTGGTCTTCTGAGGTAATAAAAAATTTCATAACGTCCACATATGTGATGAATTGCTTCCTGTTTTGAGCTAAGAAGGGTTCGAGGGTTATGGAAAAAAGTGTGGCGGACAATACGCCGCCTTGTGGGACTCCTTTATCGACTTGGTACGTAGCGCACACATTCCCGTTTGTTATTGTGATTTGTCTGCCAAGAAGAGTGTTCGTTAAAAAATTGAGGACATTTCCCGTAATGACGAAGTAGTCCCTCAGAATAACTATTAGAGCTGGGATGGATATGTTGTTGAATGCGGCTGCCACATCAAGAAAAGCAACATCCAGTTGCTGCTTGTTATTTAGCGCTTGCTGGATTCTTAGTAGTGTTCCCATGAGGTTGGTGATAGTCGATCTCTGAGGAACTACTGAGTGTAGGTATTCAGGTCTGTGTTTGAACAAATTTTAGATAATGATGTTCAGGATTGTTTTTTCGAAGATTTTTTGCAAAGAGCATCCAACAGCGATTGGTCTGAAGTCTTCTACAGATTTAGGGTTTTTTTTTGGTTTGGGGATAGGTTTTACGTAATGATGATGGATATCATGGCGAGATGAGATCCAATCTTCCTTACATTTCGAGGTTACTGATCTAAAACGGTGTTAGCAGGCCAGCCGCTAGTTAGTACACCTGACTGAACCTATTGGTAACTCTTTAGGAGGCTTCCAGATCAGCTATTGTATAGTCTTGCTACCTCTACTCTGCCAGATAGTGACTAGAGCGAGTCCGAGTAGTGTGTATGCGGGGAGCGTTTTCGAGGCCACGTTATGTCAAGGATCTGGGTATATTCTTACCATGTGTAAGCCATATCCAAAAATTTCCTTACTTCATACAGCAGTGCCCCCCCACACTTTTTTTTACTATTGAATACACCATGAATTGTCAATCTAATAGAGTAAGGTTATCTGTAAAAAGATCCAAACCTCCCAAACACTTCCTAGTTCATTTCACAAACATACGTGGTCTGAATTCTAATCTCAACGATGTCCATTTACACTTGCAGTCTACTGAACCCCATGTACTTTTTCTGAAAGAATTTCAGTAATCGGTTGATTGAACTACTGCTCATCTTAGTTGCCCAAATTATTCGCTGCATGATTCCTTTCGCCTCAAAGGTGGTACTTGTGTATATGTCGGTTCCGATATTCCCTGCAGAGACTTGGTAATTTGGAATCTCCTCTTTTCGATCTTCTCTGGCTTAAAATTTCTCTCTCTCTTCCCTCATTCTGTCAAATTGCAAATTCATCTGTTCTCCCAACTCCTCATATCACTTGGAGGTCTTCGACTTTCTCTCTTTGCAATTTGACTTCCTCCAATCCAACTTTCCTAACAGTCAGGTAATTTCCCTTGGTGATTTTAATGTTCACAACTCCAGCTGGCTTCCGTTTTCTAGTCACACCGACACAGCTGGTGGAGATGCTGAGGCTTTTGCAATTACTAATGACCTCGTACAGATGGTTTATTTACCTACCAGAATACCGGACAATCTTAACCATACAGATAACACGCTTGATGTTTTTCTCACAAACAACCCTTCCAAGTACACGGTCGAAATGGTCTTTAGGCACCTAAGATTACAACTTGGTGATTGTCTCTTCTCCAATGGGGCCTTTATCTCATGTCTATTCCCAACCTCGTGTTGTTGGGCATTACAAGAATGCAAAATGGAATGACCTGCGAGATTTCTTTTCTTCTTTTCCTTGGTCGGATTAGTTTCAAAACTTCTGATGTCAACGTTTGCTCAGATCGTTTCAGTGAAATTATTCTTGCAGGAATGAAATCCTTTATCCTACACTCCACTTTAAAATCTCGTCCTTTATCTAAACCTTGGTTTTCCAATAAATGTGCTAAGGCTGTTCAAGAGAAGAATGTTGCATATCATAATTGGCTTGTTTCTAATTCTTCAGTTTCATTTTCTGCCTACACCAAAGCTCGCAACAATTGTAAAGCAGTTATTAATCAGTCTAAACTAGAGTTTGAACAGGCTAAGAGTAGAAAACTTTCTTCTTGCCCTAATGGTAGCCGAGCATTCTGGTCTCTTGCCAAAGCTATTGGCCGCAACTTTTGCCCATCTCTGCTCCCACCTCTGTCCAAACCATGTGGTTCTGTTGTCACTTCAGCCAAGGATAAAGCTGACCTGCTAGAATCCCATTTTTCTTCCAGCTCATGTATTAATGATCTTGGTAAAACACCTCCCACCATTCCCAACACGCCCCATTCAATGCCTCCTGTGGTTTTCCGTCAAAAGGATATCCGAAGGATTTTGATGAATCTTGATGCTAAGAAAGCTCCAGGTCCTGATGGTATTTCTCCACTTGTTCTCAAAACCTGTGCTCCTGAACTTACTCCTATTCTTTGCCGACTTTTTTCACTTTCTTATTCCAAAGATGTTTTTCCTTCTGCTTGGAAATTTGCTCATATCCAGCCAGTTCCTAAAAAGGGTGACAAATCCCTCCCATCCAATTATCGTCCCATTGCAATTACTTCTACTCTTTCTAAAGTAATGGAGAAATCAATTAACCGCCAACTTTTAAACTACCTAGAAACCTTCCGTCTGATCAACGATCGCCAGTATGGATTCCGTCAGCGTCGATCCACTTGTGATATTCTGGCTTATGTTACCCATTTATAGACTAATTCAATGGAAAGATTCGGTGAAACACAAGTAGTTGCTCTTGACATCTCAAAGGCTTTTGATTGTTTAGCATAAAGGTCTTCTAAACAAGCTTCCATCTTATGGTTTGCCAACTGTTTTTAGTAATTGGTTATCCAGTTTTCTCTCTGATCGCTCACTGAGTGTGATGGTAGATGGCTCTCTGTCTTCTAACTTCTCCACTAATGCCAGTGTCCCCCAAGGTTCAGTTCTTTCCCCCACTCTTTTCCTCTTGTATATTAATGACCTTCTTCATTGACTGGAAATCCTATCCATAGTTTTGCCGATGATAGCACATTGCATTCCACTTTCCATTTTGAGAAATCTTGTCCTGCTCAATCAGCTTCAACTTCTCGAAAATCTGCCATCAATTCCTTAAATGCCGATCTTCAGGTAATTCTCCAGTGGGGCAAAGATAACTTAGTTGATTTCAACCCTTCTAAAACTCAGTCTTGTCTTATATCTCGCAAAAAGGATTCTTCTGCTCCTATGCTTATCTTTAGGGACACTCCGATTTCTAAGCAAAATGATGTATCTCTTTTTTTTTGGGGGGATTACCCTGACTTCTAATCTCTCTTGGCACAAGCACATTACAAATATTGCTTCCTCTGCATCTAAAAAACTTGGTTTTCTCTTTCGCTCTCGGCGTTACTTTTCTTCCAAACAGCTGCTCACTCTATAAATCGCAAATCCGCCCTGCCATGGAATATTGTTCCCACATCTGGGGTGGTGCCTCCAAAACCTCTCTCAGGCTTCTTGATTCCATTCAGAAGAGGGCAGTTAGGTTAATTAATGATTCATCTCTAACAGAATCTCTCCACTCACTTTCTCATAGACGTACTGTTTCTGCTGCATGCCTCTTCTACAGATACATCCATGGGCACTGTTCTTCTGAATTGGCTTCTATAATTCCCGCTCTCTCTTTCAAAACATTCCGAATACGTGCCGCCACCAGCCAACATCCATTTACTGTCCAACTTCAAACCCACAGAACAAACTTTTCATCTTCCTGATTTATTCATTCAACTGCCGTTTTCGGGAACAACCTTCCTTCATACGTATTTCCTGAAAATTACAATCTTCAGAAGTTCAAGTCCAATGTCAACAAGTATCTTCTTTCGTCTTCTCAACCTCCAACTCAAGCAAGGTACTAAGTACTATAGGTTCTAATACCTCTCGTGTTTGGGGTTCACATAAAAAAAAAAAAAAAAAGTAACTCAGCAACGAAAAGGCTCATAAAAATTCCTCATATCATCGACAGGATTCGAACTCAGGTCTTTTCCACCCGGTGTGAGGATGACTGCAATTCTACAAATTGTGCTAAGCAGGAGGGCCAAGGGATTTGTTGGGGAGGTATGTTTTGGGAAAGAGGATAAAAAGTCGCATTTATGTCATAAGACATTATAAGGGCTTTTGACAAGTGTCTTTGGTAAATATTTATTTAATTTATTGCAGCAGGTCAGGATGATTTCGTGTGTAGCGTATTAGGGAATTATAATTTACTGATTTTATTCATTTAAAAATTAATGACTGGCTTTGCGTTTCGGCTTTTTTTTTACTTGGAACTAATAAGAGTCGGGGTATTCTTCCTGTTTTGTTACAAGTTTCAGAAGAGCAATAAGACATGTGCCGACGATGTATCGGGGTTGAAAACAGAATGAAGAAGAATATATGAATGCCTTTTTTCGTATAACAGAAAAATTTAGGATTTTTGGATTAGCCATGAACACGTGGAGGAAAGGAGAGCAGCTGTTGTCATTTGAATCCAGAGTACAAGTAGTGAAAGTCATGTTGAGTTTTAAATGAAGTGCTGATATTTAACGAGATTATTTTTTTGAAACAAAATAACTCATATTAATTAGTTTCTAGCCATTAAAGTGCTTTTTTTTTAAGGAAATAACTGAAATAAACTTTATTTATGAAAATTTGATGTTCCTCTTGCTCAAAAAAGGGGTTGGGGAGAAATGGTTGAGAAACACTGTCCTAGACAATTTTTTTTTTAGGAAACGCAAGGTCTTACACACGAACCACTGAGCGATGCGATGAATAAACTACAGTGCTTAACCTCAGCACAACCCTGAAGAAGCCATAAACGAATGTATTAATATTAACCCCACCACAAACGGAGGATGGGTAGAAAAATGGACACCACGCTAGGCATTATTACTAACAATCCCCAGCCCAGAGTGTAAACATGGACTTATAATTACCCCACCAATTACTCGTACACCCTTGACACATATCAGTGACGCACGCGCTAGTCGCAGACAGCCAGCGTAGGTGTGCAAAATGTAATGCGTGCAGCTAGAGCCTTTTGCGTAACCTTATCGGCAAGGTCCACCCGGTTTCAACACCTTGATCACGTGACCCTCAGTACGACAAAAGATCACGGGCGTTTGATACCGTATTCATTTGCCCACCCCACCACTCCCTACACGTATACAGTACAGTATTGATATTTCCAGAGTTTCCGTGGGGTTGTACTCTTTTGTAATAAGTTTTTCCTTCCCTGAACACTGTTAAAGCACTTTTTTTTTTTCCTAGAACGATTCTTAAGTAATGGTATGGTGTGGGTATTCGACTTCCAGTCTGGTTTGTTTGACGAGCATCCCTTTGACTTCGAATAACTTACTCAAGGAAGGGGGAGAAAATTCCAAGTATAAACCCCTTGTGAAGCTTGTTCACAAGGGGTGCACAATCTACAATAAAGTAACTGTTTCTGCAAAATTCTGATATTTTAATAAAGCAAGGTCATCTGTCTCCATATTTCTATATGAATAAAAGAAAGACAGCGCAAATTTCTTGAAAAAGGGCAAATACTATAAAATCATTAGATATTCGCGAGTTCTTTTTGTTGCTTCCTATTAAAGTATTATTTCTGGGAATGTTCCTCTTTGATTTCAGAGAATTGTGGACTGGAAAGAATTTTTTCTTCCACAGTTCTCTAAAAGTAGCAACAGCTTAAATATCAAAGGGTGGGTGATTGGAGATTTAAGGGCATGTAGGACAACTAGGCCTATTCATATATTATGACTATGTAATAATTTGGTCCCATTTGGCATAGTCAAATAAATATTTGCTAAGGGTGGGTAAATAGCTCATCCACATTTACAGTTTCCAATAATGTGGAAAAGTGATAAAAAATAAATTTATGTTTATACTCCGGGAAGACCACACGGTCAGAGGAGTGGAGTTCATAAGAGAATGCAGATCAAGCGCTCAGGGCGCTTGATCTGCATTCCATTACCTGTATTATCAGCATGTCCTTGTTGTTTGGCACATCAGCGACTTAAACCATATCGAGCCAGTATTTATTATGTCTGTGCAACTGCGTGGAGGAATCGGCATGACCTGGAATCCAATGATTGCTATCCCTTAGATGATTTAAGCGGGAACGGATTTGTTTTATTACGGGATGCGAGATCGAAAATTTATTGCCCGCTGCAGACACCGCTCTTGCATGGTGTATATTATATTATATTATTGGTGTTAATATTCCCTAAAGCTAATTTAACTGAATATAGCTCTACCTTCTGCTGGTGGTGACATGGAGACCTAAAAGAAGAAAAGACGACCGCCAGCATCTGTTTTCGAACAGTCTATATAAGCAGCTTTGAGCATTGCTAAGATGGTTTTACGAAGTTGCTTTTAATATTGTGATCTGCCAGAAATTTCTTTACTCATGGTCGAAGTAGGAGTAACAGCAACTCGTCCTGTATAAAGAGAGCATATCTGGAGATTATATCAAAGATATCATCAGCAGTTTGCTTATGAAGATCGTTTTTAGCTAGTTTTTAAGGAAAAATGGGGTTTCCTATATGCCATCTTCCATATCATTGTTTAGAATAGCTAAACATCCGTCTCCATGTCATCTTCTGCATAGCCAAGTACTGTTTCTTCTTTCGTTTTGGATGATCATATCTTCAGTGTCCATACTGCTTTTGTTTATAAGCCGATCGCACTGTTCTCGGTGCTGAGCAAGACTTTCGAACAACTGCGCTATCAAAAGACAAACTCATGACATTGGTGCGGGGCTCTCCTCTCCGAATCAATACGGTTTTAGGAGAGGGCGCTCTGCAGCTGATGCTCTGGAAAACATAATAAACGAAGCACACACCCCCACCAGCAAGTATTTCCTAATAACCTCAATAGATTTTGCCGGGGCGTTTGACTCGCTATGTTGGCCAAGCGTCCTCGGCAGGCTGCGGAAGGCAAACATACCCATCAACTTATACCGCTGCATCCAGACCTACCTAGCAAATAGACCGTCAGTGTTCTGTACTGCCAGGTGTCGCGACCAGTCTTCAGGGGATGCCAGCAAGGCTCTGTCCTGGGACCCCTTCTGTGGAATCTGGTCCTTGATGAGTTCTTAAACTTTGCCCTGAACACAGTAAAATCGCAGGCCTACGCCGATGACGCGCGATAGTGATGCTTGAGGCAAACAACAGGGCCCAAATGGAAGCAACGGCAAATCGAGCCAGCTAAAAATGGAACTAAAATATCTCGGGATAGTTCTGGATAAGAACATGTCATTCATTCTACATCTCAATTACTTACGTACCAAAATCAGGAATTACTCCGCTTTGATTTCCAAAGTTACCAGAAGGGACTGGGGCTTAAAGAAGAGGATACTCTCCCTTTTCTACAAGGCTATTTTTATCCCGGCTCTGTCATATGTAGGAGTGTGTGGTACAACATAGCAATCACTGCTGTAAACAGGAGAAATCTAGATACTATACAGCGCTCTATCCTTCTGACTATCTGCAGAGCGTGTTGTATGGTTAGCACCCACGGGCTCCAGGTCTTCGTTGGATCCCATCCCCTGTACTTGGAAATTGTGCGCGGTGGGCTCCTTTACCAACTGTCCAAAGGGAGAGCGGCCACCTGTATTGGCTTCACCACTGATCCAACAAACAACAAAAGTTCTGAAAATAGGCGTCTAACGACACACCTGTTGCAGAACTGGCAGGCTCGCTGGTCCGACTCCGCTTCCCCCCAAAGGAGCCATAACATGGAAATTCTTCTCGGATGTACATGGGATCTACCCAATCCAGCCCGCATGGTTCGCTCCAGGTCTCCATACCACCTTTCTCCTCACTGGACATAGTTCCTTCAGGAGGAAACTCTACGACTTTGGTCTCTTAGATTCCCCGCATTGTCAATATGGAAAGGACGAAATCTGGGACCACCTCATATGAATGTCCTACCTACGAGGAACTGCGCCGCACCCTCTTGACAAAGACTCAGTTCACACTAAGGAACCAAGAACAGCTCGTATTGCGAGATAAGGAACACTACCGTGCCTTCGCACTCTTCGCACAGGAGCTCTTTTCAAGAAAAAAAAAAAACTCTTACACGATCATAGAACCACGGACTGACACCTCGTAAAGCTATCGGCATGGTTTATCAGCAAGTCTACAGGCCACAACGCTCAATCCAAATCCTCCAAACCCAGCGACACTTAAAAGACAATAGACTACAAGAACCAGAGGAGAGAATAAGAAAAGAAATGGAAAAGAAAGGAAAAGAATAAGGCAGAAGGAAAGAAGAAAAAGAGAAATGCTTTGAAGGAAAGACATTCTGACTGCGATAACCAAACCTGGATGGGATTCTGTCCCATGCCTCAGCATCCTGGCGGAGCTTAATTTGAGTGCAGAAATACCCCCCCCCCCCGCACTAGTTCTATCCACAATCCCATAGCAACCTACTGTCAACACGCCATCTGGCGATCTGGACCAGGCACCTTGCCTGGCCACTTTCATTCCCTCTACCCGGAGAAGTGGGTAGAGGGAATGAAAATGGGGGTTTTTTGTCTCCTCTCCTCGACGCTCCCTTTTCCCCTCCTGGTGGGGCATGGGCCTGCCCCACTGGCTTCCTTGGAGATGCCTTCTCTATTGCCCCTCCAGTCTTCCTCTCCCTACTCTGTCAAAACCATCAGCGGATGCCCTACACATCAAAAATTTAAATGCTGACATCCATGTGAGGTCCTCTTCCCTATCGACCTCATTCTTCTGCCTTTCACCCCACCAGTCTTCAATCTTCCCCCTCTATCTTAATGCAAGCGAATGCCCCATACATTAACTTTCACCCATATTCTAGGCTTTTCCTATTCAAGCGACATCACCCTTTGAAATTGAAATAAAACTAACTAAATGAAAAAAAATATATATTTTTTTAGGTCCTAGCCACTGAAATCTCAGGAAATTAGATGTCAGGACCTGCCAGAGTAAATAATAATAATACTAGTGTTCCTGGTCTATCTCCACGGGGCGAACGTGGGGCAACGTTGGGCCTCAGCAGGGGTCTAGCGATTGAACAACCAGATGAAAAACGGTACACAACAACACTACACATATACAATATCCATACAATTTTAAATCTCTGGCATTTCCAGCAAACTGGCACACCCATCAATGACACCAAACACACTTTATTTTTGTTTGTGTTAATTAAATGGAATGTTGCCTTTTTTTATATATTTTCTGATATTTTTATCACTTTATGTATTTCTAGGCGGAACTGAGACTGGAATATTATTCGTTTTGTCTGTTAAACCTGGAAGTACTGGCTTGGAAGTAGGGTGGTGTATCGAGAGTACAGATCATTCCCATTCTGCAATGTACATATACAACTACGTACGCGGCACGCATCTTATGCCTCTTTCATTGTCTCAAAGCCAGCTGACCCCTGCCAACCGCTAATAAGCTTGGACCCATGGCCACAAAATACTCTAATTAAACCTTTTGAAGACAGAAAAGCTAGCGTGCTCCAGAGGGGACATAATAATACTCAGGTATAGCAATTACAGAGTGTCCCATCCACACCCGCATCTGTAACTATCAGATGCTACATTCATAACATAAGAGGCATAAGTTGCAAACTCCATACACTTCAATCTATTCTCCTTACTGCAGAGTACGATATTATTTGTTTAATGGAGACCTGGATGAACCACAATAGATGTATTGACACTCTTTGCCTCCCTTTGAACTATGCTGCTCAAGTTAATGGACGTGCCATTCGCCGCGGGGGTGGAGTTGCAATCATCTATAAAAATTCCTTTTCTCGACATAGGACCAACTCAAGCAGTTCTGAAAACTTTGAAGCCATCTCTGTAATCCTTGACCTCGATGAAATTAGAATACAGGTTTGCACTGTCTATCTCGCTCCAGAACACACCCTAGAGGTTAGAACGGAATTAGCGACCTGGATTACTACCAATCCCCAACCCAACGTCTTTACTATTCTCGTAGGGGACTTCAACATGCCCCTGCCAAGGTACTCAACGGCTCGGTCTTCTCTGGAAAACATGTTACATATGCTCGACCTTCATCCTCTTCAAACTCCTCCAACTCGCGGAAATCAGCAGCTCGACCTCATTTTTCACAACACACTTCATGCAGAACTTATCGAACCAACCTTCTTCTTCAAATCAGATCATCAACCGTTAGATTGTGAATTTTATGCCCGTTCCGACCTCTCTAATACCTTGGTTAAAGGGTGTGGCCCGCTGCATACGAGAAGAGTCTTTTCAAACAAGTTCATTAAGCAAGAAATAATCCTCCATCGCCTCACAACGTATAAATGGAACTGTCTGTTAGAAAAGTCAGGGCCTGAAATAATTCTTCAGCCGCTTCCATCCTGGCTGAAGAATTATTTCAAATAGCTTGTGTTGGTGCGTCTAAGGAGATTCGGATCTCACATCGATCTAACTGGTGGTTTAACAACAATATGAAGGTTGTGTTTGTAAGAAAACAAAAGGCTTACAGAAAATTGCAGAAAACCAGAACCGCTGAAGACTACATCGCCTACAAAAAAGAACGAGCCTGTTTCCTAAAGCACAAACGCCAAGAGTACAACTTTGCAATTTATAAAAAGATTAAACAGTCTAAAAGAATCAAAAACAACAAGAATACCAACTTCACCATGGACGAAACCTTATTTAGGGAATGGGCGAACAGTACCTTCAGAATCTCTACAGATCCTAATTTAAAGTATAACAATCTCGCACCAGACAATATCAGTTGGCTGGTAAATTACATGAATAACATGACTCCTTCCGGATCCGATCTTGATATCAGACCTCTACTCACAGAAATCACCATAACCAAAGAAAATGTAATTCAGGCATTAAATAGTCTCCCAAATAAATCCACTTCTGGTCCCGATATGTTCCCCCTCTTCATTATGAAAGTAAGCAGTCCATTCATCATCGAGGTCTTGCTACACATATTTAGAGAAACCCTACACACTGGAATTATCCCTGAAATATGGAAACATTATATTGTAAAACCCGTGCCTAAAGTTAAACACCCAAAAGACAAGAAGGATTTTCGTCCCATCTCTATCAGCTGCAATTTACTAAAATTGTTCGAGAAGACTCTGCTGCCAATTCTTGTTATGTATTTTTTCCATAAAAGACCACCATATTTACACACTGTGATTCCAAAGAGATCAACTGTGACTAATCTAATGGACACCCTATTTCGTATCCAATCGACTCTGAACGCCAAAGAACAGATTGATGTAGTATTTTTAGACATTAAATCTGCTTTCGATAATGTCTCAATCAATTCCTTGATGACAATACTTGAAAGGCATTTCAGAATACAGGGAGGCCTATTAAAAGTCATCGCTTCCATTCTCAAACAAAGGTATTTGAGAGTAGGACATAGAACCTTCCAATCGAACCACGTCGTCTACAGAGGAGTCCCCCAAGGTGGCGTCCTTTCCGCACTATTTTTTGCTGCCGCTTTGGACCCCTTCCTCTCTACGCATCCTGACTGCAGCTCTTACGCAGATGACATAAAACTCTTCAAAACACGGTGACAAATCTGAAGCAATCAACGCCCATGCCACTGCCCTAATAGAAGAACTTGACCATTATCTTGAGAATATTGGCCTATCCATAAATCCGACCAAGTCAGCACAAATGTCTTTCACCAACTTGAAGAAGAAGATGAACATAGACATCTACATCAATGGTATTATGGTCCAAAAGGTTTCTCATCACACTGATCTAGGGCTCACCTGGGATGAAGGCCTGACCTTCCAACAGCACTTTGCCAACACTAAAGCAAAAACTCTGTCAGCAATGTGGGCGATAAGACAGGAACTTACTGGAGTAAACAACCAAAAACTTGCCACTCACTACATACAAACATGTCTTGTTCCGATTCCCATGTATGCCTCGACGATCTGGTCCTCTGCTTCCCTCACTAACATCAAAAAATTCATGGGTATCGAGTACTGGATTTTAAGGTGGTTGAACCGTGTTAATGGCCACCCTTTCACCATCTCGCGATCAGTCATGTATGCTAACCTTGGTTGCACCCCTTGGAATCAGTTGCTCATTACAGGAAATCTGCGTAATCTCTGTCAACTCCTCACCGATCACTTTGACGCTCCAAATGTCCATAATCTTGTTGCAGGTCCTAGGCTTTCCCGCGTCCTTTGCAATAGTTCATGGATTCCCCTAAGAAGCTTATTACAGAATTTAACTATGCTTAGAAGATGTTTTCCGTCTAACATCCTCCAAACGTACAACACCCTGAAGATTGATCCCCACAAGTTCTGTGATGAGAAAGCGTACAGATCTGAGAAGATACAGGACATGTACCACCACATACAACTGTAGAAGTTTCCTGATTATCTCCTTCAGGATGGAATCTCCCATCAACTCTACTTTGCTGGAGAATTAATTTGTTTGAAATCAATGTGTGTTTTGTATGTATATGTATTAGCTGTATATGCATATATTAGGACGCGTATGTTTATATGTCTCTACCTTTTGCTTGTGTAACTGTATTTGTATCTGCTTTATTTGCTCACTTTAGATGTTATTTTGTTGGAATATAGAAACTAATGTTTATAATATTATATAGAAACTAATGTTTCTATAAAAGAGAAATAATAATAATATGCGTAATTTATGTACGATTTTTATGTTTGCTCTCTAACTTATAATGTATAAATGTATATAGGCACCCTCCTAGATGAAGGCTGTTCAGGGGTGAAGCATATGTAATAAATTGAATAATAAATAAATAAATAAATAAATATCGGAAGTAAAAGGCTGTTGACTGGTTTCGGCGCATATTTGGACTGGTTTGGAAATTACACTGGGGATTATAGAAGCCAATTCAGAAGAACAATGCCCATTGAAGTATCTACAGAAAAGGCATGCAGCAGAAACAGAATGTCTGTGAGAAAGAGAATGGGGAGACTTTGTTAGAGATGAGTCATTAATTAACCAAACTACACTCTTTTGAATGGTATCTAGAAGATTGAGAGAGGTTTTGGGGCCACCATCCCAGCTGTGGAAAGAATATTCTATGGTAGGGTAGATTTGCGATTTGTGCAGAGTGGACAGCTGTTTGGAAGAAAAGTAACGCCAAGAGTAAAAGCGAAAATCCAGTTTTTTAGATGCAGAGGAAGCAATATTTGTAATTTACTTATGCCAAGATGTTTTAGAAGTCTGGGTAATCAGCAAAACTATGGATAGGATTTCCTGTAAATGGAAGAAGAAGATCATTAATATAGAAGAGAAAAAGAGTGGGGAAAGAACTGAACTTTGGGGAACAACAGCATTAGTGGAGAAGTTAGAAGACATGGAGTCATCTACCTCACCCGCAATGAGCGGTCAGAGAGAAAACTGGACACCCGATTAAAAAAACCATTTGGCAAACCATAAGATGGAAGCTTATTTAGGCCTTTATGCCAAACATGACCAAAAGCCTTTGAAATGTGGAGCAACTGCTTGAGTTTCAAACTTTTCAGTAAATTCGTCCGTAGATGGGTAACATAAGTCAGAGTATCACCAGTGGATCTACTTTGATGGAATCCATTTTGGTGATAGCTGATCAAATGGAAGGTTTCTAGATAGGCGGTTGAATTGTTTTCCCCATTACATTAGAAAGAGCAGAAGTAACTGCAATGGGACGATAACTGGATGCGAGGGATACTGGCTGAATATGAGCAAATTTCCAAGCAAAGGGAAAACACCTTTGGAATGAGAAGGATATAAAAGATAAGAAGGTTATAAGCTCAGGATTTGAGAACAAGTCGAGAAATACCATCAGGACCTGCAGCTTTCTTAGCATCAGGTTTGTTCAAAATGCTTCTGACATCCTTTTGACGTGTAAAACCTAGATATTATAAATATAATATAAATATTTATTTTAGCTAGAATAAATCCACGAAGGGCGATGGAAAGGGAGTATTAAGTTTTAAAAATAGTAAGTATTAAGATTGAATATTTAGTTTGAATATAATAAAGATCAAAGTTGGAGAAACACTGGATTTGGGGAAGGGGAAGTTATAGACGTATGTGTTAAATAACGGCTAAATGGAAACAAGAAATTACAAATGATATAAGAGAGCAAACAGGGACAGCGGTCAGGACTATGGAAGGGGTGCCATTTGCGAACGGGCGAGAAGGGGCTGCTAAGGGCAAGAACAATAAGACCATGAAACTGGATTATAAAGATCCCCCTTTGATCTAAGCCACAGTTGGGAAGTAAACAGGAAATGAGTGGACGTCCAGTGTTTGCATAAAAAGAAAACGGCGTCAGGGTGGCAGATATTTGGGTAAGTTGGCCATATTTAGCAGAGAAAGCGTGAACATCAAACTAGGTTTTTGGAGGTGACTGGTAAACTTGAAAGGGTCATACTGCTATGTGAAAAAAAAATAAGAAAATTAGAGGAGAAGGGTTTGGTTTGTGCACAAGGGAGGGGATTGTAGTCAGATGTTTTAGCAAATAGAAAGGAATGAAAAATTACACAGACTATGGGGATTGGTTGCGAGTCCTTGGGGAAGGCGTTCCAAACTTAAGGGTTTTAAGACACAAGGGCATCAATGGCCAAGATGTGTCTTTCCAACTTTTTAATGTAAATCGAACATTTTTGTAGATTTGTTTATCAAATCTGATTTGCCGAATAAAATTAAACAATTCATCTAGATTCGCAGAATTGTCTACGATCTATTTAAGGGTAAGTGGATTCTGTCTATTGTATGACCTCTGAAAACTAAGGAATCGGGAATTTCTGAATCGAGGGCATACCAAAAGAATGTGTTTTACTGAAAGCTGAACTTGGAATTGAACACAGAGTGGGGGATTTTTATGTCAACTGAGGTTGAGATAGTGTATTGTATCTAGTATGGTTCTTATATTTGGAAATTGGTATGCATATATGTAATTTGTTTGTTTTTTTTGTAAATGTTGTATATAATATTCATTAAAGGTTTGAAAATTAAAAAAAAAGTGTCTTTAATGTTCTGCTAACAGCCGATTTACACAACCTAGAATCTAAAGATTTCTGTGAATTGCAGTAAAGATTGAGTAGGGTGGAGGTCAAATCAATCAAAATATAAAAAAAAAAGCACAAGCCACCCCCACAGACGGAAGAAGAGTGCATTGTGGGAATGTTACGAGGTGGTTTACAAATCATCAATACACGATTTAGAAGAAAAGTAGGATGCTAGTAGATCACAGCTTTATCTTTGGCTGAAGTGGCAATAGAACCATCTATGAAGAGTCGCTATTCAAATGTAATGTGCATTTGTAGCAATTCCACTGATATCATCATGGTAGTAGCAGATCGTTTACTATAAAGTTGCCAAAACTTCGTTATCTTTTTCGATAATAATACACTTCAGCTTTCTTCCTAATCAAGTGTTCTGCTTTAGTTTTGATGCCAGAAATTCGGCTATATCTTTGGAGAAGGCTTAGCTCTCTAATGAAGTCATTCAACTCATCTTATACAAACAGATCCGTCTCAGATATCTCTTCGTCGGGTGTTTACTAAAGACGAAGGCTGAAGTTTTCAATTCTTCACCAATTGCATTACATTTCATCTACTAAAGAATCTAGTCCATGCAGCGGGGATATCGGAATTGGCGTAATGACATCGTGAGAGATTGGTCTCATCGCTGAATCCAGGCTGGATAAATACTGTTGTACTTATTTTTCGCTGAGAATCCAGTTACATTCATATTACAAAAGCGATAATTGGCATTGTGATTATCTGACTTCTTCCATAGGTAGGAAAAGCCTGCGCCTTATTCTATTCACCTAGAAGACAGCCAAAGTATAACTGGTAAATTTTCCAAATATCCGGCGTGACCGTAAGCTTTTGTAATTTAATTAAGAAAGAGCAGGACACACAGCAGAATTTGTTGAGGCGATTTTTAGACTTTTGAGACATCATGCCATCAAGAAGAATAAGGAAGCTGAATTCTTCACTATTCAAACCCGTACCGATACCGACATCAAACAGGAACATAAACGTGTGTGGCTACAATTCATAAACTTATGGTAAACCCGCTGGAATAACTCCACAACTGGTGCAACTACTAAACTTTTCCTTCCTGTGGTAACAAGCAACGTTCCACTTGGTTCTTCCCTAACATCTATGCTTCCTTCCTATTAACTGGCCACGGGTCCTTCAAGAGACGCCTTCTAGAGTTCGGCCTAGTCGAGGATGCCCTCTGTACCTGCGGAGAACCTGAAGACTGGGATCACGTGATGCACTCATGCAACGTATACTTAGATCTAAGAAACCAACTACTCCTAGACCTCCACACTACATCACTTCGGCCAGAAACCAAGTTATTGGAATCTAATGATGCCTTCCGTGCACTGACCAGTTATGCCAACAAGGTCTTTCGTCGTCGCTGGCATCACCTGCAACTCCCGAACACTACTCCTGGATAACCTCCTCTAGACAGCAACTGATACCCAGCACCGGAAACTTCCAGACATGAAACTGCAAATGGAGGACAGCCCTGTCGACGCCGCTCTGTGATTCTCCATTGTGACGATCCTGGACTCTATAATTTGAACTTTACCTATTCTCTTCTTCCTACCCACAGTCTTTCTCCAGGACTCCCAAAACTGCACCTAGCACTCTTCCTGCTCCGTTTCGCCTGGGAGGATGCCTACGCTCTGTCATCCTCGCTATCTTCCACTTTCCTGTCTCTTCTCCGCTCTTTCCTTGGCCCTCCCCACTCTCGCTCCCGCAAGAGTGTGGACGGCCCGTCAGATGTCTTTTACTCCCTGGTCCGGATGCTTTTACTCCCTGGTCCAGTGGACGGATGCTGGGAGGCTCCTTCCTTGTGATCGCGCCTCCCAGTAACGAAGAGGCCAGTCAAACAACACAAACAACACACTACTCACACATAACCCACACTAACTGGCTTTGCTATGTTAACAGAGTATTTAACGCGGATTTGTGGGAAACCACGGGAACCGCATAACAAAAAACACTATGTCCACTATGAAGATGAATGTGTTTCTAATTCCGGGATCTTCTCTGGAAGAATTTATAATCAAATAACAAGGATACTTCAAACAATTACATAAATTTTAGTGCATACACATATTGATGTAATTGTCAGCCAATCTACATAAACAAGTAATAATTATATTGATGTAGGCATGCTGAATAAGTATACGAGTGGTATAATTAGTCTCACCATGTTCACATAATCGTCCATCACAAAAATAAGAGTGCTAAAGGAAAACAAGAAAATCGATTTGGAATCAGCGTCCAAAGATCTGTCTGGTCCGCTTTATTTTTTATAAATGGAAACCACGAATACACTGAGGCACGTTGTCAGGGACTAGCAACATTCCATATAAGTAAACCATAATAGTCATCTTTCATCGTGCAACTCAGTTACAAAATATTAATTATTACCATTTAGATTTTAGGATTTATAATTTAAATTTTGCGAAAACAACAGCTTCTTTTTTCCTCAATGGGCAAGTTGTTCTCTTTCACCAGTTTAGTCTAAATACGTGATTGATGTAATTCTGAAATGAAATTAAACTGATTTTACTTGAAAAAAAGAAGACAAATCAAACATTTGTAAGGGACGTTATTCCGCATCTTATCATCAACTATATTCTTCGTTGCATAACCCCAATTCCATTGCATGCCTCAACTATATGGTCCTCGGCACCTCCATCTTACCAAATCAGGTTCCTATCCCTGGAATACTGGATTTTAAAATGACTAAATAAGATTGCACGCCTACCACCTACAATCTCAAAATCTGTCACGCTCTCTAATCTAAATATGCTGCCTTGGAAGTATCGCATCATCTCTAGGAACCTCGTGATCTTTGGTCAGCTTCTGTTCGGAAAAATTCAATTCACCTGATATCTGGGATACCTTTGCCAGACCATAATAGATGTCATACCAACGCACTCCCATACAGATCTAAGATGCGTGGCATTACCTCCATGGATAACATGTTTCCATTTAGTTCTATCGAAATATTTAAAAGGTTATCCATTAGGCCATGTATTGCTTTTTTTTTTTTTTTTTTTTTTTTTTTTTGATTTGGTAGTTGTTGGCGCATCGGCTGCTGTGGCCATATTGCACCTCCCAAGGTTTTTGCAGTACTTTGATCCAAGCCCGAGGCGGGAATCGAACCCGCGACCTTTGGGTTGCCGGGCAGGTACTTTACCCACTCGGCTAGCCCGGTCGGCGCCATGTATTGCATTAACTCATTTGAGTACTCTGTATATAAACTGTAAATAGTATGGAAATATTTATTCAATATTATCATGTAACCCTCAAATTCAAAAATTTTAATTTTCTGTTAGCTAGACGAAAAACCCGACTTCCGGGAGGAAAAAAAACAAGTTGTACTCGCTGAGACCGACTAACACAGCCACGTTGTGAAAAAGACCCATAAAAATTCCACACGTCATCGACAGGACTCGAACTTAGGTTTTTTCCACATGATGTGGGAAAGATGATTCTACCAACTGTGCTAACCACCTGGATGCAGTGTTGGTGTTCGGAAAGCTGGAGGCGGTGGTTTGAGAACTATTTTGTTAGCGTTCCCAGTACTCGATAGGAACGCCTATCTTTCTATCGTCGCCGACCAAGTGCACCCCCTTCGTGATGATAGTGCATGCAAACAACTCTGTCGTCTATCAACAAGACAACACTCCAGATAACAAGGTCCGGCAAGTTGCTAACTGGTTTCAGGAACATGACAATTCTCTGTTCTCCCATGACCGCCAAACTCATAAGTTCTCAACTTACTTGAGCATTTGAGACATATTGAAAAGGACATTCGATGCTATGACAATCCAAATGACAATGTGCCGGCATTGCTATACACATTGTGCAAAGTATGGGTACCACTAACACAGGATAACCTGCAACACCTTGTGGAATCCATGGCAAGGGTATATAGGCAGTACTACGAGCAAAACATTGCCCCACGCGGTATTAGGTAGTTGAAAGGTAGGCGAGTTGCTAACGCAAAGCCAATTCTGTGCGTGTGCGCACTGAGTGATCATTTAATTATGACATTCAACAAAATACCGTGTTGGGCCACGGATAAGAGCCGCCATTCGTCTAAGCACTGACACCACTAGATATCTAAAGACGTCCGTAGGGACGTCCTACTGGGCATGTCCGTACGCCTCACTTCCAGTTCCAAAATATCCCATAGGCGTTCAAATGAATTTAAGTCAGGCGAATTTAGAGACCAATAAAGATGGATGATATCTTCAATGTGTTCTTCGAACCACTTGTGCACAATGAGGCCAGATGAAATGGCGCATTATCGTCTTGGGACAGCTCGTTTCTGTCCAGGAATAAATACAACATGGCAGAGACCTCAGCAGTGATGCATTGCTTCACCAGGATTCCTATTTGTTGCAAGCAAAATAAGCATAAATTATACTCCGCCACCTGCCTGGATAGTTCCATGGACAATGGGTTCATGGATTCGGGTTGTTTGCGCCACACACACGAAGGCATCCGTCGGCGTGTTGCACCAGGTATTTGGATTCATATCACCAGCACATTCTCGTTTCCAGACCTACAACCAGCGTGTTTTTGAAACCAAATCATTTGCCGTTCAATATGATCAGCGGTGAGAAGAGGGTGTCCGTGGGCAACCTGGAACCGGGACTGCTGGTACCCACCGATCTAGCACTTCTACCGGTAGGTGCGGGATTTTGGTGCGGATAGCACAGACAGATGAGTAGACCCGGACCCAGTTCCGTGTGCTTAGGGACGGATACCAAGTAGCAGTTGCCAAGGCGTTGACTGCTCCCTAGCAACGTTGAGCCCCAGTTGAGGTCCACCGGCTAAATAGCCAGAAGAACAACGATACATAACACTAAGCTTACAAAATACATACACTTAAATCTCTGGCCTTTGAAGTGAACTGTTACACCCACAATGAAAGCAACGAGGAGATGGGGGAAACCCTTGGTGCCGTCAGACATGAACAGACGTTACACTTGTTCCCTGGTGACTGTCGGCGACTTTAATCTCCCCCTGCCCAAATATAATTTACAAATGAAGTTGCTGTCCGACTCCTTATTAGTTCTAGGAGCTAAAAATAGCAACGTCCCCGTTACAAGAGGTAATCAAGCGCTTGATCTTATATACTCTAATCTACAACTTCAAGAAAAACGTAGCAGCAACATTACATTTAGATCCGACCACAAAAGTATACAACTGCAAACAGCAATTTGCTGTGGGAATCCTCGCCCCCCCTCTGGAAATCACCAGAAGAATATCATCAATTAAATTCCTTCAGAAAGAAAAGTTTTTACAACTCTTGAAATATTACCCGTGGGAGTCTCTCAAAAATATACCTATTCAGGACGTCACGTTTCTGCTAATGAAATGGTTGAAGCAATTAAAAACAGAGTGGGCATTCAAACTCGAAAGGCTTTCTTTTCAATCCAAACCGTGGTTCAAATCACTAAAACCATACTTTAAAAGGAAACAAAAATGCCACAGGCAGTGGAAAAAGTACGGCATTTCATCAACATACAAAGTATAAAAAGAGCAGAGTATATATAGTAGTTGTTTTCTCCACTACTATATTTTCAGCATCTCTAAAACCACTTCTACAAGAAAATCCAAATCTGCTGGCTTATGGCGATGATTTAAAGTTGTTTATTATTTCCAAATCCTGTGATGACATTTGCAAAGTTAGCCATGATGCGAATTTACAGATGTGCGGAATCATCAAGAATCTCATTCTGACTATAAATGGAAACAAATCTGCTCAATTAACTTATTCCTTACAGAAACAACCAAACCACATATAAATTAAAATTGCAGATGTTTCAATTCCAAATATATATGCTCACAAAGACCTAGGAGTTGTTTTTGACAAAAAATCTTTCCTTTAATTCTCACTATGTATATGTTGCTAAAAAAATTCAAAAAGCAAAATGGCTGATCAAGCAGGAAACAGCGGCGATTCAAGATAGAAAAACAGTCATAAACCATCTTCAAAGATGCATTTTTCCCATTCTGTCTTATGCCTCCGAAATCTGGTCTGGTGTTCCTCAAGTTCCCGTCAAGAAATTCCTTGCCCTAGAGTATTGGGTTCTTAGATGGCTGAACAGTAAACTTCGTTTTCCCCGTACAATATCCAGGCAACAGCTTTATAAAAACTTAAAAACAAAGCCTCTGCTACAGATGATCAACGAGTCTGGAGTAATGCTTCTTGCAAAGTTAATTACCTCTGCAACAGATTCACCAAACTTAGCCAACATAATAGCTCCCACCAGCAGAGAAAATTTAAGAAACCAACAACAATTTAAATCCATCCAAACTCTCCAGACTAGAACAAATGGACAGGATCCTTCACCTCATAAATTATCACATTTATTGTAAGAGGTTGCTCAACTCTGAAGCCTACAGGAGTCTCATTTCCAATCAAATTATGAGAAATACGAAGAGCTGCCTGCCTGCAACCGAGATCTGGGATCTGCATCCGAGAGCCAAATGTGATGTTCTGCAATATATATTTTTGATCATTACAATTCATATTCGTTGTTAATGTATATATAGAATATGCTATGTATTTGTTTTTATATTTGTCTCCTTTGTACTGAATTTATGCCTTTAGCCTAGTGCTATGATGGGCTTGCTGTATTTGCAATAAATGAATATTTATTTATCTATGTAGTTCGAATAGCACTAGAAAGTGATACTAGGTGGATTTGAACTTATGTCTAGGGGGCCACCGAAGAACGTATATACATACATACACCTGAGTGACAGACGTATCAATATTCTTATTGATAAATTCTTGGGTATTATCCTAAATCGAAAGTTAAACTTCCAGAAACATGTCTTGCACCTTCATGATAAAATAGTCAGTATACTTCTATGCTTGTCCGTCAGTCGCATCAATCCTGGGGTATTAACCACCATACCTTTCGCCTTTTGTGCAAAGTGGTGTGTTTCGATTTGTACCTATGGCGCTGGCGCCTAGTTTTGGTATACTAAGAAGGCTGCCATCCAAGAGAAACTCTCCTCTATCCAAAGACGTATGCTCTTATCGAGGTTTTTGCAATTACCTTAGACATGCCATTTCCGTTGACGTTTTAGATACAACTCTTAATATTCACTGCAATCCTAAAACTGAAAAAAAAAAAAAAAAAAAAAAGTTGCTGAAACCACCTAGTTCAATTCTGACAAGATCGGTGTTCTTCTTCTTCCAAAGGTATGGTCACAAGAAAGTTTATTCCATCTGTGTCCCTTGCCTTACAAAAGTCTATTCTAAAATGGTTCAGTCCGAGTCTCCATACTCTTTTTCTTCTAACTGGCCATGGTTCCCTTCGTGCTCAACTTACAACGTTTAACCTGTCCGATTCGCTCCTCTGTAACTGTGGCAGCTCAAAAGACTGGCAGCATGCTCTTCACACCTGTTCGTATCATTTGGATCTTCGTCAACCTCTGTCTGCTGTGTGTGTGTGTCAACCATTTTCTCCATTCAATGGGTCGTCTCTCTTGGGCTCCAAATAAAGAATTAATCTTCTGTTAGATTTCGCACATAAAGCTTTCACCAGACGTGGACAAATCATCAGTAGTTCTTCAAATCCGGGAATTACTCCTATTCCTCCAACGTCGCCATTTTGTGATGCCACTACCATCGTCACTACCACCATTTTTAGGTCAATGACCATCTTCACCACTACCATCGACTTGGACAGTTGCTAATTTTACTTGTACGATGCTGAACGATATCACTGTGTTTTCCTGTTGAACGATATCACTGTGTTTTCCATCTTCTGCTGGTCTCAGGCTGGTCCTGAGGCGGCGGGATCTGCTGACACAGGTTGTCCTGCGTGGAGTCTTTCTCTTCCCTCTCTCCATTTTTAATCTTTCCTTTTTGCCCGTCTATCAAGTGTTTACATTTTTACTCTTCTCATTTCTTTTACTAATATCCTTTTCTCTATTGTTTCTCATTGCTGGCCTTGCATTGGTGCAGGAGTTTTATTTTACTTTATTTTAATTTTATCTTTATGTTTTCCGATTTTTTACAATTTGCTATCGATTCCTAATTTTTATTTATTTTTAAATTTTTTTAGCATTTTTAATTTCTTTTATTTCCTACTGTGCTATTTTATTTGCTCATATTTTGAATGGTTTGCACAATCAGTACGTGACACTCGAGGTTTGCTGCGGTTTGCGCTCAATTGTGGCCCGCCTCCTCCTGGCGTACACAGATATCAGGACTTTTGCTTGTTGTTGCTTTCTGGTAGCAAAATGTCCAGAAACAACTAAACAACAAAAACACAGCACAAACACAGCATCGCACACATTTCTGGTAGTTAAAAATAGCGTTTGGGAGCCGCGTACATAAGATACTATACGTACAAGTACAAACGTCTGAGTCTGTGGTGCATCGTGTTTTGGGATATTGTTTTTGCAATCCCCATATTGTATTGCAATGTCAACTGTCGCATAGTGACCTGCCGTTGTGCTCGTACAACCCGCTGCACCTTCGCTCACCATAAACATCAGCCTTGCGTAATCCTTTACAGTTCTGTCTGCAGGAGATGGTTTGACCCGCTCAATACCATTCTTTGTAGACCTTAACCAGAGTGGGCTGTGAGCAAGCGACAAAACGTGCCGTTTCCGATATGGAAGCACCCGACGCACGAGGTTCCAGAATCATGCCGTTTTGAAACTCCGTGATATCTTATACTACTCCCACTGCTACTTTTATCATTTTGGCTTGCATGACAAGATTCAACTTACCACTGCTCTAGCGTAGGAAGCTGTTAGGCTTTTTGTGAGACTTTTGGAATACTTTTAGAAATTTAACTCGTTTTCTAGTATAGGGTGAACGATCTAAAATTATTGCGATAACGCTAGAGTATTGATCAAGACCATTCTCCAGCTGGAGTTTGCCACTACACGGGCCATTTCTGAAAGTTGAAGTCTGAAAGAATAGTATCGCACATTCTTCCATAAAATAAATTCCATTATCATATGATAAACGTACCACTTGCAGAACCAGACTTAAAGCAAGTTCCTTTTAAGGATCTCTTTGCGCAGTAATGAAATATAACTATGGCATATGCAAATTTCTGCATATACCATAGTCAAAGATTGAGATCTGATGAGAATTCTCTCATGCGGTTATTTGGTTCAAATTTACTTAACCAAGGCAGTCGATCGAAGGAAAGTTCAAGTATTTCTTTAAGTAATCAATATTAACACCACACTGGATAGACGCAACAAATCCAGCTTTAAAATTATTAATAGCACATTCATCCCTAGACAAAACTAGTCATTGAAATACAGAAGACATGTTTTTAAAATGACAGAAATAAATATTTAGGTTTCTAACTGAAATCCAGAATATCTTTTTCTCTCTTTTTTGTTTTTTAATGTTTTCTCCCTCAAGCAAATAGCATATACTCCAGCTTTCAAAAATTTATTTGATTTTATTTTATACTCCAGCACGACCACATAGGTGAGAGGAGTTGACATTTAATCATTTTACCAACGTATACAATGATTAACCGTATTTAGCAGTCACGTAGGTTCGAAACACGGTAAAGTCAAACACTCCAGCGTTTGACCATTTGATGAGTTGCTCGCGAATACCCTCTAAGTTAGGAAGTTTAATTCTGGAAAGTCCTTTTTTTATATAAATTTAAAATAGCGTTAGACAGGAAAATCCACTTTCTAAATGATGACGCTCTGGCAAGGATATAACGTATTACTGAGTAACTTTATCGTAGTGCTCAGTGCAGGTAATTTGTATCAGCTACTTAAGAAGCTAAATTTAAAATTTGTGAGATTCAATACGTCTTGCTTCTTATGCCCATTCGTGGGGAGATCCACTGGAAATTCTGATGTGCCAGTGATCCAGCCACCTCCGCAAATTTGATTTCAGTGATATCAGAGCCTATTATAATCTTCCATGCTATATAATCATAGCAATAAGTGACTGGTAATACATATTTTTTGATATACGATCAGTATATTTCGATCTGCAGAGACATAACTTTAAATTTAATTCGTGATATGACCTGCAACACGAATTCGTGCAGCAGCCAATAAATGTAAAATGTTTTAGTTAAGCCTAAACCTCTTTCACTTTTATTTTTTAATGCGGCGGTTTTCAGTGAGTAGAATGTTTTTATTTTTTTCAAAAAAAAGCCAGACTTCTTTGTGCAATTTCAGTAATAGTTTTCATAGGTTAGTTTGCTCAATGAAGAATGCACCCCCATCGTATCTCTTATTTCATCTGGCTGTCTTGCGCATTCGTTCATGCATCATGCGCATGACAACAATTATAGTTCTAGTAGTTTTCAGTTTAGAAATCAGAATGCAATTTTCTGCAAAGAACAGGGCTGCAGTATGCGCCAATACCTCTCTCTCTCTCTCTCTCTCTGTCTTTAGGGAATAAACTTTTCTTCTTCATGCCACTGTAACCAACCGGCTCGTGTACCACGCTTTGAAGAGTTGGATAGATGGCGCTTCGCTCGAAAAATCAATGGCACTTGTTGACGTCCTTGTAGCGAGCCTATGACGGGGGTCTGATGTTGTAAGACTGCGGAAACTTACCGTCACCGAGATCGGGCGGAGAGTGTTAAATGGTAACGGTGGCATTTTGTTATTGCGTCGTACCCACCGGCTTGAATATATTTCCAAGAAAAAAAAAACTTCAAAAGTCCTTTTGTTAGTTATCTTTTTCCTTTTTACTCTTGCCAGTTCTGAACACTGGCAAAAATCAAATTTTGTTCAATATAACTAATTTAAAATAATCGATTTTACATTTTTGTTCACGAGTCTAAATCTTCAGAATGGACCGGTATGCCAAACAACAAAATCATCAGAATGAAGACCTCTCCAGCAACTTTCCAGTTTCATGCAATGGCCATCCATTTACTACCCACGAACTCGTGAATTCATCTGTCCATCTCTGACTGATCGGAGATGGACAGATGATGGACATTGTCTTCCATGTTTTCTTTTAGCTCCTCTTGGGTACCATTCTGTTATTTTCTTAGTCCATCGGTCATCAAGAAGTTAATATTACAAAAATCTTTGTGTTCGAAGACTGCTAATCTAGAATGGGGATCCCGAAGTTTTAGATCAGTACATCTGGCAAACTGCCAGCTTAAAAACGCCTCTAAATTGTGTAAAATTAGTAGGGCCATCCGTTTGTTGTTAGTAGAGACCCGGGATTTATGAACGCACAACACAGGAAACTGCGCACAGAGCCAAATTTCGCTTAGAGAAGCCGAGAGGGGGCAGCAGCGCAGTGCGTGTCTGAAGTGCATTGCACACCTATCATGATTTGTCACCCTGAGACTGCGCGTATTAGCCAATCACCTAATGATAAATCATCATCATTATGTATATGAATAAAAGAACAACTTTTTTATTTCAATACACTCTGCATCACAGCTATATTACCAAACTCACTCGGCCATTTTCAGAAACATTAAATTAAAAAGATAAACATTTGATAACTGCTATGCAAAGAGGAAATTACGAAAGCCAATGCATCAGAAAAGGTGTGGTTCCAAAACAAAATGGTGGTAAAAACAAAACAGATAACTCTAAAAAATTAGCGTGTTGCCCACCTTGATTCATTGCACAAAAAAAAAAAAAAAATTATTACAACCAAAACTACAAAACAAACGCGTGGAGTAGCAACAGAAACAGTTTAATTAAAACATAAACAGGGGTTATGAGAAATATGAAAGAAGACTAAAAAAATGGGGTCGATTTATATGGAGAATATTATATGATCAAGCACCAATTTTCAAAGCAGAATATAGAGATCAGCTTATACGCTGATATATACGGTACTTCCAGTATTTCTCCTCTTCTCGCAAGTATAATTTCTCAGCAAGACTAGGGATTACGATTCGAAGCTTGACTTTACTTTTCTTCCAACCTACCTTTCTTTGGCACTTTTCAAAACCTGCAGAACCATCTCCATTCATTCACTTCAAAGCTAACCTTGGATTTAAACCTCAATATAGGAACTGTTTATTATATTTGAAAATAATTATTACATGATCTTTGAACTTTTCTCATTCATTCTGACCTTTCTGCGGATTCGAAAATTGAAAATCCAAATGTTAGACGGAATTACATAAGATGACAAAGTCTTCGGAGTAATGATGCGAAAGTGCCATTATGAGGAATTTTGTACCCAATTTCAGTTTACAGCCACAAAATCAAATCGGCTGTGGTTCCAGCCTGCATTGGTAACATCTTAACTGGACATCGTTCTTTAAATACTCGACTTCTACAATTTAATTTAATCAATTCGGAATTTTGCTTTTGTGGTACCTCATAAGATTAGAGTAATATCCTTTATCATTATGAGAATTATCAGGTATTAAGAAATTAATTATCAAGTAATTCTGCAATCTTCATTATTAATCAAGAAATGGAGGTTTAATGGCGCAAAAGCTGCTGTGTCTATAGTGCGACTATTCACAGGAATGTTAAAAAATAATTAATATGAAGCCAGTTGAAATTCATTTCAGCTTAGAAACTAACTAATCTTATTCTTTCATAAATTCCAATTTGTTTCAAAGATTGTGGACAGTCAATCAAAAAATGTTTGACTGCTAAATGTTCTGAGCAGTGTGTACACTGAGGAGGATCATCGCCTGTGATTAGATGGAAGGGAGTCACATGAGTATGGCCTATTCGTACGAGTTCCACTTCTTCTCCCCGAACTGTGGAGAGGAACATTTCAATTCTGTGATATTTCAAGGAGCCGTAGACCTGTTGGTCGTATTTTACTTGGTTTATTTCTATAGAGATTGTGAAATGGTGGATTAAAGAGGAAAGGCTGAATGGGATGCGGAAAACAACTTTGTATTTTGGCTGCATATTTAAGTAGTAACATTCTTCTGCGGGGGTACAGAGTGGGATCATGAGCTTCAAAGTATACACTATGAGTTGGAGATGTCCTATATGCACCAAAATCAATCCGCAGTGCATTGTGTTGTACAAGATCGAGCCAGCGTACTACACTCTTTCGGACAGAATCATAAACTGGGGCACCATAATTCAAACAGGATCTAATCAGTGCTCTATATAAGAGCAGCAAAGTTGTACGCTCTTCCCCCCAAGACAGGGCAGATAAAGCGCTTAGCATGTTCAGCTTTTTCAGACAGGTAGTACGTATTAAGTTAATGTGCTCAAATAAGTTTAATTTGCTGTCAAGGATCAATCCCAAGAATCTGATATTGTCGGCAATCGGAATGGTGGAACTGATATCCGAAGTTAACGGTCTATATGCAATTTACGTTGATTTCAAAAATGGATCGCAACTGTTTTCTGATGGGAAGGACGACATCCATTGAGCTCAGATCAGTTTTGTACTTTATTGAGAGACATCTGCAGTTGCCGCTCGATATATATCATGTTCTGAGAATGGCAAGAAATAGAGAGATCGTCAGCATAAAGATACGCCTCCACAGTATTTGGGAGTTCTTTTGTAATGGAATAAATTCTAAGGGCAAATAGGGTTGCACTCAATACCGGCCACTGTGGTATTCCTTCCTGCGAGAATGTAGAAGAAAAGGAGTTTTGATATCGAACCTGGAAACAGCGGCTCTGAAGGAATTTCTTAATAAATATGGGCAAGTTGCTTCGTATACCAAGAGTATGAAGGTCCACGCCAGGTAGTATCAAATGCCTTCACTGAGAATGCCATAACGCCAGGTAGTATCAAATGCCTTCACTGAAAATGCGATACCGCCAGGTAGTATCAAATGCCTTCTCTATATCTATGGAGACCATAACAAGGTGTTCGTTTTTCACAAAGGCATTGCGAATTTCAGATTCAGCCTTGATCATCAGATTTAAAGAGGATCTGTCGCTCTATGCTGGAACGAAGAAGCTAACCATTACAGAGCATTCAAAGGCTTGGTGAAGTCCAAAAGTCTCTGAAAGCGTCCACGTCAAACAGAATATGCATAAGAGGTGGAAAAACTCCGGCTCACCCTCGGGCAGAACTGCCTTCTCCCAAGCTAGGGCGCTTTTTATTAGGAACAAGATGGATGCGATAAAACCTTACCTAGAGGCTACTACAAATAAGAGGAAGCCCTTCCATAGAAGCAAATCAGAGGACGCCATCGACTCACTCAACCTGAGCAGTTGGCCCGACCATATAACTAGGTTCGCCGCTCAGCTGGAATCCACTACACCAATGGAATTCCCAATCAATCCGATTTTAACAGACCCCTTAAATTCAGTTCAACTCACCGAATATTAGATGACCGATGCAAGAAATAGTTTAGCACCCACGGCAGCATCCGGCGCCAATGGGATTCCTCAGTTTATGCTGAAATGCCCGAGTACATTTATTGTTGATCCCATTCTGTTATTTAACAAAATCCTTCATCAAAAATTCTTCCCTCCTATATGGCATGTCTATCTAGTAAGACCGCTGCCAAAAATACACTCTGCTTCTCAACCCTGTCACTTCCGTCCGATTTCTTCTGCATCAAGCCTATTAAAGTTCTTTGAGAAATCTCTTCTGAAAACGTTAACCACCCAAATGATGCCACATCAGCCACCGCCGATCCACTATGCCACCCGGTCAAGGTCCACCGCTACAAATCTAGTCACCACCACTACCAAGATCCTCGAGGCATTTTAGCACGGTTCGGAAATCACCATTACGTATATCGACGTCCAGGCGGCATTTGATACCGCATCCTTTCAAGCGTTGGCAAGGCTACTACGTGAGTATTACCTCATTGGTGGAGAAGTGCTCTGGTTTATTCAGACAATGCTTGAGAACAGGACTATCATTGTTCGCGATGCCAAGCGGTGCTACATCAGAGCTGGAATTCCACAAGGTGGGGTCCTCTCTGGTATCTTGATCTCAGCTGTTCTTCTGCCTTTCGTGACGGGCCGAACTGATATTATCACCTCCGTTGATGATATAAAGCTGGTCACTGCTATCAACGCTGAAGACACTGCTGACTACACAAATGCCTTAATCCTACAGAAAATTCAGAAGGCTTGAGGCCTTCCTCTCCAGTTTCGGCCTTCGCATCAATACTGAGACGTCAGAACAGTTGACTTTCTCGCTCAAACGGAACCCAAAAATAGTGCAACCCGACATAAGAGGATCCGCGATTTTTGCTGTTCAGAAACACACCGATCTGGATGTTATTTTTGACCAGAATCTCTTCTTTGTACCGCACATTGACCACTTGCAAATAAAATTCTGTCGACTCCGGTGGATGCTTAAGCAACAACTTATGCATATCCATGACCAGGCTGTTGGGTGCAGATATATTAAGACGTGTCTATCCGGTAATACTTTATGGCGCAGAAGTCTGAACCTCAACTGCCACAACGCATCTGAGACGGATTTTGGCTACTGAAGCGGGTCATATGAAAATGTCGGCTTCTCCCTGCACCAAATACCACCTAGATGGCGGCAGCTCTAAACATGTCTTCCAACCATTATCCATGAGATAAGGCTAGTCTTTGCTGTAAAATTGATGGTCGGCATTATTTCGGAACCTGATTCCTCAATCAGAATCTTATTGGGGCAGATGCAGAAGCTTTTGCAGACGACCTCGTCCTGATGCTAGAGGCGGACAGCCAGGCACAACTGGAAGCCACTACAAACCGGGCAATTGACTCCCTGCAAAAGTGGGCGAAACAGAACCACCTAACGATATCACCAACCAAGACCCTCAATGGTTCTCTCGACACGAGAAGGCCACCACAAATCAAAATAGAAGGAACCACGATTAAACTAACTACAGAACTAAAATACCTCGGAATCGTATTGGATAAAAACTTATCCTTTACCCCACACCTCGTCTATCTCCAGAGACAGATCAGGAACTACTCAGCCCTCATAGCAAAAGTCACATGAAAAGATTGGGGACTAAGGAAAAGGACCCTGTCTCTCTTTTACAAGGCTTTTTTTCATCGCTGCCGTCTCATACGCTGCAGGGATTTGGTACAACAAAGCAACCACGGCTGTCAACAAAAGGAAATTAGAATCAATACAGCGTAGCATCTTGCTCACCATCACAAGAGCGTGCTGCACTGTCAGCTCTCATGCACTGCAGGCCCTGGCAGGATCATTCCCCCTGGATCTGGAAATTGTCCGCTGCGGCATGTTCTTTCAGCTGTTCAGAGGTAAAAGTGTATCCTGCATCAGCTTCACTACCGATCCAGCCAATAACAGCAACGTAGAGAATAAACGTCTTTTCAACCATCTCCGGCCAACAACAGCAATACAGAGAAAAAACGTCTTATCAACCATCTCCGGCAAACCTGACAGTCCCGATGGGCAGAATCAACTAAAGGCGCCATAACTCGGAAATTTATCCCGAACGTTACCCAAGTCTACCCCCACCAGCCGGCCTGGTTCTCAACGGGGCTTTACACCACCTTCCTTCTAACGGGACACGGTTCCTTTAATGCCAAACTTTCGACCTTCGGAATAAAAGAATCACCACTATGCCACTGGCCGACCGGGCTAGCCGAGTGGGTAAAGTACCTGCCCAGCAACCCAAAGTAAAGTGTAAAGTGTGTTTAGGGTCAAACGGCACCAGGGGTTTCCCCCATCTCCGCGTTGCTTTCATTGTGAGTGAACCAGTTCGCTGGGAAATGCCAGAGATTTAAAAGTGTATGGATATTGTATATGTGTAATGTCATGTACCGTTGTTCATCTGGTCGTTTAGCCGCTGGACCCCTACTGAGGCCCAACGTTGCCCCACTTTCGCCCCGTGGAGGCAGACCAGGAAACACCAGTAGACTAAGATTTACTCTGGCAGGTCCTGCCGCTTAATTTCCTGAGATTTCGGCGGCTAGGACCTAACAAAAAAAAAAAAAGAGGAAAAGAAAGTTAAAAAATAAACTAAGATATATATATATATTTTTAAAAAAATTTTTTTTTTGGTAAATTCTATGGGGAATAACGCTAAATTTTTGAAACGCCGAGTGTATGGGCGAAAAACGTAATTTGGAGATGATTAAATCAATTCCGATGTGTAGGGCATTCGCTTGCGTATGTGCAGGTAGAGTGGGTGGGGAGACTGAAGTCTGGGGGGAAAAGACAGAAGTATGGAGTCAGGAGAGGAGGCAACTCCAAGTCACAGTGGGGCATGCCCATGCCCCACCAGAAGGGAAAGTGGGAATGGCGAGAAGGGGATGAGACAGTAAGACCGTCTCTCTCCCCCACCGGGGATATGGGTATTAAAGATGAAGGAGGCTAGGGTGCCCTCTTCAAGTCGCCAAATGGCGTTTGGCAGCTGTGCTGCGTTAAGTCTCTTTTCTTCAATATTGAGTGGACTTCAGTCCAGTCGCTCATGGGGTAAGCTCCGTCCTTGTGTTTTTCACTCACTTGTCTCAAGGTTTTTCTCTGTAGTAACTCTGTTGATAGTATTTTATGGTCTTGTACAGTTTAACTTGTGGTGATCTTACTTCAGACACGATTTATGGTAATTAGCAGTTTTCTCCTCTCGAAGAGGTCCTGCGCATATTGAGAAAGTGCTCTGTATTCCTCTTCTGTGTCAATGAAGTGGGATTCCAGTCCTTTCGGAAGGTAGTGTATCTTTGTGATCAGGATGCCTCTGAGATCTTCGTATTCTGGGCAGTCGTAGACCAAGTGGTTCCAGTTCTCGATCTCCACACATGTGCAGTTGGGGTCCTCAACAAGGCAGAACCCAAGCAGCTTCTCCTTAAAGGGACCATGACCAGTAAGGAGCGAAGTCAAATGCTTCCCCGGAAAGTACCAGGCTGGTTGCTTGGGATATATTTTGCTGAGGTTGGGAAGGAATTTTCTTGTGATTTCTCCTTTTATTGTATCGGTCCATCTTTGTTGCCACTCCCGAAGTAGGTAAGCCTGTAATCGGACTTTTTCTGTTTTTGTACTACTCGCTGGGTCAATTATGAAATCCTGGAAGGTGGCAGCAACCCCCCTGGCATTCAGGAAGAGCAAGCCAGCTTTTACAGTCTCCAAATCGAGGGGGAGCGCTCCAGCAAGCACCTGCAACGCTGGTGTGCTTACTGTTCTGCATGCTCGTGTGGTTGTTAGTAAAATGGTTCTTTGTATCGTATCCAGAGTTCTCCTATTGACTGCAAGCGTCGTTTTGCTGTACCACACTGCAGCAGCATAAGTTATTGCAGGGATGAAGGTTGCCTTATAATACAACATTAGTGCTGTTTTTTTTAATCCCCAGTCTTTTCTCGTAACCCTCGCCACCAGTGCCGAGTAACGTCTTATCTTCGTCCTTATATATTGTAGGTGAGGTTGAAAGGATAAGTTTTTGTCTAGGATAACTCCTAGATATTTCATTTGGTTGGCAAGTTTAATGGTCACACCTATTTTAATTTGGGGTGGACGCCGTATTTGCAGGGTTCCTTTTAGTAGAATAGATGTCGTTTTCGTCGGTGAAATTTTTAACTGGTTTCTTGTAGCCCAATTTTGTATTTTCTGCAGAGCTTGGTTTGCGGTAGTTTCCAGTTGGGCTCTTGAGTCAGCCTCAATGGTAAGAATAAGGTCGTCTGCAAAGGCCTGGGCTCCGATCAGCCCCAGGTCCAGGTTCAGGAGCTCGTCGAGAACCATATTCCAAAGGAGTGGCCCCATGACAGACCCCCTGCGGGCGGCCCCTGTATACAGATCTTGTGACTTTTCGGTAGTTGGCATTTATTTCTACTTTCCTGCAAGATAGGTAGTCCTCCATTACCTTGTATAGGTTGATAGGGACTGCAGCCACCCTTAGTCTGGCTAGGACGCTCGGCCACCATAGTGAGTCGAACGCCCCAGCAAAATCAATTGAAATGACTAGTAGGTATTTTTTTCTGCATTCCTGTGCCTTCCGAAGCAAGTTTCCAAGTGCATCCACTGTGGAGGAACCCGGCTTAAATCCGAACTGATTCCTAGCCGCCAGGTTTGTCCTCTCATAGTGGTTTTTGATTCGCTTGTGCAGCAGTCTCTCATATAGTTTGCTGACCACTGAGAGCAGTGCAATAGGTCTATATGACTCTGGGCAGTCCAGTTTTTTGTTAGGATTTTTAAGTAACAACTTGGTGTTTGCTGTTTTCCATGCTGTGGGGAATTTGCCTGTTTCCAAGCACCTGTTGTAGAGAGTAAGTAGTAAGTGCGGTGCAAATTCTGCAGTTTTCTTCAAAATCTCTGGTTCGATCATGTCCAGTCCTGGGCATTTGCGATTTCTGATCTTGGTGGCAGCCTCACTGAGCTCTTCCAGGGTGAAGGGGGGTTCAATTGTCGAGGTGTTATAGATTGCGTTGTCCTTGCAAATTTCGTGTTGTTCTTGCATGGTTAATATTGCTGGTTCCTTGAAGATTTTGTCCAGTAGGTTGCCCATTGACTGCTCCCAAGTGGTCGTTAGGTTTCCCTCCGGTGTCCTGGTAGTACTAATGACCTCGCCCCTGGGAAGCTTATTGGTTATCACCTTGTAGACTATGCCCCAGGGGTCGGTGTTTCCAGAAGTAGACACTAGGCGCTCCCAAGAACCCTTCTTACTTTTTTTTATGGTGTCTGTGTAACGGTTCCTAGCTTCTCTGTAATGTTGTCTCAGGACCTCCACCTCATCTTCAGGCCAGGTTCTGCGAGCTCTCTGGAAGTCTTTTCTTGTTTTTTGCATTTGTCGTCGTAGTACTGCAATTTCTGGTGTCCACCAGGGTATTGTGCCAGGTTTTGGGTTTTTTTTTTTTATCACTCGATCACTGATGTTTAGTAATAATTTTGTAGTTTCCCTCTGAAGGTCATCCGGGTCACTCCGGGGGTTTATGTTTTCCAGATTGTGTCTAATTGCTGTGGTGAGCAACTCTCTATACAGTGTCCAGTCTGCATTTGCGACTGCATATCTCATTTGTGGTTGGTTTGTTTGAGTTATTCTTGTTAGTTGTCTTTCAACTGAAAAGGTTATTGCCCGGTGGTCTGAGGTGGTCCATGCTTCCTCCACCCTCCAATTAGTCACATGTCCGGCCATACTCCTGGTGGCCAGGGAGACATCAATTGTGGCCTCCCAGAGGGTGCTTGAAAATGTTGGCAGATGGTGGGGTCGATTTAGTACAGTTAGATAGGATCCTGCAAGGTAGTCTTCTAAGAATTGTCCATTTCCTCGCCTGTCTGGGGTGAGGCTGTGCCATGCCGGGGAGCGACAGTTGACATCAGCTCCAATGATGACTCTTTGATTTGGTAGGGTGTCCTGTAGGCATCGGAGGTAGTCGATTGCAAAGCCTATATCTTGTCCCGGTCTGCAGTAGAGTGCCACGACATATAGAGATCCTAATGCTGTGCCAAGTTGTGCACAAGCAGCCCATGGAGTACACAGCTGTGTGATTTTAGTTGCGCTGATGTTGGTATTTCTTACCAGAACGGCAGCCCATGGGGTGTCGTCATCCGTGTGGATCACTTTATAATTGTGTGGGTACCCTGCGACCCGCTTTAGATGTGTATACGGTTCCTGGACTATAATGACATCCAAGTTTTCGTCTTCGGCTTTGGTCAGTAACTGGTCAGCCACTGATCTGGCCCGTTGTGCGTTAATTTGGATTATTTTCAGCATATTTGTGTTACAATTCTTAATTCTCGTTCCCATAGTTGATCCTGCTTTGGTATAAGGTCTTGGTTCGTTGGTATGTAGGGCATTTCGGGTCCCTAAGTGAGTGCTTGCGGTCTAATTTCATAGTCTTGCAGTTAACGCAGGTGGGTTCCTTATCTTTGTGGGGGCAGGCGTTAAAATCGTGGCCTTTTTCAGAACAGTGGCCACATGTTGGGGTGGTTTGCGCACATGTGTGTGTCGTGTGGCCAAACTTACAGCAACGGTAGCATTTCGGTATGATTACTCGTTCGTGATAGCGGTAGCTTCCCCATTCAATGAAAACCCTTGTTTGGTCTTTCAGGACCTTCCAGGCCTCCGGGGTAAGCTCAACTACCCAATTTTTATTTATTCCGTTTCTCGCTTGTATGAAGTATTTGGGTATTACTGTTTCTTGTGGGTCCTTTCCCGGATTTTGCTCTGTAAGTTCCTGTGGTACAGCTCAGACGCTAGTTGGTTATGTGTGACATCCTTGCCCACGTCATAAATTATTATCGCCGGACCTTTTCTTTTTGGTGGCTCAGCTGTTAGGCCCAGGGCAGCAATCTTGGGGTTTTCAATTATCTCTTGCATCTCTCGCTTTGACTCGGTTTCGATCACGAGTCCTACGCTCCTTAGTTTGCGTATTCCTCTTATTCTTGTTTGCTGGAAGTCGTCCTTCATAGTGCTTATTAGTTTGTTTTTGATTTCGTCACTTGTACCAATTTCCTCGGTGTTTTTGGGTCTTAATATTACAAGGTTAGGCGTTGGGAGTAGCGTTTTTTTCTCTGGTTGTTCCTTAGCTGGTATATTTATTACAGTTGGTGGGTTCCTCAGCGCATTTGCGTAGGTAGGGGCGCGCTGTTGCATTTGTGTGCCCCTACATTCCAGGTAGGCCTCTAATTTGGCCGCGTTTTTTTCTGCCTCGCTGTTGACCTTGTGGAGGACTGTTTCTAGTTTAGTCCAGATTCCCACAATCTCGCCTCTGAGGGCTGCAGTGATTCTGTTCGTTGACTCTTTTAGTTTGTTTTCGAGCTCTACCCGAAGGGCCAGTACCTGGTCTAGCACAGAGCCTTCCGGCAGCCTGGGGTCAATGTTTGGGGATTCAGGCTGTTTGTTTGCTTCTTCGTTGTTTTCTGTTCGTACATCCTCTTTATCTTGTTCTTTATGTTCGCCTTGAGATCTTGTCTCCCTTCCCAACTTCGGGGTGGCGTATTTCTTGTACTTCTTTTTGGGCGTTGGCTGTGGCAGTGCAACGTTGCAGTCTCCACTTTGCTCTATTATTTGCAATTCGTCGTTTTGATCTGTGATGTCCTCTTGTTAGTTTTTCTTCGTCCATAGTTTGTTCTGTGATTTTCTGATTTGAATTACTCATTTTGTCCCAGTTGGTGTCTGACTTCGGATCCTCGAGGCTGTTGCGGATTAACGAGTTCAGGACCTCTCCGTCGTCCGGAAGAGACTTTGCGATGATAGCAAATGATGCCGACCGTGAGTCCGTGGCGAAATTTGTTGCCTGACAACGTTCAGTTCAAGTTTTTAACTTCCCCCGTTACAATTTGGTGGGATCATCGCCAAAATGGCCGCCTTCTTACTCACACGTGCTGTTCATCGCTCCGTGAAAATGTGTCTGGATTATGCGTTTTAAGCTTAATATGGTAATTAAATTGTGTACTGAAGGATTTATCTACATCAGTGGATCACAGTGGTGAGATTTGTTTTCAGTTTTATTGGGTGAGATAGTGCATTTCAACTCGTTTTTGATTCAACGCTGGCAACAATGTGTCAGCTCACCATGGCGGCATTGTTCTAGCGTTGGAGAGAGTGGCATTCCACTTATTTCCCTGCCACCGCGGTTGAACTGCACTCTTGACTGGGGAGGGTGACCCCCTGTGTTATATATTGAATCACAATTTAACAGAAAGCTTTTGAGAACTAGAACCTGTAGTGTCTGCTAAGGAAAATATGTTTAATCTAAATTTTAAGCATTCGTATATTCCAGTTAATTAACAGTCGAAACCAACAGCAAGCTTAATGTTCATTCAACGCAGCCGAACCCAGTGATATTCTGCTTTAGGCAACACGTCACTTAAGCTCCTGGCAAGGTCAGGTGGCGACAGGGTTAGTGATTGTTTCTCCCCCACTCCCACCCACTGCTGCATACTTTCTCCTGTAGTCATCGAACGGAAGAAGTTCACTACCACTACTGAACAATGATTTCTAAATTTCTAATGTGCTTCCCCCACCACCCACCCCACGTGGAACCTAAAATGTTAAAGACACGATTGATAACCATGCACCATAGACAGAATTAACACCACCGTTGTACTTGTTGACCCAAAACCTACTAAAGGTAGTCCCAGCTCCCTGGTGTTATCCCCCCCCCCTCCTCAGTGACCTGCGGGGGTTAGCTGAAACTTTGACACGCCATATCTCGGCTTGGACTTGTGCTACGAACTTGTAGTCAACGCTATTTGCAATCTTGTGAATCACTTTCCACAACGATACGCATTACATTCGTTTATCTGGAATAGCTCGGTAATCCGAAGTTTGGTTCAAGATGCCACAAGAAACTGATAGCAACACCGCCCAAATAAACACTGCTCCGCAGGAAACAGCAGGCAGTACTCTATTGGAAACTGTGCAGCTTGAGTATACAGAGGAAACGAACTCCGCACCCAAGCGGAAAAATAATAAAAAACAGGTCGTCGAACAGAGTGACAGAGAGACAAGAAGCCAGCAAGGAACAAGAGGAAGTCAGAACATCCTCTGCTCTCAAGCAGAAAATACCAACAATGTAAAGGAGGACGAAAATAGCGAGTCGCTAGATCCGACTCTCCCAGAGGGGACGGTACTGGAAAAGACCCTCGCCCTCAGAACAACGTTAGAGAACCTTCTGAAAGATACCAGCAACAGAATAACTACTGGACTTCGAGGAAAAATAGTGTCCATCTGGACAAAGCTGGAGACAGTCCTACTACAAACCAACCTAGAGTGCGAAACAGCTAAAGCGAAACTGGAGGCCTTCCAATCCGTGGGAGCAGACCAAATGCCACAGCGCGCTCCCTCGTATGCGCAAGCGCTGAGGACCCGACCGACTGCTGACCCAACTGCAACTGCGACTACAGCGATGAAACGCAGGACCCTCCTGCCAACACCACATTTGGTAATACTGCGCCCGACCTCCACAGACGAAAACAGTAGCAGCGAACAGGTCAAAAATATAGTGGTCACAAAGTTGGCAGACGACTTCAGAGATACCAAAATAAAATCGGTAAGGAAGACCCGAAACGTAGGGATTATCATCGAGACTCAAACAAAAGAGGACGCAACAAAAATCCTACAAAATGAGAAGATTCAAACACTCGGACTTGAAGCCCTACACCCTAGACGCAAAGGACCTAGCATCAGAATATATAACCTCGACAATGATCTGACACCAACTGCTCTCCAGGAGGAACTGTATTACAGAAACCTCCAGCACGCACATCCGGAAGAAGAACCCGCCAACTTGATTATTCCCAAGTTCAAGACGAAAGCCAGAACAGGAAATGCTTGCCACTGGGTCGTCGAGTTGTCACCAGCGGCCTGGGTCACGCTTAGCCAGACCGACAGAGTGTTTATAAACTGGGGCAGTCACCGCTTTAGGGAACACGTTGCTGTCCCTAAGTGTTTCAGATGTTGCCGGTTTGGGCATACCACTCATACCTGTGCCCAAACCCAACCCACTTGTGGCCACTGTGCAGAACGTGGCCACGACTTCAACACGTGTCCGAATAAAGACAAGCCGCCGACCTGTGTAAATTGCAAATTCCATAAACTACCAGCAGAGCACTCAGTTAGGGATAACGAATGTCCAGTGTACTGTAAAGCAAAGAGCACTTTCCAAATGAGACTAGATTATGGCCACACGCCCTAAATCCTATAACATCAACAGGGTTAAATTCATACAACTGAACGCACAACGGTCCAAAATAGTAGCGGCGCAGCTCACAAAGAAGGCGAACGAGGCAAATCTCGACATATTCCTCCTCCAGGAGCCATATGCATATCGCAAGGAGGTCAGGGGTTACCCCCTGGCCTATAAGATAGTGCAGGATAACAGAGAAACACCCTGGGCCTGCATATTGATTCGGAATCCAAATATAACGGCAACAAAACTAACCAACTACTGCACATCCTGGGCTGCATGTGCCCATATTATCACGCCCCTGGGTGAATTTTATGCGGTATCGCTATACTGTCACCCAGGTGAAGATATACTACCAGTAACCAGATATCTGAGGAGCCTCCAGACAGACTTCCCAAACAGTAAAATTGTCGTGGGAGCGGATGTGAATTGCAGGTCCCCAGCGTGGTTCAGCGAGACCATGGATAGACGTGGAGTACAGAACGGGCAACAACTTGAAGACTACTTAGCAAATAGTCCGTACACAGTCCTCAACCGGCCAAACAATCTGGCAACGTTCTCTAGTTCGATGGGGGAGGCCACAATCGATGTCTCTCTGGCTACCAGATCCCTCGCTGGCCACCTAACATCGTGGACCGTCCAAGAAAGCTGGACCACGTCGGACCACAGGGCCATCACGTTTGAGCTCCAGCGCTCCCTTAGTCGACACCAAGCAGTGAGGCAGGCACAGCCAAGATATGCCATAGAGAAGGCGGATTGGCCACTCTTCCAAGCCACACTGACCACAGCAGCCCAATCGTTGAACATCATTGGACTCAGCCCGGATCAGCATCAGATGACGGTCGCTGGTCTCATCACTGAAGCTGCCAATACCTCTATCAAAAAGAAAAACCCAACTCCGGGGGCTGTACCCTGGTGGTCTCCAGAGCTACAGAGGCTTAGGCAGGAGGTGCACAGGAGAAGGAAACTCTTCCAGCGGGCAAGGCGCTCCCAGCCGGCAGCGGAAGTGGAGGCACTGAGACAGAACTTCCGAGATGCAAGGAACCTATACACGGCAACCATTCGCCAGCGTAAGATGCGCAGTTGGGAACACCTTGTTTCTACCACTGGGAATGATAACCCCTGGGGTGTGGTATACAGAGTAACCACAAACAAACTCCCCAGGGGTGAGACCATACCAGCGACGAGGACACGGCAGGGTACTTATACCCGGACCTGGCAGGAAACAATTATTAACATCATGGATACCATGTTTCAAGACCATCTTGCCCC
Source organism: Mastigoproctus giganteus (assembly GCF_048544385.1). Classification (NCBI taxonomy): domain Eukaryota; kingdom Metazoa; phylum Arthropoda; class Arachnida; order Uropygi; family Thelyphonidae; genus Mastigoproctus; species Mastigoproctus giganteus. Next base: position 160,063,674 of record NC_143586.1, on the reverse strand, counting down.
CTCTACCCCAGAGCAGATAACCCTCTGTGCAGACAATGAAACCTACTACACGACTGCAACAGAAGAACCTTTCACCAAACTTGAACTGGAAACAGCTGCCATGAGGATTAGAAACAAGAAGTCTCCTGGTTCTGATCTTTTGGAGCCAGAGATTGTCAAGAAAGCCGTCGAAACCATTCCAGAGGTGCTTCTTAATCTATACAACCACTGCCTCAAAGAAGGCCTGTTCCCCCAGGCCTGGAAAACTGCAAACTTGTGCCTCATTCCCAAAAGTCCCAACAAACAACTGGACCTTCCGGGGTCATACAGACCCATAGCACTGTTATCAGTCCTGAGCAAGCTCTTTGAGCACTTATTAAGAAACAGAATAGGGATCCACTACACTGCAGCCGGCTTGCAGTCACCCCGACAATATGGATTTAGGAAGGGATGCTCAACCTTGGATGTCCTGGAAAATATTACAAATGCTGCAACTACCTCAGATCAGAAATACTTTCTGGTCATAGCAATAGACTTTGCTGGGGCGTTTGACACTTTATGGTGGCCAAGCGTCCTGGCCCGACTCCGGAAAGCCAACCTACCATCAAATCTGTATCAAGTCATCAAATCCTACCTGTCGAATAGGTTCGTGACAGTCAGAGCACCATATTGTTCAGTAACAAGAGAAGTATTCAGAGGATGCCCACAGGGCTCAATCCTGGGCCCACTCCTATGGAACTTGGTTCTAGATGGCTTTTTGAACCTGGAACTCGGCGACGTCGTTCCCCTAGCCTATGCGGATGATGTGGTTCTGATGCTGCCTGGGGGATCTAGGGCGCAACTGGAGAACACCGCCAACAGAGCAATAGAAACTCTAGAGGACTGGGCTAACAACAATAACTTGAACATCTCATCCTCGAAGACAAGATCTATATTATTAAAAGGAGCCCTAGACACCAGACGACCCCCTCAAATCAAGATACAAGGTAACACAATCAAGCTTACCACCGAATTAAAGCACCTTGGAGTCGTACTAGACAAAAACCTGAGCTTTACACCACATATAGTGCACTTACGGAAGAAAATTAGAGGATACTCCGCACTTTTTGCGCGAATCACACGCAAGGAATGGGGTTTGAGGCGGAAAACCCTCAGCCTCTACTATAAAGCTATTTTCCTGCCAGCGATTACATATGCTTCTGGAATATGGTATCGCAAGGCTACCACTGCAGTGAACCGGAAAAAATTGGAGACTACACAGCGACACATACTCTTAACCATCTCGAGAGCATGTAACACTGTAAGTACCCACGCACTCCAGGCTCTAACGGGATCCCTCCCTCTGGACCTGGAGATTGTTAAGCATGGGCTACTCTATCAACTGACCAAAGGCAGAACGGCAACATGCCTCGACTACACCATAGATCTGTCAAATGATCCCAAAGTAGAAAGGAGCCGTCTCTCCGCTTACCTCCAACAAACTTGGCAGGCCCGCTGGGAGACCTCCAGCAAAGGTGCAATAACTAGAAAATTTCTACCCAACATACGGCTGGTATACCCGAATTATCCACCGTGGCTCTCACCAGGACTCTACACCACCTACCTGCTGACGGGACACGGGGCCATTAGAGACAAACTACAAGGATTTGGACTGAGTGATACACCGTTCTGCCTCTGTGGTGAACGTGAAACGTGGGAGCACCTAATGTACAGTTGCCCACTATATGAGGACCTCTATTGCAGGTTCATTACTAGAACACAGCTTAACCTCCGTAATCAAGAAGACCTCGCCATAACTGAAGTTGACACATACAAGGCATTCGCGCAGCTGGCCCAGGACCTCTTCACAAGGAGAAGGACGCTCCCACAGCCTCAACCACTGCAGTAAACAACCATGCCGTGCAGGCCAGCAGAATGTCTACACAACCACGGAAACCTTCCCAGATACTACCATGCAAGGGCTCAGAGAAATGATTGCAGCACATTGCTGCCACCTAGCCATATGGCGATCTGGGCTGGCAACCTTGACCAGCCTGCTTTCACTCCTATTCCTTGGCAGGGGGGGGGGGAGATGGCTCGCTGTCTTCTCCTCCTCCTGCCATCCCCCTTTCCCTCTGGTGGGGCATGGGCATGCCCCACTGACTGTAGGGGCCATCTACCCTATCGGCCCCTTACTTCTCTTTCTTCCCCCCAGCCTTCAGTCTCCCTACCCTTCTCTTTGACTATTCACCGCGAAAGCCCCACGCATCCAAATTTAAATTAGCACCAAAATTATTGCCCGCCCCATTAGGCCTCTAGAACTTGTCATTTTAGCGTACAATCCCATGGTAATTTCGGGGAACAAACCCCACATACCAACTTAATAGCGATTTTGCAATTATACCACCGCGATTATCTATCTTTTTTTTTTTTTTTTTTTTTTTTTTTTTTTTTTCTCTATAGGACCCAGCCGCTGAAATCCCAGGAAATTAGGCGGCGGGACCTGCCAGAGTATAATAAATTTCAAGGTACACCTGGCCAGCCTCCTCGTTGGCATAGTACGGACAACGTCGGGTCTCATCAGGGGCTCGACGGCCAATAGGCCAGAAGAACAATGGGCACAACATACTACACAACACATGATCCACACACTTTTAAATCTCTGGTCTTGACAGAGTACTGTCCCTCGATACAGCGAACACTCGCGGAGATGGGAGAAATTCCTGGTGCCGTTTGACCCTCAACATACTTTGTACTTTGTACTTGTACAATTTGGTGGGGTGGGGGGGAACGCCCGAGAGTGAAACTAGTCTTTGAGAGATCAAACTAATTTCTGTTGGGGTTTTCTATGACGGAGGTTATAATGGTGAACAGTTTTTACACTAATGGTGTAGTTACGATGATTTGATCCGTCCATGAGAGTCTATGGCAGATGGGGGGGGGAACACTAGAATCATTGTTCCTTGCATTTAAGTCCACAATAAAGTTTCAATTTTGGGGCAGAAGCACTATTCACTGTTACTCTGATTGGGACACCTCCCCAGTCAAGTGCAAATACTCTGTATAGTGCCTTTAGATGGACATTCGCAATTAGTGAAATGCGGCAGTCAAGGTCACAACTGAAGGAATACAGTAGATGTGTTTACTCACTAAGTCCTGCGCCGGAGGGGAATGCTACACATTCTTGTCACACAAGGGGGTATACATTCCATTGTCACACGAGCCTCCCAAGTCAAGTGCAGGGTATTTGCGTGGCAACCACAGTGTAATTGGTGCCTCTCTATAGCCCTGCTGTCAGCCGCATGGTGACCAGTACGGTCTGGCAACAAAGGATACAGATAGAAAACGCAAATAACCTGCAAAGTTCCCAGTAGATGAGCAAAAGTTTCTCACCCTGAGATCCACTGGAGTAATTCTTCTAATTAGTACACCCCAGCAACCCAAAGGTCGCGAGTTCGATTCCCGCCTCGGGCTTGGATCAAAGTACTGTACTGCAAAAACCTTGGGAGGTGCAATATGCAGAGGCGGATTTAACGGCGGGCGCACCGGGCGCGCGCCCTGGGCCCCGACTTCTGTGGGGCCCACCCAAAACCCCAACAAATTAGTTGAACACATTAGTTCAAAACTTTGTGATGATTATTATGCTATTATTAATTATATTATACATATATTATATTCAAATTTTATTGGAAATAAAACATTAATAGTACATAATATTTTTTATTTATTTAAAAAAATGGTTAACATGTATTTTTATTTTCCCTGTCTCTCTCTTTTTTTTAAGGGGCCCAATATTTTCTTCTGCGTCCGGGGCCTCAACCGACCTTAATCCGCTCCTGGCAATATGGCCACAGAAGCCGATGCGCCAACAACTACCAAATCAAAAAAAAAAAAAAAACTATGCCACTGCGGTGAAAATCAGACATGGACACATCTGATGCATGAATATCCCCTCTTTGAGGATATAAGATGTCACTTTATAACAAAAATATGTTTCAACCCGAAGGATCGGGAATACCTTGTACTGTGGGAGGAGGAGTACTACAGAGCCCTCTCGCAATTTGCGCACGAACTGTTCAGCAGACTACGAGCATTACCACAACTTCCCTAGACTCGACACTGGAACTCTGACAACTGAAACGGACAACAATGACTAGGACTTTACTGGATGAGATCTAGGTCCCATTAGTGACACCATCCCACACTGACATCCGGCACCTCCATAGCCAGGTGGGAAGGAGCAGCAGTGCGTAGCACACGCTTCTTGATTAGACCGGGGTTCGAGCCCGTCACCACCAAATACGGAGGATGCGGAAAGGTCAGGGAATGACCACCGCATATCCCGGAGCAATATGGCCTTAGTTGCTAATGCTCCTAAAAACCAAATAACAAACAAACAACAACACTGACATCCAGATTATTGGACCAGTAGTGGACGGGATCCTATCTCCACACTGACCAACTATTGGATGGGACACTGTCGCGGACCTGACGAAGCCACAGCTTTGCAGCATACACGCCATGTTGGCGATCTGAGCCGGCTCCCTTGTTCGGCCCTTTCTTCTCCCTCACCCCGGTGGGGGGAGGTGACGGCTTTTCTGTCTCCTCCCCTCCTTGCCGATCCCACTCTTCCCTCTGGTGGGGCATGGGCATGCCCCACTGATTCGACTTGGGGTCGTCTTCCCTATTGACCCCATTCTTCTGTCTTTATCCCCCCTACCCAAGTCTATCTGTATGCAAGCGAATGCCCCACACGCCAAAAATAACCGTATCTAAATTACGCTGTTCGCCCACCATTTTGGCTTTTCCAATTCTAGCGCAATATTCCCATACATTTTTTAAGTTCCTAGCCACTGAAATCTCAGGAAACTAGGTGGCAGGACCTACCAGAGTGCAAATTTAAACTAGTGGTAGTAGTAGTAGTAGTAGTGGCACATGATGCAAGAAAGCAAGTGTAGGAGCTTATGCAGCATCAGCCAAAAAATAAAAAATAATAAAAAATAAAAAATTAAAAAAAATAAAAAATCACACCATTCCCTCCAAATGCCTGTCCAGTTCCTCCTTAAATTTATTTAACCTATCAACATCCACAACGACAGATGGAAGTTTGTTCCAGCAATTAACCACCCGCTGGCTAAAGGCAAATTTCCGCACATCTATTCTACATCTGTCCTTTCTTAATTTGAACTTATGTCCCCGTAGGTTCGTAATCTGAACAAGTGGAAGGATCCCATCAGAATTCAGCGTGCTCAACCCATTCAAGGCCTTATACACCTCAATCAGATCACCGCGCAGGTGCCTAGTCTCCAGCCACTGCAATTTGCAGAACTTAAGCCTCTCTTCGCAAGAGAATCCCTTCATTCCCCTCACCAATCGTGTTGCTCTTCTCTGTACACGCTCAAGCAAATCTACATCCTTCCTAAAATGAGGCCTCCAGACCTGTACGCAGTACTCAAGGCGTGGCCTGACCATTGCCTTATACAGAGGGACAATCACCTCCTTTTCCCTGCTAGCAAAATTCCTATATATCATTGACAAAACCCCATGACCTGCCCTAGCAGCCTGTCTGCATTGCTCAGAAAACTTCATATCTGCCTGCACAATTACTCCCAGGTCTTTTTCATTTTCTACCACCTTAAGTGTAGTACCACACAGTTGGTACGTTTCTCTGGGGTTACTTCTACCCATATGCAGTACTTTGCATTTGTCAAGGTTGAACTTCAGTTGCCACTTCTTAGCCCATCTGCCCAAATTATCTAGATCCTGTTGCAGTAGCACACTGCCATTACTGTCATTAACAACCCTGCCAACCTTTGTGTCATCTGCAAACTTCGACATTAAGCCTGATATACCTTCATCAATATCATTGATAAATACACAAAACAACAGTGGACCCAACACCGAACCCTGTGGGACTCCACTAATAACATTAGTCCACGAAGAGCAGCACCCATTGATTACCACCCTCTGTCTTCTCCCACTTAACCATCCTTTTATCCATTGTAGCAACTTACCCTTAATACCATTCTGCTCCAATTTGTACAGTAGTCTTCCATGCGCAACAGTGTCAAAAGCTTTCCTGAAATCCAAGTATATGATATCAAAATTATTTTTTGCATCCAGTTCCTTTGTGACCACATCATAATAACCAATCAAATTTGTCAGACAAGACTTTCCCTTAACAAACCCATGCTGTGTTTGAATTATTGCTGCAGTCTTGTCTAGATGATCCTGCAATGCATCTTTAACCAGTGACTCCATTATTTTACCCGGAACAGAAGTTAAACTAACTGGTCTGTAATTACTCGTGTCACCCTTCGATCCACCTTTGTGAATTGGGGACACATTTGCACATCTCCAGTCCGTGGGAACCTCCCCTGAGTCCAAGGATGCTCTTATAATTATGGCTAAGGGTTTGCTTAGTTGCTTTGCCGCCTCCTTTAAAATAACTGGATAGATCCCATCCACCCCAGGTGCCTTTCTTATGTTTAACTTCAACAATTTCTCCTCCACTTTGCTCTCAGTTATTACAAAATCATTAAGCACACTGCTACAATTTGATAACCTTCTTCCATTTTCCAACTGTAATAATTCCTCACGTGTGAATGTAGATGCAAAACACTCATTCAGTTTGTTTGCTATCTGAGCAGGATCATCAACAGTCGAACCATCGATGTCAAGTGGACCAATCATATTCATCCCCTTCCTTTTAGAGTTTATATAAGTAAAGAAATCCTTGCTGTTTTTCTTAGCATCTTTTGCCAAAGATTTCTCGTAATCCGCCTTCGCCTGCCGAACCTCCTTTGTGACCTGATTACAGACTAGCTTATATCTGCCGCAGGCTTCTGCGTCACCTGATAATTTATATGCATCCCATGCATTTTTCTTCTCTGTCACGAGTCTCATTAGTTCATTTGATAACCATTTAGGCCTAAACCTTGAACGATATTTCTTAATCGGTATATAAAGTCTAGTAGCTGGTTACCTGGTCTGCCTCCACGGGGCGAAGTGCGGGCAACGTTGGGCCTCAGCTGGGGTCCAGCGGCTAAATGGCCAGATGAACAACGGTACATAACATAACACACTCACATGATCCACACACTTTTAAATTTCTGGCCTTCCCAGTGAACTGGTACACTCACAATGAAAGCAACGCCGAGATGAGGGAAACCCCTGATGCCGTTAGACACTTAACACACTTTGCACTTGCACCTGACTTCTGGGCTAACTGCGGATGGAGAATCCAGGTACCAAGCCTTATGGCCAATCCGGTCCTTCAGGCGACCCCAAACCGGTTAAAGTTATCCGATCGGTTCTTACCAGTGCAAATGTTGCAGTACCTACACTCCTTGGACAACGACCTGTACAAATTCGCAGTCGATAAAAAATATAGGCAGAACTTACTCCATCGACTTCCTTCTCAGGACTACGTCACAAGAAATTAGAACCTGTTCCCAATGACCTGTCCATCACTACATTGTTCCAACTTTCTGCGCCTGCTCGGATGACTCCAGCACTGTAAAAGTACTGCTCCCTAGAGAACAATCTAACTTGATAACATGCTGCTGTATATATATTTTCATGTGTAAATTTGTCATTTTTTCTCCGTTCTCATCCTTGTTTATTACATTGTATTAATCTTTATTGTAAACCCCTGACTTGTAGCCGTGAAGAGTACTGTGTACGGCGTACTAAACAGATGTTGAGTTTCAATGATCCAAATGAGTCGACTGTTGATAATTTTTTTTAAGGATTTTACCGAGGCAATTTGACAGAGATTGGCCTGTAACTATTAGGACTGGAGGGATCTTTTCCAGGTTTCAAAAAGGCCAAAATTGTAGCATGGTGCCAAGAGGTTGGATAAATATTTTCCAGGAAGATTCGGTTAAAAAAAACTAGCAGCAGTTGTTTTTGTCATCGAGATGCTGCAGCATGACGTAATATATGCAATCTGGCCCAGCGGCACTGTTTCGTATTGTTCTGATGGCCTGTAAAAGTTCACAATACTGAAGAGGCTAATTATATGGAAGTGAGAGTGAGGTTCGAAAGTTGATGGGTCTCTATTCGGTGGCGACCTTAATTTTCTGGAATTTCGGAGTGTAGTTTGATGCAGCTGAGACTTCAATAAAGGTTTTGGCCAAGGCATTCTCTATATCTAGAGGGGGCAGAAATTCTTGTCCATTGCAGGAAAGAATTGGGGAAGGGATGGTTAGAAACTTCCTAGAAAGCTACCAAATTTTCTTCCATATTACTGGAATGAGTGTTTCTATTGATAATAGATGCGAACCGAGTCCAAGAATCTTTCGTGGCTTGCCTTTGACTGTAACGCGCTTTGGCCCATAGCTTCTTGTAGCTAATTAGATTAGCTGTGGTTGGAGATCGACGGAATAAATTAAAGGCATTATTTTTTTTCCTTCTTGGCTTTTGTGCACTCTTCGTTCCACCAGTAGTTGAAATGTCATCGGGTGGGGGATTTGATAATGGAATTGAGTACTTAGCTGCAACTAAAAGGGGGATTTGATAATGGAATTGAGTACTTAGCTGCAACTTCATCTATGGGCTGTAATTGAATAGATTTTTTTGTCAAGAGTGATTGCTGAGTGAAATTTGGCCCAATTGGCTTTAGAGAATTTCCATTTGATGTAGGTTGGTCTAATTGTGATTGTGTAGTGAGCAGGTTACAAACAATTGGAAAATGGTCACTGCCCATGGGGCCATTGAATGACTGGAAACAGTATTGGGGTGCAAATCGAGAGGTCGATTGCAGTAGTCTGATAACTGTCCAGTAGATAACTGTATATGGGTGTGTGCGCCACTATTAAGAATGGTGAGGTTTTGTTTATCTTTTAAAGCTTCAATCAGTCAACCGTGTATCTAATTTAGAGGATTCCCATAAAGGGTGGTGGCCATTGAAATCCCCTAGCAAGCAGACAGGGGAGGGTAGCTGTATTAAAAGTTCTTCAAGATCATTATAAGAATACGTATGATTTGGTGGGAGATAGATTCAGGCTAGTGTTAATGCAATCTGAGCAGTCAGACGCACAGCAACAGCTTCAATTTGGGTTTGGAGAATGCTTTGGCTAGCCAGGATCCTTGAATTAATCAAAATAGCTACACCACCACGAGCCGAATCGGAAGTATTCCGATCTCTTCGATAGACTGAATAGTTTTTTTATGGAAACGGAAATTTGAGGAGTTAAATTGGTTTCTTGCAGACAGATAGCAACTGGAGTGTAGCGGTTAAGTACTGAATGTCGTCAATTTTAACACGAAAGCCTCTGCAATTCCACTGCAAAAAATGTGGCATTACTGAATTTAGAAGAAGCTTTACCTGACGTGACTGTCTTATAGTGTTCAGGCTTTGGTTTGTCTCTTTTTGGAAAGGTAGGGCGACCACTGTCCATATCTTCTTCTGCAAATATTTCCAGAATCGGATCTTCCTGTTTTGATGAGTGCTCTGCATCCATCGGTGTGTCCTGAACAATCTTTTCGAATTCGAGCTATGATTATTTTAAATTGTAGCAGCAATCACTGGCGGAGGAGAAGATTTCGTAAGAAGCATCGTAAGATGCTTCTTACGGTATCGTAAGAAGCATATTACTTGCTTGGTCTGAATGTTTAAGGGCATTGGACTGTTGCTGAGAGAGGACAGACAGAGCGCAGTCAGAGATTGCTGTGTTTGATGGAACGGTAACATCAGTTTGATATATTTTTTGCAATATTGGCATAGGTAATTAATTGACTTGGCATAGTCAATTTTCTTGCCTCCTGATAACTAACTTTATTTTCAACTTTATATTTCACAATTTTTTTCTGCATTTACCACCTCTCACATGTTTTAAAGTAAGCAGGATGGTTGCCTTTGCAGTTGGGACAGGTCATATCTTTCGCCGAACAATTAATTACTTTAACCGTGTTCGGAGGATCCACAGTTCGAACAAACTGGTTCCCTCTGCATGCCGTTTGAGAGTGGCCATACTTTTGGCATTTATAACATCTCAACGGATTAGGAATGAAAGGGCGAATGAGGCAGAGTAGATAACCTGCTTTTACTGATGAGGGTAGGTTTGGACTGTTAAAGGTGAGAATAATATTTCTGGTAGGTGTGAGTATATTGTCTCATTTGATCATAATTCTTTTGACAGCAATTCCGTTTTGTTCCTGAAGCTCTTCTTTATTTTTTTCCTCTGTCAAATTCATCAGGTCCCAACTAGATATAACACCCTTTGATGTATTTAGGGTTGCATGGGAAATTACTTTCACTGGAATTTTTTGCAAAGTTTGTCATTTGTAAGTTTTTCAGAAATGCCTGCGGTTGACAGTTTCTACAAGTAAGTAAGTTCCCAGATTGCAGTCTCTTAACCGTCTTGAGAGACCCTGCAATACTTTCCAAGTGTTTTTGGATTAGAAAGGGAGACAGCTTACTAAGAGGCTGTTCTGATAATGAGTGCATTATTAAGAACGCAGGAAACTCGGTCTTAACCTCTTTGGTTGCGACGAGTCATGCTCATTTTCTGTCTCTGGCCGACAGCCTGTCGGTTCTAAACAGGGAAAAATATTGAGTTCCATACTGGCTCCTTTTAGTCCTTGGCAGATGAACTTTACTGACAAGGATACCGGCCCCGCCACGGGGAGGCAGGAGCAGTGCCTGGTGTGACCAAGCGAAATTAGGAGTTAGTCTATTAAATATGAAAAATAAAGAAAGGTTACTTTCCTTCCTTGCTGCCTACCAGTACTTTTGATACAAGAGCTACTATTAAATAAAATGATTTCTTAAGAAAAGGAACGTAAAAGAGAACTAGAATTCACTATTTAGAAAATCGCAGTGAAAACACAAAGAGAAATCGCTCAGTCACAATCGCTTGACACCCGGGGCTTTCCCTAAAAGAATTTGCTAAACAAATCTTCATCGTGTAGTGGACTCCCTCCTCTTCTTCTGAACTCTGCAAAATGCAGCACTATGGCCAGAAATAATAAACAACATAAAAACGAATACACTGCATTTTACAGAGTTCTGTATTTATCACAGTGTACTATGAGATGAACGTCACCCTATATAAGATATAATGTATTGAGCATGTCATAGGCACTGCAGGTACTGATCCAGATAAGTTTTGATATTTCGAAGTTATTGCCCATTAAGGAAATACATGTCAATGATTTCATTATGTAACAAAAATTATCTTATTTTCTGCGCTCATTCGAACGGTGTTATTGGTTTTTCTCTAGTGTTTTTACTACTTTCTTAAATTATTTTTTCTCAATAGTTTGGCGTTATATTATATTTAAAGTTATTTATTGTACTGTCGTATGGACCTGCAGTAATCGTAAATTAATTGTTTTTATTCTTTGTTTTTGCAGTTTGCTATAGCTACTGGCTACAAACGATGGTGCGAGATCTCCAGACTAGTTCTATTAAGAACATCTATAACATCCACTCGTTCTATAGAAAATATAGTTCCAAGAAGGTGAAGCATATCACTGGTACTAACAAGTTTTGTAGTGCATATGGAGCCTGATCTCAAAAAAGCTTTTCAAATACTAAAAAATCATTTTCTCGTTGACACAATGATTATTTCCTATCTTCAATACAGCCTAAATCGCAGACTTCTCCTCTTCCCCACTAGTACTGACAATATTCTCGTCACAACCTCAACAGGCATTCCCCAAGGAGCCGTTCTCTCCAGTACTATATTTTCAGCATCTCTTCAACCACTTCTACAAGAAAATCCAAATCTACTGGCATATGCCGATGATTTAAAGTTATTTATAATCTCCAAAGCCAGTGATGATATTCGCAAAGTTATCAATGATGCGAATTCACAGATTTGTGAAATTATCGAGTACCTGAAAGATCTCAATCTGAATATAAATGCAAGCAAATCTGCTCAAATTACTTATTCCCTTCAGAAACAACCCAACCACATAGAAATAAAAATTGCAGATGTCCCAATCCCAAATGTTTACGCTCACAAAGACCTTGGAGTTGTTTTTGATAAAAATCTCTCCTTTAATGCCCACTATTTATATGTTGCTCAAAAAATTCAAAAAGCAAAATGGTTAATCAAACAAGAAACAGCAGCGATTCAAGACAGAAAAACAGTCATTAAGCATGTTCAAAGATGCATCTTTCCCATTCTGTCCTATGCTTCCGAAATCTGGTCTGGTGCTCCTCAAGTAACCGTCAAGAAATTCCTTGCCCTAGAATACTGGGTTCTTAGATGGCTCAATAGTAAGCTTCGTTTTCCCCATACAATATCCAGGCAACAGCTTTATAAAAACCTAAAAACAAAGCCTTTGCAACAGATGATCAACGAGTCTGGAGTCATGCTTCTAGCAAAGTTAATCACCTCTGCATGCGATTCACCAAACTTAGCCAATATAATAGCTATCCCCAACAGGGAAAATTCAAGAAACCAGCAATTCAAATCCAACCTCTCCAGGCTCAAACAAATGGACAGAATGTTCCCCAATGCATCTCTTCACCTCATAAATCATCTCAACATTGATTGCAACAGGTTAATCAACTCTGAAGCCTACAGGAGTCAGATCTCCGATAAAATGAAGAAAAATAATCCAACCCAGTAATTGCAACTGAAAGCCAAATGTCCTGTCTGCAATTTTTAAAATTCATAACTGTTCTGCAATTTTTAAATTCATAATTAAAATTCCTAGGCATTGTTAATATCTATATAAAATCTGCTATGTACATATACTTGATTATTTTATGTCATTCCCGTTGTATTTTTATCTGCCCCTAGCCATGTGCTGTGATGGGCTTGCTGTATTTGCAATAAATGAATATTTATTTATTTATTTACTTTGAAATACCTATGGATGGTCATCGCAAGTTGTGATCACCTCATTTCTTCTGTCGCAGTGATAGTTCAATATTAGAGGGGGATGGTTTTGTGGCAGTCGGAAGTCTATACCTTTTGCCATGCCTCGAATATGGAGAGTCCACAAACCATCATGACGAGTGCTACTTTTGTATCGTGGATATATCAAAATTTAAAGTCAGTGAATCGAAAAGCTATAGTGCATCGTAAGATACTATTCTATACTGCTTAATTGTAATACACTGATTATCTGTCTATTCCCAACCCAGCTTCCTGAGAAGTCTCCAAAACTGGATGAAGAATCTGGTGAACACAACTGGTATGATACCTCAGAGGTTTGTTTATGTAAGGCACTACATTTCCCTAATCATCAAGAAATGATCTAACCAAACCCAATGCAGAACCCCCTTCCCCGACATCTTGTTTAAAAGAGTCGAATACACTGATCCCAGCTACAAGCCTTTCGCACGTTTTTATATAGTGTTTTAATTGATTTTAATGACATTAAGCAAAGTAAAAAAACATTTATTAACCATAAGAAGCAACAATTGCCGTGCGTTTTATGCCAAGAGAGATTAGAAGTCAGGATAATCCTCAACAGAAATATGTGATCATCTTATTTGAAGATCTGAGCACTCACGGTGAGCACAGCGGCAGTGCTCCTTTATCGTGAGAAAGACAGAACTGAGTTTCAGACTCAAAGTTAACTAAGCGTTCTTCGTCCCACTAGAGAAGTATCTGGAGAACCGTATTTAAACCCCAATTTTAATTTAATTGGTGGTGGACATTCGAGAAATTGAAGTTGTTTGTGCAGGGCAAGGTTTCTCAAACTGGAAGATAGAATGCAATGTGCTATCAGCTACAAAACTATAGATATGATTTACAGTCAGTGGAAGAAAGAGATTAAAATGTACATTAGAAAAGAAATGAACCTGGTGAAACACCAATATTAGTTTGGAGTTAGAAGAGAGAGCCATCTACCATCAACTGAGTTAGAGGTAAGAGAGAGAGAAAACTCACCAAATTGCAAAAAAAGTCTGAAATTCGTGGGAACTTGTTTAGACTTTTATGCCAAACATATGTTGGTGCAGCATAAGCCTCAGGCTTCCTTGCATCATATGGCTAACAATAAAAATAATAAAGGACTTTGAAATGTCAAGAGCAACTACTTCTGTTTCAGTGAGCTTTTCCACAGAATTTGTACGAAGATGAGTAAAATAAATCAGCAGTGGATCGACCCTGAAGAATCTGTATTGGCGATCACTGATCTCATGAAAAATTACAAGATAGTTTAAGAGTTAGAAGTGGATGGATCTCCGTTACTTTGGAAAGAGTAGAGGTAAATGAGATGGGACCATAATTGGGAAAAAAAAAGAAGGAATTTGTCATCTTTTTTGAACATCAGTGGTTAAAGAAAGTGTAAAGAGAAGGCACAAAACAAGAGCAAGCTCAGTGACAAAATTACGAACAAGTACAGACATGCCATCAGATTTTTTTTAAAAAGTTTAGTCGGAAGACCACGGGAAGCATTGCGTGGAGTGTGTTGGGTATGGTAGGAAGTAATTTGCCAAGATTATCGATTCAAGAGGAGGAAAGGAGGATGCTAATAAGTCAACTTTATCTTTAGTTGAGGACGCAACAGAACGGTCACGTTGTAATAGAGGTGGAAGAATAGATAAATATAAATTCTTTATTGCTGATAAGTACAGAATTTGTACTAGAGACAATAATACTCATCACGGCGACATGGCCAGGAGTTTTACATTAAAATGAGATTAATTGGCAAAAAAATTTTTTACCGTTACATGGAAATTATTAGTTACACAAAATTAAACATGTAAAAGTGAAATTATAATAATGAAAATATGAGGACTGAACGTCATATGGAGGAAATTATCCCAGTTCCACAGATGTAATCCACTCGAGGAGCATGTGACGGTATTTGTAGTCGGTAGCCAATTTCTGAAGGTCGACTCCAAGACAGAGCAGTGCCTGAATTTTGGGGAGTGCCTGGGCAGGTAGGAACCTACTACACAGTTTCAGCCGGTTGTATTTGAGGATTAGTGTGAGCTCTGACCTCAAGGATGGCGGAGGATTGTGCCACTGACAGAAATCCCAGATGTTTGGGGCGTTTATCACTCCTGTGTACATTTTTACTGAAGTCATTAAACGCCTGCTGTCAATTAACCTCGGGAGCCTGGGTACATTTAGCTGCTCAGCCATGTCAGTTGTTCTCCGTTGAGCGGGTCGGCGATGCTTATTTGTGGCCCATTTCAGGGTCCAGTATTCACACGAGAACACCGGTTTTTGCAGTGAGGGCGACGCAGATGCCCAAATCTCAGCAGCGTATAAAATAGCCGGCTAAACAGTGGTTTGAAGATACTGGTAGTGGTTGCGGCATCGTTGCAATGAAGTAAGTGTTGTTTCGCTCTCCAGCGTAGGGTGTTAAATCGTTTCCGGAGATATTCTGTGTGAACATTAAATTTCAGCTTCGGATCAAAATAGACACCGAGATCCTTGTGGCAGGTAACTACTGGGATGAGAGTACCTAAAACTGAAGGTTGAATTATTGTTGGTTGGTGTTTCAATGAGTAAATCATTATTGCAGATATTGAAGGGTTAAGGTTTAATTCAAACATCTTCAATTAAGTTGAAAGGGCGGTCAAGTTCTCTGTGATGGAAGACGTAATTGTCATTGGGTTTGCAGACGGTGGGATTAATGTAAGAAACTTTATATCGTCGGCATAAATTATAGCATCATCCCGAGGACTCATGAAAGGAATCAGAATGGCTGAGAAGAGAAGGCCAGACAGGACACCACCTTGTGGGACTCCTGCATTGATTTTTCTTGTAAAGTGGGTCTTCTTCAGAGGTGGACACTTCCATTCCTCAATAAGGCGGTGAGGAAAGCTAGTAGGTCTCCATTAATCCTGAAGAAGAATTGCAGAAGACTGAGAAGGGCTGTGACGTCTAGGCTGTCAAAAGCAGCTTCAATATCGGCGTACACTATAGCTAATTCAGATTTAGTTTCGAAGGCTTGAAGAATTGATGTCTGTGCGGCCATGAGGTTTGTTATGGTGGATCTATTTTCGACTACGAAATGGAACTGTTTCGGGTTCTGTGGCATCAGCTGTTTGTTTAATGCTGGAAGGAGTACCTTTTCTAGAAGTTTGAGGAGGGTGGAAGAAGTTGCGATTGGTCTGATAAAGAGAAGTTGCAACCAATAGCTTTGGCAAGAAACCAGAAGGCTCGAATACCATTTGAAAAAGAAGCAAGTAACTATTCTTAGACTATTCAGAACTGTCTTTGGACCGATTAATAATTGATTAACCAATTAATAAATACTAATAGTTTTATAACTATTGCAAGTTTTAGTGTAGAAAGAAGACGAAGCCAGAGATTTAGATATAAGCAAAATGCGATATGCTGCATTCTTGTCTTGAAGAGCTTTAGGGTCACATTTTAGAAAAGCAAGGTTCAGATAAAGAATGAGATTAGGACAGATTGCGAAATAAGGGATGGGAATAGGAAGATTTAGAATAGTAACCCAATTGAGGAAAAGCGAAATCAAGCAATCATCCCATTTCTCGTTATTGTAATGTCCAACGACACGACACTGAGAATGGCCGATATATATATATATATATATATATATATATATATATAGAGAGAGAGAGAGAGAGAGAGAGAGAGAGAGAGAGAGAGAGAGAGAGAGAGAGAGAGAGAGAGAGAGAAGAGTTCCATTGGAGGAGAAACTATTACTAGATTGTCATCTAAGGTACCTGGGTGACCACTGACTATGTACTTTGAAGGGTTGCTAGCGACAAAAAATCAAGAGTGTTGGTGATGTGGTTAGGACTGACTGCATTCTGGTAGGCAAGTGAACAAATTGGGTACGATCACTAGTAATCACAAAAGCCTTAACATCTTTATCACCAGGAGTTGGGAACATTAAAAAGAAAGTTACCTCACTATTATGCTAGAGAAAATCGAGTTTCAAAGAGAAGTCAAAAATTTCCGTTTGATTTTTAGAATTGAGAAACGGGGTAAAGAAATTTTAAAGCCTCTAACAAGGGATATAAAAGCAGACATGTGTATATGCGAAATGAATCATAAAGAGAACCATAAGGCGTGTTTGTAAGTGCCAATTTGTTAGGATTCTTTCAGAATTAAGTGGACTTAGCAGATCATAGATGAATATGAAGATCATAGAAATTGGAACTGAGACCATGTGTATTTCTGAAATGAATGAGAAATTTTTTAGGCGTTTAAAACTTTTCGGAGATAAGGTTGTTCTTCGAAAATATCTAAACCTAACGTTGTTAGAATGAATGACTCAAATCAATGCCTCATGAATAGTCATTCACAAGGATTGGACTTTAATCTATACACTTAGTTATTCGGATAACTAGATGCGTTCGAATTCATATTCGAATTATCTCCTCATATGGATGCCTTTGCTCATCTCACAAGTTGTTGTGCGTCTTCAAGGAAACTCAGGAATGTTTTTTTAATAGGTGTGGCCCACCTCTTTGTAAAAAAAAAAAAAACACTTCATATAGCCTCCTTGTAAGTACAGTGGAATTAATAAACAGCATATCTCTACAAACAAGTGTTCGATAACTCAACCACAGGAAAATTAAGCGAAAGAAGCAGAAATAAAATGCATGTACCATGGGTCTCAATTATTTATAGTATGGTGCGTATTATTTTTATAGAAAAACATAGCAACTATTACAAAAATTCTATTACGCATGTAAATATGAAAAGTTATACTTCGTGAATTTACATATAAAACACGGTACTTTCAAGTTTACATTAAAAAGCGCTATTAAATAAAATGTTTTATTTAAATTATTCTTTGTTTCATTCTAGTACACTGAAAGGACAAAATTCTTAGGATACCTGGTTCCTGGGCAACGCGACGCTGGCACCCTTCTCGCTTGTGGACGAACCCACCATATGGCAGGTATATAGGTACATTGCATTCACCTAGACGGAAATTCCATGTCAGTATGGATAAGCGTCGTGAGTTAACCGACTTTGAAAGAGGTATGATAGTGGTTGCCCGAAGCATGGGTCACTCTGTTGCTGAGGTGGTACAGAAATTGCACTATTCAAGTTCGAAAGTATCGAGAGTGTATCGGGAATACGTCATTTCCGGAATAACATCTCATCGTGAATGGAGAGAGGTCATGGATGAATGTTGACTTCTGTCTCGCATTGTTTCAGCCAACGAGAGAGCGACAGTGGCACAAATCATTGCGGACTTCAACGAGGGAGGTGCCAGAAACGTCTCCACCAAGACCATCAGGCGATCATTAGCAGCAATAGGTTACGGGAGCCACCGATCCACCAGAGTCCCATTGCTAAAACCACGACACAGGATTCTACACCTCAACTGGGCGAAAGAACATCGGCACTAGACTTTGGATGATTGAAGATAGGTCTCCTGGCCCGATGAGTCCCGTTTCCAGTTATTTCGAGCGGACGGGAGGGTGCGCATCTGGCAGAAACCGCACGAAGCTATGCACCCGTCATGTCATCAACAAGGAACTATTCAGGCAAGTGGACGGTCGGTAATGGTCTGGGACGTGTTCAATTGGCACACGTTAAGACCTCTGGTACGTCTAGACGCATCTCTGAACGATCCACGTTACATATCCATCCTTGCAGACCATCTGCATCACCTCATGGTTATCGTACACCCACAAGACAATGGACTCTTCTAGCAGGACAATGCGCCTCCCCATAGTGCCGTTGTGAGTAGAACATGGTTCAAAGAGCATTCCGCAGATTTTAACACTGTGGAATGGCCTTCCCGTTCAACTGGCATGAACCCTGTGGAGCTTCTTTGGGATGCTGTGGAAAGGTACGTTCGAACTTTCGATCCTCCACTAAGGAATCCGACGGAATTATGGACAGCGGTGCAGCAAGCACCGCTGTCCATAATTGAACGCTTTCGTGAACTAGTGGACTCAATGCTTCGCCGTGTGACTGCCCTTATCCGGACGAACAGTGGGCCTACCGGTTACTAGATAGGTATCCCATTATTTCTTTCCACTCAGTGTAGTTCGTGCCTATTAAGTAACTGCTCAAGACATTGTTACACAAGAGAGAAAAAAGAACAATGTATAAATAATATTTTTATAATATTATATGTATGAAATATCACCAACCAGACGGACGAGGGCAGGTAAAACCAGAAATCCAATCTCCTCAATCACGTTATACAGGGTGTTTCAGTTAAACGTTTCAGAACTTCTAAGAGGGGTAGGGTACATCCTGACAACTCGAAATCATATAGCAATGTGGGGTCGGAAATGCTTTCCTGAAGCGGTGTTGTACACAGAAGCACCATAAAAAGAAAAGAGACCGTAAGTGAGAAATCGTTTTAATAATACATGAAAAGAAGCAAAAGGTACATGGATTAAAGTAAGTGTTCGAAGTTTCTTCCACGGGCTACAATGCACGCCTCACATCTCCGACGCATGGACATCCGAACATTCTGGAATACTCCAGGCGAATTTCGAATTTCTTCGGCAGCTACTGCGATTCTTGCAACCAGCTCCTCAGCATTGTCAACAGGGGTGTCATAAACTAACGATTTCATATGACCCCAGAAATAAAAATCAAGACATGATAGGTCGGGTGACCGAGCAGGCCAATGCACGGGACCACCACGTCCGATCCACTGTTGACCAAATGTGACATCCAGGTAGTTACGAACATCTCCGCTATAATGGGCAGGGGCTCCATCGTGTTGGAACCACATTGTCTGTTGCGTCGATGCAGAAATCTGTTCATCTCTCAAAAGTTGTGGCAATACTTGCTGCAGAAAGATCAAGTAGATAGGTCCGGTTAGACGACACGGTAACAGGTAAGGTCCGATGAGGTGATCTCGCAGGCCAACGCACGGGACGTGGTGGTCCCGTGCGTTGGCCTGCTCGGTCACCCGACCTATCATGTCTTGATTTTTATTTCTGGGGTCATATGAAATCGCTAGTTTATGACACCCCTGTTGACAATGCTGAGGAGCTGGTTGCAAGAATCGCAGTAGCTGCCGAAGAAATTCGAAATTCGCCTGGAGTATTCCAGAATGTTCGGATGTCCATGCGTCGGAGATGTGAGGCGTGCATTGTAGCCCGTGGAAGAAACTTCGAACACTTACTTTAATCCATGTACCTTTTGCTTCTTTTCATGTATTATTAAAACGATTTCTCACTTACGGGCTCTTTTCTTTATGGTGCTTCTGTGTACAACACCGCTTCAGGAAAGCATTTCCGACCCCACATTGCTATATGATTTCGAGTTGTCAGGATGTACCCTACCCCTCTTAGAAGTTCTGAAACGTTTAACTGAAACACCCTGTATAAGGACGAATTTCATTTACCTTCTTCAAATTTCGTTTTCTGGTTTCCACATCTCCCCTCCCACCGGTTTGATCGGCGACTACAAGAATAACATATTATGCATGCTTAGAATGGACAGATCAATATGATCTAAATCCACTACGTTGCGGAGCTAAGCGTCTCAGCATTGAGTCGTACCGGTGTTGAATAGCCCACCAAGCCTCTCGCACCTGGTCCCACAGGAAATCCGTGGTCTGTGCTGGTCGCGAGTGGCTTTGTAGATCGTCCAATAATGGCCCACACGTGCTCGATGGGGAGAAATCCGAGGATCTGTCTGGCCAAGATCACACGACCACACCAGGAAATCTGAGGAAATCCCTGCAGTATGTGTTCAGACGTTGCCCTGCTGAAAAATGGCGTCAGTCATTCTAGTAAGAAAGGGGTGGGCGACAGGTTCCAGAATCTCGGTGGCAACAGCGGTGAACAGTCGAATTGCCGTTAGCGAACACCAGCGACGACTAACTATCAAAACCGATCTCTCCTCACACCAGTAGGGCGTGCGGTGTAGCGTTAAACAACGGCTTTAGAGAAATTGCGCTCGCCATATCATCGCCACACGTGTATGTGGCGATCATCGAGTACCGCGCAGAAGGGGGACTCATAACTGATGTCACAGTTCGTTGGATGGTAGCCGTGGATGTAGACCTCCATCGTGCTCCAATTCCTATTCAATGAGCAGTGGTACCTTCTAGCAGCCACCGTTACCAACATCTGTGCACTGTGGTATTTGGACGGCCAACGTTCCTCTACACGATGAAGCGACCATCCAGCATCTCGAAAGCTAATAATCCGCGCTCTGTCAATGTCGCTGAGATCCGTGTCAAACGGGATCTAGGTATTCTTTACAACCTTCTTGAACTCTGAAATTGGTTCCTGCGAGACCAGCCTACTAACTGCATCACATATACATTGCTATAAACTCCACGATCGCCACATTCGTTTTTATATCAGTCAAAGCTTCAGCAGGATTGGTCCATTATTTTAATCATTTGCATATCTCGGGGCAATTATCTGTCTGCTGATTCGTATGCACTTCCGATCATTGCTTCTCGGCACTGCAATTTCAATGTCACCGAGTGTTTCTGGAAATATTTCTGAAAATATTAAAAAAAAAAAAAAAAAAAAGTTACCAGGACGGAGGGCTAACTTCTCCCAGTCAGTACAAATTTACAACAGATAAGGGAACTATAGAAACAATTCTGCACATCGCCAGAATAGAGGAAGGATCCCCCACAAAATTGCCATGGAATCTTCATAGATTTCAAAGGCGTCCTGGATTCCTTCTGGTGGACTAGTGCTATTGGACGAATCAAACAGGCAGGATGTTCTCAGGAGCTTTACAGATGTGTAGCTAATTATTTTACAAATAGGAAACTAACCATTTGAGTAATTTCCACAGCGTCACTAGGAATACTTATATCAAGAAGCTTCCCCCGAGGGTTCCATCTTAGCCTCGTCCGTGTACAATATGGTGTTGGAAGAGTCACTGTCCCTCAACTTTCAACATACTACCATGGTTTTATACGCTGACGATCTGGTCCTCAGGGTTGGAGGAACAGATCGTCAGATCTCCAGGCCACCCTGGAGAGGCAGGCAAACCCAGTTCTTTGTTTTCTCTGGCTGGATCTCAACAGTCTCAACAACAAAACCCAAGATATTGCTAATTAAGGGCTCAATTGTTCCCTGTACATCCCCTCTCATCAAGTTCAACTGAGAATCCCTGAAAAATCAAAATCACACTTAAATATTTAGGAATTATAGTAGACCAGAAATGGACTTTCATACCACATCTCCACTACACGAAAAAAAGGTTAAAACATACACTTCAATGCTGACCCGTATCACTAGGACTGACTGGGATCTCGAAAAGAATGTTCTGCTGATGTACAAGACAGCATTCCTGTCTATAGTTTCCTAAGCATTATCAAAGAGACATTCACCGTCAAGCTCAACCAAATACAGTGCTTGTTCCTTCTTCGGATAACGAGAGCAGGTAGAACAACATCAACCCCACCACTGCAAATAATTTCTTAATGCCTCCAACTAGATTTGTACATAGCCTTCTGTGGGTAAACATATTACACAAGATCAAACAGAGAAACTGAATTCCTGGGTATTCTCAGCAGACCGGATAAGGATATTAAAACTAAAAGCAAGCGACTATAGAGCAAGATCCATCTGCTCTCAATCAAAAGAGGATATCACTAGGAAATTCTTCCCAGAAGTCAGCTTCTTTTCCAAAAACACCCTGACCTGGCTCACACGAAATCTGGAATTCACATACCTAAATCAATGGATATGGATCCATCAAGACGAAACTGAAGGAAATTTGGTTTGACACAAGATGACCAATGCCTCTGTGGCATCAAAGACTGGCCACACCTGATGAGACTATAACATCTATCTGGAATTGAGTTAAAACCTGCTAGTAGGCAGCAATCTCCCATCTCTCATGCCTTTCAATGATCTTATTTCTACCAAAGATAGATTGACAGCTCTCCTCAAAAACGCCACATACCTGTTTCAGAGAAGAAGATACATCCTGGCTGCCGCAAGCCCTAATAGAACCATCATAGTCAACCACGTAGCGTTACACTACAATACCTTATGTCAAAATGGCATTCTAATGCCGACTGCAGGAGTAGGATCTTACTCCGACTTCGACACCCATGTCTAGTGATACAGGGGTAGGATACATTTGAGCCACTCGGCGGTTCATTCTCCCTTTCTCTTGACTTTTGCACTGGCCTTCACATGCCCATGCCAGCCGTCTCACCCAGTCGAAACTGGCTGTTCCCATGCTATTTCACTATCGACCCTTCTCTAGGGCTTCTTGAGCACTAGTGGCCGTCAGTATTCCTGCTCGCCTGTGGGATATCTTCCCTGTCTGGTCCTCTTTATCTCCCTTATCAGTCCAACTCTGTCTAACCTCCCTCCTTTCCTTGGGTTCTCCCCCTCTTTACTCTCCCGTAAGAATGGTACTGTCAGAAGTCTCTTCTCTCAACCGTAACGTGGATGGATGCTGGGAGGTCCCTTACTGTGATCGTTCCTCCCATTAACTAAGTGACCAATCGTCATTTCATCTTCTTTAATATCAATTCTTCATTGCTTTGATCTTGAAGTAAATTTTTTTTCCACGTCCTCCGCTAACACCATCAAAACTTGCGGAAAAGCAGCCGAAATGGCGATTCAAGAAGTGAATCTTCAAGCCTTACATCGCAATACAACTTTAGAAGTTTTTTAACAGTCATTTTAAATCTCTGTTTCCCTGAATTCTTCATTACAGTGTTCGTTTTTATCTAAGTACCCCAGTCCACCTAGCATAGCCCCAGTGCTTACAAGAAACCTTACTGCTATCCGTCCGCATGTAACAACTGGACTCCCAGTGGGCGGATGTTAATGAAATTTTATAATTTGCTTTATGTAGAAAGATTTGTGGAGCCATCAAATCCGGCAATTATTTTCCCTCATACAAATTGTATGGAAAAAGAAATTCATAGATTGAATGTAATTTTAATGCAGTAGGCAGCCCATGCATGCTTCGCATGAAATTTTCCACCACAGAAAAAGAAATCACATTTTCGGTTTCGTTGATTCCTGGAAAGCTTTTAAGATCAATGGTAGCCTCCCCTGTCCCCCACGACCACAGAAATCTAGTCATATAAATGACAGTATATTTTGCATATTATTCTAGCACGAAAAGTAGGATCGAGGCCAAATTTTCAACCAATGTTCTTCTGTTGGTCCTTAGGAAAACTTCAGGTCCAGTTACTGTTCCACAGTCCTCCCCCACCTACAAAAATGGGCATAAATGAAAATGTTTCTGCTTTAATCGACAAGAAAAATACGGATTTCCACCAAATTTTTAACGTATATCTGTTGGCCCCTGGGATGGTTCTAAATTCAATTTCATAGCATTCCCGCCCAGTTTTCCTCACAGAAATATAAATTTAGAACAGAAGCTCTGATCCATTTCAGAATTTCAATGCTTACCTAGAATATTTTAGGAACCTTCGTAAAAAAAAACTTTCACATCGATGGGTTGACTTAGTTTTTTACCATCCCCTCCCTAAAAACTTCAGTCGCACATTTCTAAGGGTACGCGTACTACCAGTTGAGAAAAATTGGACTATTAAATTTTCTGTAATATCAGTCGCAAGTTCATTAGTGCCTGAAGGCTTTGAAGGTAAAAAATGGTGTACAGTCAAAAAGTGGTATAATGGTTTAGTGGTTGGCCATCCAAAATTGCCACTGCGTCAGCTAGGAAATTAGGAAGAAAATAGAGAAAGTTTGGAATTTTTTTCGATAAATATAATCGCTTTAATCTTCAGGTAAAATTTTTCCCCTCGTTCTCTAACAGCACTAAGATATGTGGGAAAGCAGTAGAAATGGTAATGCAAGAAGTGAATCTTCAAGCTTACATTGCAATACAACTTTCGAAGTTTTGTAATGGTCATTTTGAAATTTGAATCTCTGTTTCCCAAGAAGTTTATCTCCCATATCTCTTATTTTACTTGAAACAATTTGTATATGCTGGATTGGATTGGATTTCGGTTTTAATGGCGCTAAAAGAACAAGGGTTATAATGCACCAGGAAGATTTTGAGGATATCATTCCTACGAAAGAGGTGAGAGGATATCTTTCCTACGTACGTAAGTAGAAAACATGGGATAGACATAATATGGTAATCTGTTGGTTATACAAGTCTTTATAATGGTTTTCAAACCCAGTGTGACTTTCTACAGAAGATTGAGAAGAGGTTCTCTAGAGTTCTGCAAGGTATTCATAAATTGTAACAAAAATTAGATGTTAAATTATTTTTTAACATCTAATTTTTGTATTATTATGTTTTGTGTTGTTAATAAGATATTATTATTTAATATCTAATTTATAAAAGATGTCTGATATTTCCGTAAGTTTTCTTACTGTCTTGAACGATTCGGCAATTGCTGACAACCTACACTACCCAAACTCAAGCGTCAGAGATGTTATGAACTGGAAGTGTAAGGGTATCAATCCCATCTAGCAACGCACGGGAGAACGATGGATACTTACTCCACGTGACCAGAGGGCACTCGAAAGTGCAGCACTCCAATTTCGTCAAACATCATGCAAAATACTACCAACTAAGAATTTAAAGCGTTAACAGGGGTTGATACTTGGAAGAGCGGTTGCGGCGCATAAGCCAAACTTCATCAACCGCAATCAGCGCTGTCGCCGGCGTTTGTAAATAGTTCATAGAACTTTGAAAATTTATTCTATTCATTGGGCGAATCTTACTACACCCTGTTCCAATCAGACGAGCGGGTGTGAAGAATACCCGAACGTCTGCAGCCAGAATGCATCCTGTAAATAAGAATTTCAAAGGGTTATGACGTGGGGCTGTTTCTCATAGTATGACCTAGGAAGAACTTTGATAATGTGCGGTAATCCTCGCCTACCATCAAGTTTTGGACATTTTGCCTACGATGACAGTTCTTTGGTAGAGATCCATGTTTGTTTCGACAGGCTAATGCTCCATGCTATACCGCCGGTGCTGTTCGAGAATGGTTAATGGTTGTTTTTGTTTTGGGTTTTATTGGCGCATCAGCGACTAAGCTATAATGTACCATGGTTCGTGGATGTGAATGTACAAAAGTTGGAATAGTCGGCACAGAGTTCTAAATTAAACCATATGGAACATATATGGAACGTCGGATGAGGGCCAGACCATATCCCGCCTCGATGACTCAACTGGTTACTGTTCTGAAAGAAGAATGAGTGACTCCACCACCCATTGGTGGAAAGCCTACTTAGGAGGGTGGAGCGTATATAGCGGCCAAAGAGGTACCGTCAAGCTATTGAGGTCAATAGTAGTGACGTCATGTCCGGACCAACGTTTGTCCGTATACATTTGAATGTGCACAGTATCAAAATAAATAACTTTTCTGTTTGCACTCCAGGACGGCCAGCGGTCAGAAGCGTTCACATAGACACAAGAATACGAGAACATTACCATTACCGTATTTAGCAATCATGTGGGCTTTAACCACTCAACTCAAACGCTTGTACAGTATTACTTTATCCAGTTTCAG
Source organism: Mastigoproctus giganteus (assembly GCF_048544385.1). NCBI lineage: Eukaryota > Metazoa > Arthropoda > Arachnida > Uropygi > Thelyphonidae > Mastigoproctus > Mastigoproctus giganteus. The sequence continues at coordinate 160,037,391 of NC_143586.1, read as the reverse complement.
AAAGGGGCATATCATCACATGCCGAAGAATTATTCAGAGAGACATTTTCGGATGTCATATTTGTCCTCATATTTCTTAAGGCGATTATCTGAATTCCAACTACGTGAACTAGAACATTTAGAAGAAAAAATTGCATATACAGAAATAATATTAGAGATCGTGCAGATCATGCAAAAACACTTCATCATGAATAGGCACTTTCGACACTCCCCTCCCACGCCTTTTCGCAGTCAATAAACCAAATGTAGAAGAACAATTATCAGGGCAAACTGATAGTCATTTATGACCAAAACGAAAGAACAGTACTTTATAAACAAAACGCTTCTGGTGTTGGTGCCATATAGGAGGATTCAACGTCAATATATAAACATTCTTTCGACTGATTCCTGACCGAGGAATAGGTCGCTAATTTTATTTTACAAAAAAATGATTGCGTTTGGAGTAGAACTGCTTCCACAACTGCCTCTAACATCGTCTCGAATGCTGTATGAATTTTCCTGCTGTGAGATTTTATTCAACTAGCAACCACCTTGATTAATCAACAACTTGAAACAACTCAGAAATAGAAGAATATGAGTTCGCGACAAGTTCAGTTGTTTTGGTGTCTGCATATTTTTACTACAAAACAGTGAAACTGTAGTTGAAATTTGTGCGTTAGCAGAGAGGTAATTTGTCTTATAAATTATCATTTTTATTTTAAATATTCGCTTTGACATTTAAGAAAAATTTTGTATGAGGAAATCGTTGGTTAAAGATACTTTCCTCATGGTTACAGTACAAGGAAACAGCGCACTCACTAACGCCCTCTACCATGAAGTTGGTAATAAATGCGTAATCGTAGAGCCCAGCGTTGTTGAGATACATGAGAGAGAGAGAGAGAGAGAGAGACCCGCTAAATATAGAATGACACTGTGCGCAGAACGTGGAAAATTCCGGTAACACGCATGCAGCCGTGAAGAGCGCGCCGACCGAGGTTCGGGATTTTTCCATCACCACTGCCTGACTCATCAGTTTATCGTTATTTCCTTGGTAGAGAGCTATGGATGGGGATGCACAATGAACACAAGGTCACTGCAGCCGTAAAAGCACGTAACCAATGAGGCCAGTTTGGGATATTCCTCTGTACAATCTTCTCGTCTCTCACTTATAGAGATCCAGTATACGCCACTTTCACCAACGTGTTGAAGCGACTCGCTGGGTTCATGGAGAAGCATTAACAACTCCAATGAATAACAGTCGATGAATCACATTCACTCCAAAAAGACCATCTGCACACAATTTCATATTGCAACTTCACTGTCACCATTAATGAACTCGTGGAATGGAGAATGCAAAAGCACCACTTAATATCCTGCATAATCTAAAAGAGAACAAACTGATAAAACATATTTCTAACCGTACCAGAAACATCCATACAAATCTGGGCCGAATCCTTCCACACCAATGAAGGAGGACAAACACGTTGAGAGGGAGAGGAAACCAGGTGATCTCTGTGAATCTTTTCTTTAAGAACTATGAAAGAATTTTGACAGAGAATTATAACGCTGCAACAAAAGTTAAGAGGCATAAATGCCATAAGGTATAAAAGGTCTACAACCTCCTTTACCAATGCCCATAAGTTCGCAATAATGAAAATAAAAGTTTAAAATTACAAATTTCAATTGAAATATCTTGACGGTCTTAACTGCTTCCCTCCAACCACTTCACCACCAAAGTGAAAAAATAATAATAAAAAAATTGGCAAGAACAGCATTCCTCCACATTTTACTTTTAAACCTCGTCTTGATGCCATTATAGGACAAATCTGTGGAAGGTTAAAAAAGAGATGCTATCTATAGTGTACTAATTCAAAGAGGACTCGCTGCACCCTGAAACCATTTAATGATTATATTATACTAATATAAAAAATATTATACTAATGATTATATTATACTAATGAAAACAACGGGTCAGTTAGATTATAATGGATATTGAATTCTATCTATATTCCCCCAGGACCAAATAAAGAAACATCCAAAGGCTGGCCGAAAAACCGATGACACGCACAAGCTTCAAAAGCTACTGGTAAATAAAATGCATCCCATCCACATTAATAGCAACGAACAAAAGACCAAGCCTAGCTAGTAAGCACCAGCTGCTTCTGGTCTTTTTGAGGTCATTCTTGTCAGATAATAATCTGATTAGTTTCTTTGTACCAATCCCCATCCATGACTTCATTGTTCCTAACAAAGTAAAATAAAAAATAAAAAAAATGGCTCTGTGCAACATCCCTGGTCTACCTCAAAGCAATACTCGGTACTTTCACTTTCTCGGACAGTGTATAGTGTGTACAGGTCAAGCGGCAGGGGGGGAGCTCTCCTCCAATTCCATTACTTTCTTGAAAAATGCCAATCTGAGATTGCATGTGATCTGATCACCAAATTGATCAATACTGTAACAAGTTGGCCCGAAATATCCAAGTGGTTAAACTCTTCAAGTTCCATCTTGATTCTAATAAAGTCATCGTCATGAGCAACAATAAAACGGCTTATACAAAACAATCAGAACCACAGAAGGGAGTCATGTCTGGCCTATTGTCTACAGTTGCACTTAAACACACACTGGCCTAAAAGATACGAACCTTTGTATTAAGACAGTCACCCAGAAGAAATGCAAATAAATGCGAATTGATGCAAAGAAAACTCTGACGGAGGTGTGATCATATGTTACCTGGTTGAGTACAAACATTGTGCAGGCTGTTCGAATCCAGTAATCTAAAGTGAGAATGAGGAAAGGGTCTTATCGTAGGTGCACTTATAGGAGGAGCCACGATTCAAGAAACGAAAGACATTAGCTGGTTTCTCAAAATGCATGCATCTCAAAGTTTTTAATGACTGGAAAGCTAGTGGTTCTTTCACATCTCAAAGGAGTAAATGTGGTAAATACTTAAGTAGTAAATACTTCAAGATCTAAGCTCTCGCACTCTACGAAGGACTGAACGGAAAAATAGAACATTCAGTATGCAACAGATAAATTAATTCAATCAAACCCAAAACTGCCATATTTTGATTCGTGCCATGCGCATGGAATTGATGAAATTGGGTATTGACAGTCGCTTTTCTATTCAGAAGCCACTTTTTTCAGAGAAAAACAGAAAATCCGCTTGCAGTGGTGTTGAGAACGTCGTGATTGGAGAGTGGAACAATGGAAGGAAGTCATGTGGTCAGACGATACACTTTGTTTTGTACTGATGGCAAGCAGAGAGTGTGGCGAGAACTTCTTGAAGCAATGGACCCTGCTTGCTTGTTAAGACAACCCAACCATCTGGAGTTAGTATCATGGTATGGAGAACGTTTGGTTGGCACGGACTGGATCCGTTGATATCGGTGGAAGACCGAATATCAATCCAGAGAGTACATGAATATTTTGTATCAGATCTACTGCATCCTGCAATGTTACACTTTTATCCAGAATGTTCTAGGCACTAAAGTTCTGGCCACATATAAATTTGCATCCATAAGGATGAAAATTTTACGCCGCATCGTGCAGGAATGGTTAGGAGAACATGACACGGATTTTCACCATCTTCTCTAGTCTTCATATTCATCTGATCTGAATCCTATTGAAAATGTGTGGGATATGCTAAAGAGAGCTATTCGGCAACGAAGTCCTCCTCCGTCAACTGTCGCAGCTATTCGATAATTTTCTGGAAGAATGGTTACAATTAGACCAAAAGGCACTAAAACACCTTACAGAATCGGGGATGATATTAAGCTGCCCACCGCCTGAATCCAGTTACAAGAGGTAATGATTTTTCTGTCATCACCAGCAACAATTCGGATAGTTGTACCTGGAGTGCCCACTCCAATGACATCACGTGTGTTGGAAACACGTTCAGGATTACGTCGACATATTGACAAAAAATGATTGCGTGATGAGATAGCCATCTTATCACGCAAATGATGTCTAAATGTTTTTGAAACTACTTATATTTTGAGCATCGTCTTACAGCTACTGAATCATATTATTCTTCTTATTGGAAACTAGAAACATACTCTTGTTCACTAGAATATCTCTATCCGGAATCTTGGTCAATACTGGACCTATTCTTTCATCACTGGGCTAATGCTTCAGCATATGCAAGCAATATTAAGTAGCACATCATATTTGACCATCGCATAAAGCTTTGAGCTGCAACGACGCACGAAAATAATCAAACAGAAAATCTACGAACATATCTTCACGTTATAGGGTGATTATCAACCCTCTCAAATCAGTGTGTTATATATTAAAATTTTAAGAAAAGGGCCAACTTAAGTATCGCACGGAATTCGGGTTGATCTGGGATGATGAGTCATCCTTTCATCAGCACTTCTCTAATATAAAAGCAAATACTTTGGTAGCAACCTGAGCTATCAGATTGGAATTGGCAGGAGTAACAGATAAAAGGCTTTGGATATATCCAAATATCCAAGTATCAAAATGTACATGTGATGTTCTGAACGGAACCTCTAATATCCTTACAGGATATTAGATGTTATATCAGATTATAATTGTTGTTCTTCTAAATATTATATTAGCTTCTAATATCCTGTAAGGATATTAGAAACTGATATATCCTTATATATCAGCTTCGTCCTTATATACCGTCTAATATCCTCTAAGGATATTAGACGATCCATTCACTACCTGCTGGTGGCTGTCCCGGTTGGAGCATTTTCTAATAAACGGCAATATTTATTATTATTTTTTTTAATGTGAAAATAATCAGTCTATTCAATAATATGGATGTACAGTGCTGAATTATTATGGCCTCCGTGGCAATAGCACACCTGGGAGTTTTCTTGGAAGGAGCAGAAGATCAGGCTGGAACTTTGGCTTAAAGAAAATTACTCCGTTTAATTTTTGTGTTTTCGTTTCAATCGAGTCTCTTTGGGAAGGGCTGAAGACCGGTAACCATCCTCTCCAGTGCGACCCCGTTCTACAAGAAAATATTATTAGAACTGATAGCGAACTATCTACAAAACATCATCTTCCACCACAAATTCGATCAACTCATATGACGAAGCAGGTATAACTTTCCTGACTAACAAAGACAATCAACAATACAAGTAGATGACTTATCCTTCATTTCTGGAGCTTGTTTCCTGAGGACTATTACAATCCTTAAGATCAACACCGCCCAATGATGTATCGATTACGAATTAGTGGCAAGTTTTAACCCTCACAACTTCTATCCACCACACACGTTCTGTGTATAAATTAACTTTGAAAAATACAGGAAACGTTATAAGAAGAGACCGCAACCCATACACCACCAAAACAAGGATACAGCCATGATTCCAGATTACCAACAACTTCCCACAAAAAAAGAAGGCACAAATGGTTAGAGGCCAAAATGAGCATTATATGAAAATGTAATTTTCGTTGATATGTAAATCACTGCAGTACCATGCTCATATTTAATTCAGTAACCCCAATAGATAAGATAAGATAATTTGTATTTATGGCCACCCACAAAGTTTTAGCAACCGACTGCTCCTTCCCGCATGGTGGCACATGATCAACTCATATGTCGTAGTGAGAACACGTGTGCTAATAGGTAAATGTGATACCGCAGGTTTGTGGCTTGATGTCCATACGAAGTACTTGATCGACATGAGCAAGGGACTTTCAAAAAGGAATGATTGTTGGGTACCAGCTGAAGAGTGCCAGTATTTACGGAAACAGAATCTTGTGAGCTGTTCGCGGAGTACTGTAGTTAAGGTGTTCCAACAGTGGACGGATAGTACACAGAGTAGCAGTCGCCAGGCCAATGGCAGGCAAGGCACTCATGTTTACGGTCATCCATCACTAACAACGCTTCAACTTTGCATGTGAATATGCGTCAATGGGCCACTTAAGACAGGAAAAAAAATTGCATTTTCCGATAATTCACATTTGGAAGGTAGATGGAGGGTACACGATAAATAGGGGAGAGAAATCACACAAATGTTTTGGTATGTGGAATGTTTTCCTAGGAATCGCTTGGAGCCTCATAATCTAGGAATATGAGAGCTCCAAGAGATTCCCAGGAAAACATTACCTTGTCAAGGGATTTTCCGTTGACCCTCATTCAGTTCTAATGATTTCCTTAACTTTGCTTTTTTTTTTTTTTTTTTACTTCTTTACATTTTTAATTTTTTTTGTCTTAGGCGTTTAACGTGAGGTAGGAAGCAATCTGCCCATCTATAATCACCCCCAGGTAACTGACAAGAGGATATTGGACTGCTGAGGATCTTAACAGTGGGATGACGTCTACTACTTAGTTTCCCTTTCAAAATAACCATTTTAGTCTTTCTAAGAGAGACCTCCATTTTCCATTTTGTTGGTCTCTGAAGAAAACTCCACTTTATCCAAGGCACTCCTTTCTTCAAGCTGTTTTCTCGAATCACCAAAGACCAATAGAACCAAGTCATTAACGTAGCCGATCAGTTCACAGCTATCCCATTGCTGTCTATGAGCTCGCCCATTGCTATGTTCCTGAAATAAGGTCCAACGGTGGAACCTGGAGTACCCCACAAGTTACTTCTCTGCTGATCGCCGCGTATTAATAACTATTTTCACATATCTGTTTTGAAAATAGTCTCCCATTCTCCTATGTAACTGATAAGAACCTCTATTACTCTTAATCTACTTAGGATAATTTCCCACCAGAGTCCATCAAATGCTCCTTAAAGTCAATAAATATAGCCAGAGGGTACTTCTCTTGTGCAAAATGCATCTTATGGTGAATAGTTTTTGTCGAATTGTCATTCCTGAAACCAAACTGCATGTCTGTTCTAAGAAAGATCCTCGAGACTAAGAAAGCTCGAGGACCTTTCTTAGAACCGGCAATAATGCCAGTGATCTATAAGAACCTAGATCAGTTAGATCCTTATAAGTGATCTTTAGCAACACTTTAATTACAGCCTTCTTCCATTGTAGAAAGGCGCCTTGTGTTATCCCATTGCAGAAAAACGCCTTAAGTGATCATCATACACTTCCAAGAAAAGTGCACTATCAATTGTAGCTAATTTCTTTAAAGACTGAACCTGTATGTTGTCATCCCAGGCGCATTACCATTTTCGTCAACGCCAAGGTACTTCTTAATTTATTCTGAGTGAAACCCTGCTCGTCACTAATGCCAACATATTCATCCATATCTCTTCTTATTGCTTTTGAACTTCATCGCAGATCTAGGAATACCAGGAATGCATCCCGTAGGATGCATTCCTGGCAACATTGTACAATTTACCTCCTGCAACATTCAGAGCCCTTATAGAGTCCATGTCTCGCTAGTTAGCAGTACTAGTGGCAAGATAGTGGGTATGTCCTGTATAGGATTATATAGGACATACCTACTGTTACACAGGTGGTCGTAATGGACAGCGTATTATGGTCACTATCAAAATCTGGACAGGACAGCTTTTGCACTGCTTTATTCGGATTCTAAATCTGTTATAGTCTATTCGGTATATTTGCTATATATCCCTGAATTTCACAAGTATATCTTCTTTACCAACATATATTTATCTGGTCTCTGCGTTTCCATCTTAAGATTTTCTAGCTTTCCACATTGCTGTAATTTTCTTAAACTTCAAATGGTTATTCTTCTGGGAAGTTTTCGCTAAGCCGAAGAAGATTCATACCTGGTGTTCCGGGCACGGCTTCACTATTTTCTAAGCCTCTATTTATGCCACTTTGGGTGATTTTTCGAGTGTTTCTTGACATTGCTAAATTAAAAATAATAAACCATGGAATTATGGAAAAATCGATTTCAGAGAAATGGGGAAAATATTAAACTCTGGTAAGTATTTCCCGCGTTCCTGAAGAATATGGTGTGGGAAAAAAAACTGTCAGATATTACAAAATCAGGGCTAAGATCAAGGAGTCTGAAGATTCACTGGTATCTTAACTTCAGCTTCTTAGCTCTGACCCTAAAGTTTTGGTCACGGTAAATAATCTTTTACTACTTATCAAATAATGAAGTCAAATTAAATAAAAGCTTGTTTTTTTTTTTTATTGCTTATCTTGATTTCAGTGTTTCTAATACATACCTATACCGAGTATCTGTTTATATAATTTTCAACTATGTGGAGTACAAAAGGTTTCGGAATAAAACACTTTCGAGTTAGCTAAAATTTGTAATAAAGGGCACCCCATCTCCTTATTAGTCCGTAAAATCGACAATTTACCGGCCAGTACATCTATTTGCAATAATTCGAATCTTTATATCAGGGATTCTTAACCTTTTTAGCCTCATGTCCCCACCCCCCGAAAATGAACTTAATGTTTGAACCTCCCTTCCTTTCCTAAATTAACCAATCAAGAGATAATTAAGATGTTAAATAGATTTCATTTCTAACAAATTCCTCACATACACAAAAATAAATAAATTGTAGTTCTTCAGGAGCACATTAATAAGATGATCTTTTGTCCAATAAAGACAGAAATTCGAGGGACAGTATCTTGGACAATGCTAGGTGCATGTCATGCCTGGCATCCAATCGATTTCTAGCCTTTGTTTTCACACTGATCAACGATGAAAATGCAGATTCGCGGAGATAGGTTGTTGCAAATGGAATCAAGACTGAAAGTGCTTTCTTTGACAAACTGGGTAGGCGTATATTTATGAGCACCAAAATTCATCAAGATTTTGATGGAAGAATCTTTGCTTCACAAAGCCTTGCTCTAGAAATCTGTGAGGTCCTCCTTCTGCATGCCAGCAGCATCTATTGAGTCCAAATTAAAGTTGAAAAAATTTCGAATCCACTAGTTATTTTTCAATTCGTGTTGAATAAAGTATTTATCAAAAGAGTACATTAGATTTTCCAGATGCTTCGAAATATCGTCTTGAATCCAAATCTGGAACCATCTGTAACAGGCTCTCTCTCCAGGGAGAGAAAAAACATTTTTCAGAGTAGGGAAATCTGCATAAGTGTCCTTCGCCATGTATCTCTCACAAAGAGCTAGTTATTTTGGAAGGCAGCAATATTCTCATTTGCATCCAAAATAGTCATTTCTGACCTTTGAAGTGAAATACATGTATGAGGGCATTCAAATTACCTCAACATATCATGAGAATATATCTGCAAGATAGGACAACGGTACAATGAAACCTTGGGTTTCAACCTTTTTACATGCTTTTTCTTTTTCTTGAAGAAACATGGATCCATCCGTTCTAAGTTTCATAATTCAAGTGAAGACTTGTCCATGTGACTTTATTACACAGCGTACGGCTGTGTAATAAAGCAATACTTCACGAGCAGCTCCAAATTCCTGACAGAATATTTTGAAGAGACTGTGGTTCAAGAGTGGGGAATGTTTTCTTGGCATACGTTGGGTCCATTAATACCCATAGATTCACGTCCGAATGCCACATCGTATCTAAACATCGTTGCTGACCAAGTGCATCCGTTTATTTTGACAGTTTATCCTCAGTCAGATGGTTACTTCCAGAAGGATAATGCGCCAGTGCACAAAGCCCGAATCACTATGGAATGGTTCCAGGAGCATGACAATGACTTTTCTTTGCTGCAGTAGCCCGCTCAGTCCTCTGGATCTCAATCCTATTGAACATCTTTGGGATGAGCTGGAAAGGGATGTTCGGTGCAGGCGAACAGCCCAATCTCAAAGAACTGCGCGACACACTCGTGTCTGCATGGTACTCCATTCCTGCACAACGTTGTTAGCATCTTGTTCAATCCATGCCTAGAAGAATTCAGGCTGTTTTGAAGGCTAAAGGAGGCTCAACACGCTACTAGGTAGGTGCACCTAATAAAGTGGCAGCACAGTGTAAGTATTCACTATTATACTTGTATTCCATGCCATTTCACGATGACATTGTAAATTATATTTCATTTTAATATTAGTTTCTATATATACACTGTCTACCATTAATAACCGGGCATTTGCATATCTACAAATAACCTTAATATACAGGAAAGCTAATAACATGCACTGAAATCTTAATGACAACTTCTGGTCTCCGTGGAACACTCCCCACCAGTTTTTTTGCAAATGTCCTCCGATATTTTCGACTTCAAAGCAACTTTTCGTCATTTATGAAGCAGATTCTAAAAATGTGTCTAGATACCGTAGCCTAGTGGTCAGGCGCGCGGGTGCATAAGTACACGTGCCTTGAGTGGCCGGGGTTCAAGCCCGTGACTACTGAATACGGTGCTGTTTCTTGTATTCTGTCTATCTTGTGAACTCCTCTGACCGTTTGGTCGTCCCGGAGTATAAACAGAAAATTTATTTATTTTATTTATATGAACTAGGAGTGAAACATGGATTCGTCACTACCAACCAGAGTCAAACTAAAGCAATAAAAACAATTGAAGCATGATGACTCACCATCTCAAAAGAAGGCTAAGTCAGTCCCCTCGTCATGGCATCTGCTGGGATAATTATGGTAGATTATCTTCTATACAGATGGAAACAATGATTAGAAATACTCTGCAACTTGGTAACTAAATTACGATATCCAGTGAAGTCAAAAAGACCATTACAACTGACTAAAGGTATTTTTACGTCTAGACCTATTTATGACTAGTGTTTTCAAGGCTAATAGTGAATTAAGTAAACAACCACCACATTTGTATACCATAAAGATGGAGGTCAGGCAGGGAAACGCGCAAATTATTTTCAGATTCACAGTCAATACTCACAAAATAGAAGACACAAAACTGATATCACTAAATATATTCAAGAGTAGATGAATATACTGAAATAGAATTAATTTTCAAGGAAAGGAATAATCTAAATTTTGGATCGATAGTTGCCATTAACACCGTCCGTGAGGACTCCGACTAAAGACAATTGCAAAGTACCCCTCGTTGTTGAAACCAGGTTTGATATCAGACCACAAATGACCACACCATTTATGAGCATGCGTACATCAAGGCAATTAACTCTAAAATCTGTCTTGAAACAGGCATGTATACGCAAGGTTTGCTCATTAAAGATGCGTCCTATCACAGTAATTTAGCTCATCTACACCTGCACGATAGAGATATTACTATTTATTAATATGCAAGTGATTTCCAATAGAACTTTGCAATCATTTTTTTTAGCAAATAATCTCAATTATTTGACTGGTAACTGTGTTCATCCTGATAATGTGGTTGTTGCCTGATATCAAATCGAAAAAAAAAAGACAACCTAAAACCGGTTACCGTTTGAGCATTTTTTTTTAACCAGTTAGAATATGTATCGATTTGGAGATGCCATCCCGAAGACTCGCTTGATCGGGGGTTAGAATGGAAGGTTCATTGGAGAGACTATAGTAGAATAATGCATTGATAAACACAGCCAGTTTGGTTAAAAGTAGAGGAGCGATAAACATAATGAGTACAGCGGCACGAAGATCGCCAATGTACAAAGACCGTGATCACGTGACCTAAATAAACAGGCAGCGTTATTTCAACGACCTCATATACCGCCAGCTCTCCAGAACAAGTGCCCGACACCCGACTATGCCCGAAGCTATTCTACCACGCCTACAGTAAAGAAACGTGATGCAAATCAGGTCATGACCTCGAAACAACTGAAGGCCTACTCCTCCCCTTTTAACCCCCCAGGATAGCACACAAGAATGGTGGGGGTGGACTAACGACCTTCGTAAGATGAGTTCACGTTCCATGCGCATTGTCACAAGCTACTAAAGGACTTAACATGGCAAACCACGCTTAAAATATCATTCACGTGTATTTTGACTGGAGTGGCGACCAGAACGTTTTAAGCGAAAACGAACTGGCTGTCGCCAGCAAGTAGGGCGTACAAAATGAACCGTTTGATTATTTCGTGTAGGTTCCGAGAATAGCCGACTTGGCATGCAAACAAGGAAGTCTGAGGAGAAAATAAAAACCTTAATTGCTAATGGTAAGTCAGCCGGAGAATGCATTTGCATGAAGTTTTTATTATTGGACTCGCACAAAATAGGTCAAGAGGAACGAACTGTATGGGAGGATTGCACCGCTCATAATTCACAGAATTCGCATTTTTCCTCCGTTATATCAGTGACCTGTGCGAATGACAGCGAAGATCACTACCCTTTACCACCAAAAATTCATTTTCAAAAACGGCATTAAAAAAGGACCACTAATTCTTGAAAGAGAACCTGTTGAAATTGCCATGGACGCGTAGTAGTTATACAAGAAAATCGTAAACAATTTGATTGGCACCATTTTGTTAAATTAGACCACTTTTAATGATTTTGATGAGTACGCTAACTGGAAAGGCAACTGCTTCAAACACGGTGAAGTGGTTGACAATGGAGACATTAATCTCCTCTCTTCAGAATAACGCAACCTGCTGTGAATCCAAGTGGAGACTATCCATTATCTTACACAAAACCGGTACGGAGTGGATCTACATCGAAGGCACCTATTTAGAAGTCTTCTACCTTCATCGTCAGATAACTGTACGCATATTATGTGAACTTGCACCACTAAATCCCGTAACTATTGAGTCCTCCCAACCTTGTTTGGGTGCCTCGGTTGCCAAGTCATCCTGCTGACTCTGCTATTAGGTTACTTACACGTAAAACATCGAATGCCCGCTTTCCGGGAACAAGCACCTTCACGCAGCTTAAATGAATTTTAAAGTTAATGGAAATATACACAGTAACGTGTCAGGGCTGGTTACTGCTGGTTGTTTTAATCCACCTCCTTACCGGAATGAATTTTAGTTGCTGTTTATCAACGACTGAAGCAGTGGATACTGTGCGGTTGCTAGGCGCTTATTCGAGGAATGAATAAGCAACATGGCGGATGGGAAGAAACGAAATGATTTAAGTTGGCCCAAAAATCTTTCCTACATCTTATTTTCTTTCCTTTCCTTTTCTTTTTTACTGTTTATGTCAGTTAGGCCATACGATGGATATTGTTAAAAAAAAAAAAAAAACTTCCATGAAGATTAATTCCCTCATCTGAAGGATTGGAACTTGTAGACATGTATACATTTTCCTCAATTCACAACATAAAGACCAACTTATTTTTTTGGTTTTAATGCGTATCACAGTAAACACCATAGAAGTGTGTTTCCATCGAAAACTAATGCTGGTCAACTTACTTTTGTGTCCATAGTCAGTAAGATTAATGCATGCTCCCGGACGCATAATATAGATGCCTGTCACCCTGCTACTCAGGCTGCAATTACTGCACATTTGTTGAAGCCTCTGTGGGTAAAGAGGATGGAGAGAGTGGTATTAGGACAAGGGAATCCAGCCTCTGCTCGGATGGACATCACAGGAAACTGTTGCACAAATGCAAGAGAATATCATACTTTTGGAACAATCTTAGGAAGGTAATTACTTCAATTTCCCTCCTCATCCAATCCGCCTTTGGATAAAAGTATCTAAATCAGTGGATCTATTGATTTTGACAAGCATATCCGTTTCCTTAAGTAACATCAAAATTCTTGACATGTTTCTGGGAAAGAATGTTCCAAACGCTGTTCTACAGAGATATATTGAGTTCTTCTCCAGAAGTAGCAAATATACTGTGAATCATGGACTAGACACCATGTGCCTACCTAGGCCCATCTTTATCTTAACTCCTAAATTTTTCTCATCCTGAACCACTTTCAGCTCCTCTACCATTATTTTATAAGAGACTCCACGATTTCTGTTTCCCAAATGCATTTTCGGACCATAGATGCAGCAGATCCAAGTATTTTTAGAAGCAACAGGTCCTGACTCGAACTTTTAACCATTCTTCTCACCATGAAATCACCAGAACACCGAGAACATCATCAGAGTAAAATTTTGGTGCATTTTAAACTAATAGCTACATATAGCTTCCCTTGGAAATCTTCGTCAATATCATTTACGAAAACTAGAAATAGGTGGGGACCCAACACAAAACCCTGAGAATTCGGAACTGCTACACTGGTCCTCCCTGAAAATTGCCCATTTATCACACCACCGTTGCTATCTTTTAGCTCTCCAGTCGATGATACAACAAGAGATCTTAGCGGTAACTTCGACTTCTTGCAAGTTACATAGTAACCTTTCATGCGGGATGGTATCAAAATCCTTACTGAAGTCTAGATATATATAGTATCAAAATTGCTATAAACTGTTTAATGACTGCACCCAACTATTTAATGACTACATCTAGTAATTTACAAGATTGGTCAGGCATGACCTTCCCTAAACGAACCCATGCTAGGATATATTAAAGTTACCATTCTTATTGGGAATCCTGAACCACAGACTCCATGGCCTGCTATTGGTTCCCCCACTGTCAAGTTTTTGATACAATTAGGTTTCTTAGTGAGATCTAGTTCTATTAGGACCCGAATAAGGTATTCTAAGAGGATATTCAACACGATACTGACGAAGTACCCTGTTGAGTAGTTACTTAAAGGGAATCGAGCAGAGTTAATTATTTGTACGCACATAGATCTTGTTTACTATTGACAGAAATGCGTACGGACATTACATAAATAAATATTCTGCCACAGTTCGCAATAAATATTTAATAATTTTGTAGGTGACTATCAACCGTTATCCCAACCTTTAACCACACGGATTTTAACCATAAAAAAAAAAAAAAAGAGAAATCTCTCACGTACTCTCACGCAATAAGTATCATCCATTTTGTTCAAAAACTGTTAACATATAGTGTATTTCCCGTCCACGTATTCCTTTTTATCTGAGACAGGTTGAAGTTTCTCACATGTAACAATCGTACCACGCTGGCCAAAAAATTAGAACCATGTATTAAGACAGTCAGAGACAAGTAGAAATGCAAATAAACACATATATAAGTAGGTGAAAACAAAAACTGACGTGGGTTGATAAAGTTTTGTTTCGTTGAGTATAAAGACTTCACAGGTTGTTCAATGTTGTTACTGAGTTTTAGGAGCATCGGCAACTAAGGCCGTGTTGCTCTGTGTATATTGTCTTTAAATTGCCTGCATTCTGAGGTCGATTTTCTGTTTGCTGGACGAAAAACCCGAATTTCCAAGAGAAAAACCATACTACACTCGCCTGCGACCGAGTAAAGCAATGTTGTGAAAAAGCCAACAAAAATTCCTCCCGTTATCGACCGGATTCGCACTCAGGTCTTTTCCACCCTGTGTGGGACGGACGACGATCCTTCCAACTATGCAACCCGTTCGAGTGCAGTAAGCTGAAGCCAGATGGGGTAAACGCACGATATATCAGTTTGAAAAAGATCTTATCGTAGGTGCACGTCTAGAAGGAGCCAGATTCAATAAACATAACTGGTTTCACCAAAGCATCCATCTCAAGGTTTTTAATGACTGAAAAGCTAGGAATACCTCAAGAGCGAAGCCGTCGTATTCCATGTAGGAGAACGGTACGGAAAAATAAGACACACTGTGCAAACATCTGAATTTAACCAAACTCAGAACTGCCCTACTTCAATCCTTACCATGCGCAGGAATTAGGTATTGGCAGTACCTTGCTTATTCGGAATCCACTTGTTTCAGAGAAAAACAAAAAATTCCGCTTGCAGGGATGCCGAGAACATCGTGATTGGACAGTAGAACAATGGAAGAAAGTGATGTAATCAGACGAATCAGGACACAGGTTTTGCAGTGATGGCAGGCAAACGGAGATTGTGTGGCAAGACCCTCATGAAGCGGTGGACACTATCTTGCCTTGTTAAGACAATTCAAGCATCTGGAGATGGTATCATGGTATTTTGTTGGTTCAGAGTAGATCCATTGTTAACGATGGAAGGTTGAATGTCATCCAGGCAGTACCTGAATTTTGTATCTCAGATCTACTGCCCCTTGTAATGTTACACTTTTATCTCGAAGGTGATGGCCACTTTATGGATGACAACGCAACAGCGCTTCGTTCCAAATCGTGAAAGCTCGGAGAACATGACACGGATTTCCAATGTCTTCCTTGACCCCCACATTCACTGATCTTAATCCTATTGAGAATGTGTGGGATATGCAGGAGAGAGAGCTATTCGGAAACGAAGTCCTCTTCCTTCATCTTTGTCGCAGCTACGCGATATTCTGTTGGAAAATGATTAAAGCTGGATCAAAATGCACTAAAACACCTTAGAGAATCCATGTCGCGAAACAAAGGCGGCCAGATTCGATACTGATAAAGGCTCATTTTGGGTAGGGAGGGAAGTGTGTTGTTGTTGTAGGATCGTTTGGAGCATCAGCGGATAAGGCTATATTGCTCCAGCTCCATAGATACTGTCTGTAAATTGCGTGTGTTCTGCGGTCAATTTTCTAATTGCTGGACGAAAAACCCGAATTACATATGCAGCGGAAGTTTGGTCCCATAGAGTGGCTCTTGTAAGATTTGTAAGGCTAAATTAAACTCACTGCAAAGACCTATCCTTATCAGTATAATAACGATATATAGAACTGTAGCTACGACTGCGCTTGGATGGGATACTGTATCTTCTGGTCGAGTGACCAATAAATTTATTCCTGATGTTATTTTTTAAGTGATACAACAGTTCGAATCTGGTTTACACCAAGTTTACAGACATTGTTTTTAATAACAGGTCACGGCTCAATGAAAGTTATATCAGTTGGAACTTTTGGTTACAGAAAACGGCCTATGTAGTCGAGTGGTCAGGAGCGGGAGTGCAGTAGCACACGCTCTTTGAGTAGACCGGGGTTCAAGCCCTAACTGCTAAATACAGTCGGTCTGCCAGCAGGCAGTGGACCAGCTTGGCAGATTATGGATTCCCTCAGCATGAACTGTTGAGGAGGCTTCCATCCTGCAGTGGGTTGATAATGGCTGCAGTTTACATTTTTTTTACCTCTGCTTTTGTGGTAAAGTTGAAAGTTGACAGCATATATTATGTGTGTACAATTTATGGTAGTGTCAAGGAAATAATCAGAGAAATCAGTGTTGAGAATAGTTAGGTCAGGAAGAGATATTTTTATCTAATAGGAGTGTATTTAAATTATTCCAGGATTTGCAAAGGAGCCTTTGAATTGAGGAAACGCCTGTTAAACAGTTGAACCAGAATAGTGTGTTGGAAAGATTACTTAAGGTGTCCAGAATACTCTAGACTAGGGGTCCCCAAACTACGGCCAGCGGACATTTCAATTAGATCATAAAAATGTATGAAAAATGTATGTATAAAAATATATGAAAAATATATTTTACAGATTATTTTAATATTCATCGGTTGATTAATAGTATTGTCTTATTTGCAATGAAGCTTTGTCTTCAAGGAATATAACGTGAAACGTCACTACACTACAAAACATGCCCCAAATTACGATAAATTTCAAGGAGCTTTGTGGCAGAAAGAACTCCAAGAACTAACCCAAACTTTTCAAAGGCAACAACCGAAAATTAGAGTTTTTACTCATCAAAATTTATCTCCAGTTAGAGCTCATTTTAGGGCTTCCCAAATCATTGCCGAAGAAGAAAAGGCCTTTACGGATGGAGAACTTGTAAAACGAATTTGTTTGGCAATTGCAGAAAAAGAATCCTGAGAAAGTAAAGTTAAGACGGATGGCGCTAAAAATATGGTTGGTACTAAAATTGGATTCATGGGTCAGCTTCATAAATATCTTGGGAGTAAAAATAGATCTATTTATGAACAAAAAATTGAAACCTGTTCTGGAACTGTCAGATCTCAAATGGTTGTGGAACCTTGCCTTTTTAACAGATATATGTGAACATCTGAAGTTTCCTAATATGAAACTACAAGGACGAGATAAACTTGTCAATGAATTGTATTATAATGTTAAAGAATTTGAAACAAAACTGAGTTATTTAAAAGTCAACTACTTTGGAATAATTTTTCACATTTTTCCTAAAATATGCCTAGTATTTCCACTGAAAATTTTGTTTAAATATTGTTGCTGGAAAATTTTGCGGCTAGATTTTCTGATTTTAAAAATAATTTAAAGGTGTTTGAACTTTTTCAAAATCCATTTGACTTACAGTAATTGTCAACGATTTTGATGAGAATTCACAATTAGAGTTAGTAGATCTTCAGTCTAATGATGCACCGAAGACAATATTTAAAAATGAAAATCTAGTTCAATTTTATTCAACCTTATCTGAGTCAGATTATCCAAAAATTAAATAATTTGCAAGAAATGTTACATCGATTTTCGGAAGTACATATATACACTGCCCTACCATTAATATCCGGACACCTGCCTTTAGACAAAAAAGAGCTTTTATTGTGTCATTTAATATTTTGTGCTGAAACCTTTTGTTTTTATGACGGCTTTCAATCTTCGCGACATACTTTCAACCATCTTTTTATAAATGTCAGGTGGCATGTTCCTCCACTTGGCATTTAACGCAGTCACCAGTTCGGCCTTATACTTTGGGCAATTTCGACATGCACGTACCCGACAATCCAATACATCCCAAAGATGCTCGATAGGGTTCAGCTCAACAATCTGGGCTGGCCAATCCAACTTTTCCACACCCATGTCCTCAAACCACTCTGTTACGACCCTAGCAGTATGGTATGGCTCGTTGTCTTGCTGATACAGGTATGGGCCTTTCCCGAAGTATTGCCATAATGTTGGAAGTGCATAATTGTTCAGAAAGTCCTGGTATTGCACAGCATTCATGGTTTTGTCGATAACAACTAATGGGGCCCAAGCAATGAAAAGCAGCCCCATACCATGACACTGCCTCCACCAAACTTCATTGTTGGGAGGATACAATCGGGGAGGAATTGTTTCCCTGGCATTCGCCACACCTAGGAACGGCCATCAGACTGGTAGAGTACGAACCTCGACTCTTCTGTCCATAAGACTGTTTTCCACTGCTCTACAGTCCAGGATTCGCCCTCCTTACACCATGTTAATCGGCGTCCAGCATTTGTTGATATGATCAATGGCTTGTGAGCAGCTGCACGACCATTGTAACCCATATCATAGTGTCCTTCGTATTGTACTAGTGCTGACATTAGTCCCAATAATCTCACAGAGGGTTTGTGTGACTTGAGACAATGGCAAATTACGATTTGAGCGCACAGTTCTTCGCAGAATTCTCTTGTCTCGTGCTGTTAGTTTTCGGGATTTACCAGGCCGTTTTTTGGCATATTCAGTTTCAATTAATTAAGAAGGCACCGGGATTCATCTCACTTATTTTTAGGTTTAAACTATTTGCCGTCAAGACCCTTTATCATAATTGGTCTGAAAACATCATCGGTTACTTCTGAAACGAAGGTAAACAGATTTTATTAATCTGTAAAAAAACAGTAAAAACAGACTGAATGCATTACATCACATACGAATGTTGTTATTATTATTTTTTTCATATAAAATCAGTTTACGCTCATTTTTGAAGTTCGATGACATCGTTTAACTAAACCGAGGACGGGGAACAACTTACCCTTTGAGAATTAGGCAAAATTTTAATTTAGCAATCTTAATAACTGAACAATAATACTTAATCCAATTTTAAAATGTAATTCAAAAATTTTAGCCAAAATATAACAAAATAGATCCCTTTAATTGAAAGAACATGATGCAGCTAGTAAACTTTCAAATATAGTGTCCATTAATTGTTGTTCTTGAAGTAGGGTTTTAGGCGCATCAGCGGTTTATAACATATTGAGCCAAATGTTCCAGAGTACAGTATATTGTGTAATCGATTTGCTGTTTGCTAGACAAAAAAATCCGAGTATCCGGAAGAAAGAAAAAACCCCTGCTACTCTTTCGCTGAGACCGACTAACTTAGCCACTTTGTGAAAAAAGACCCATAAAAATTCCTCGCGTAATTGACGAGATTCTAAATCAAGTCTTTTTCCATCATATGTAGGGAGAACGGTGCTTATATGCAGAGGTGCTTATATGCTATTCACGGAGGCCGTCCATTGGTTGTGGTATGAACAAGGTGGTTGAAGTGTATGCTGTACAACCACACAAGCTGAGTTATAGTAAGCTGAGTTCCGGGAGCAAAACCCAAGACCCAGCAACGTTACGAAAAAAGTCCTTAAAAATTCTTGCACCATTTACGGGAATTATAGATATGACTGCTCAGTTTCGGAGTATTTATAGTCAATGGTGGATTTAACAATAAGCATAAGCTAGGCAATGCAAAATTCTATTTGGTGCCTTGCATAGTGTAAAAATGCAAGTCGTGCAAGGTAGAAAACACTTTATTGGAAAAATTACTAGACTTCGACTACTTCATCTGCACTCCAACTTCATTATGGAACATGGACAAGTAGGTCCTTATTAATAATTCTCACTTTTCTCCAGTTTATATAAAACTCTTTCATGGAGAACCGTATCAAAATCTTTATTGAAGTCAACAAGTATTCTTCGCAACCTTCAGCCCATGCACGGTACTAGGCACTATAGGTTCTAATACCTCTCGTGCTTTGGGGTTTCTTGCAAATTCCAAATTCTTTGTGTCATCCACGTGCTTTATATATGACTTTCTCTCATAGTAATTAACTGGATCCGTCAGGCATGACGGTTCTCTTCATGAATTCATGCTGCGATCCTCTGAGGATACCATTCCTATCGAAGTGGTCGTGTATCGTATGCTTAACCACAGACTCCATCACCTTACCTACCACTGAAGTCAACTTCACTGGTCTTTAGTTGCCCATTACGATTTCTGCAGTCCAGGTAAGTGTCCGAGGTCGAACGATAGGGAATGATGTTCCCAATGGGTTTATGCACTCATACACGAGTATAGTCGCTGAGATGAGTGGTATAACAGGATGTATACATCCATTCCTGGAGCCTTACCTCTTCGGAACAGGCCTGTGATAATATAGTTAAATTAGTAGTTACTTTCCCTATAATCATTTTCTGTTATGTTTATGGTTCGGTTGTTTCTATTTTTTTTTTAATTGCTCTAAGTATTTGTATTGAGGTATCTTGACGTTGGGCTCCATCTCTTCTCAGGTGACTCATTCTTTTTTTGTCTCTGTTAACCACTCACCCTTTGCGGTGAAATCACATATTGCAGTCTTCACTCATAGGTATTGTGTTAGTTGCAATAAAGATTGCAGGAGTTTCAGGTATTAAGGAGGGGAAAAACCTTCAAACATTTGTGCTGATGCTGCATTATCATACACAACTATAATTTCTTTTGTGGATTTCTATTTGTTTCTTTCTTTAATTCGTAAGAAATATATGACTTGTCTTTGGTGTACGGTCCAAGAGAGTAGCCATTTCTAAACACATCACTAAACACTCCCATCTGGAGAAAAGTCAGTAAATTTTCTTTTATCTAATTTGTTACATAAAAAATAAATCTGCAGCCATTGTCAATCGACAGCAGGATGGAGGCTTCAACAAGTCGTGTTGAGGGAATGGACCATAATCTGCCAAGCTGGCCCAGTGCTGGTTGGCAGATGGCTCGTATTTAGCAGTCAGACCGGGTTTGAACCCCGTTCTGCTCAAGGAGTGTGTGATATTGAACAACCGCTCCTGACCATTCGGCTACGAAGGCCAATTTGTTACAAAATATTCTGTAAATGTTCAAACTTGCACTATTACACTTAGTTTTTAAATTGCAAATCAATTTTGCCTCAGTAACGTAGTTATCAAACTTTTTTTTTTATCAAAGCAGGAGATATATGATAGAACCACTGCTGTATGATCTCAAATAATAGCGCACGCAGTATTTTTTTTTGTCTGTGTAATGTCTGAAAGACGACACCAACTGATTATTATTGCTTCAAGGTAGATACCGTGGCAAATTTTTCTCCTTTGGGGAATGCTGAATCAAATTACGTTTAGAACGATAACCTAATTGCTTACAATTGGCTGTCAAAATCATTTCCAAAGTTAAATCAGAAAGAGAAGATCTGCACTAAGTTAACTTTGGAAATGATTTGGAAATCCTTCTGCACTTTTCTGTTCTCCAACCAAGAACCGCTGTACATCAGTTCTTTCCTTTTTCATAAGTTTCTGATTGGTTCATATATCGAAATTGACAAAACTGACACCGCAAAACTATTTCTAAATCTTAGTGATATTGAGAAGTACTGGATTCATAAAATATTTCAAATTTGAAAATTAGGCAATGCTAATCGGTGAAAGTTGTGCTGATTCAGCAATTATAAAGTCATATTTTAGCTAGAAATTCTGCAATTTGTAGATCCCTGTGATTTAGTCTAAGTTGGTAATCAACTTCCAAATGTGATGCAGAAGATTTAACAAGTATTAAGTGGTACTGGATTCCATGATTAAACAAAATACGTCTTTTGCTGAAGAAGGGATTCGTTTACCCTGAAAGCTTCATACTCAGTTATTAAAAATTTTGTCACTGGATACGTTGTATTGTTACTCTTTAAGTATTAAGTATTTTTCATTCTACATAACCATAGAACTACTTTTGGATTTCCAAACGTTGGCATACCAATTAAACGAAAGAGCAAAATGTTTTATTCAAACCAAGACAGGAAGGAATGTAAATATCCTTTTTTAGCGTGTGAAATAGCATGTCTAGAGTTATCAGCTTGCATGGACTGTTTTGGATTGCTTGCATCAAGAGTTTTTGATCCAGAAATTCTTTTGCTTGAAGAGCTCATTAGCTTGTCTTTTTTCAAAACTTATTTAGGATCATGAACTGTTTGACATGAGTTAGTTATTTTCGCTAGTGACTGCTCGTTGCATTTTTCAATTTTGTAACTTTGAAAAGTGATCATGGCTTTTTTGCAGAACTTATTCTTAGTCTAGTTAAACATTTTTCCGAATACGACTAACGTGTGCACACACCCACACTCTTCAAAATGTTTTTTTTTTTTATTGAGTGTCACGATGTATTGGGGGAAACCGTTCCTGACTTTCATTTTTGCACGTCTTTCTATACAATTGAAAATGGCCACCAAATATTCACCCATTTTTAGATGAATGGCATGTGGCTGCCATTTTAACACTCACAATTTAATCAGATGAGAAGGACCAAGTGCTCAAGCTCTTCTTTCAATAAAGAGGAGCTTGAGCACTTGTTATGGTAGTCCTAAAAACTGCTACTCCAGTTTTAACAAGGGCATTGTCAACACTGGCAGTTTTGTAAAGGAATCGCAGATACGAGGAGTGGCTATTAAATGATGAGACTGCGCGCGCAGCCACTACACACCAAGCGCCAACTGTGAAACAAAGGTACAGTAGTTGACCTTGAACCTTTCTCTAGTTCTCTGACAAGTCACGTTCCAACACGCTCATTCGCTTTGCAGTAAGACAGGTTTTCATTACCTTCTGTGTTTGCAGTTTGCCGGAAAAATGACAGACAAAAGAATCGAACAACAAATCAACTTCAAATTTTTAACAAAACTAAAGAAAAACCTAGCCCAATTGAATTGTTACGTCAAATTTATGGAGAAGGTACCATGTCAAGAGCTCGCGTGTTTGAATGGCATAAAAGATTTTTAGAAGGAAGAGAGAATGTGGAAGATGATGAATGACCAGGCCATCCAGTATCCATGAAACTGATGAAAATGTGGCCTGGGTAAGGACATTCATTAGAAGTGAGCATTTAAGCATCAGAATGGTTGTATCAGAACTCAATATGGGCAAAAAACAGTTCAACACATTTGAACAAAAAATTTAGGTATGAGAAGAGTGTGTGCTAAGATGATGCGCCAAAATTTTTGAATGAAGATCAAGGAATGAGAAGACTCCAAAGTTAGCGAAGATGTTTTGAAAAAAAATTGAAAATGATTCAGACTTTCTGAACACTGTAATTACTTGCGATGAAAGCAGACTGTTCCAGTATGACCCAGAAATATATATATATATATAATGCAGGGGGTAGACAAAATAATGGAAACACTTGATATGAAAGTAGTAATTTTTGTAATGGCTGTAAGGCATATTAACAAAAAAATAAATAAATAAAAAAGGTATACAGTACATGAAAAAGAAAACCGATCTGTCTGAATTCCAAAAAGTTCAATTGGTGCACGATTAGCATGGACATCGGTGACTAAAACTGCTGATTTGTTTAATGTATCCAGAGCAACCGTATTGAAAGTGATATCTGCATTCATCCAGTATGGAAAAACAAAAAAAATTATGGAAAGAATTGTGACAGAAAATCGAAGCTCACTGCAAGAGACCGCAGCCCGAAAACACAAAACTAGTACCTCAAAAAAGCAAAAATGCTAGAAAGAGGATGCAATTTTGTAAGGAGCAGAAGGCTTTTATAAAGTGGTAGCACAGTTGGTAGAATTCCTGTCCTCCCCACACCTGGTGGAAAAGACCTGAATTCGATCCAGTCGACGGTTTAAGGAATTTTTATGGGTCTTTTTCACAACGGGGGCTGAGTTAGTCGGTCTCAGGCGCGGGTAGCGTAGTTTTTTGTCCCAGAAACTCGGGTTTTTCTTCCAGCAAACAGAAAATCGATTACGGAACAAACTCTCCCCAATGTCGGAAAATGTGTGAATCATCATTCACACTTTTTCCAACATTAGGGATAGTTTGTTTGGCGAATGCCAAAGAAAGAGCATCATCCTGACTCCCATGTGCCAACCAAACATGGAGGAGGATCAACAATGGTTTAAGTAGCAATATCTTGGTATTCTTTAGGTCCTATCATCACTCTGAACAGGCGAATTGCTGACACTGATTACCTTCATTCTCAGCGACCAGGTTCATCCAATGGGACACATTGTTTTCCGTACAATAAACGATGCCATGCTTCAAGATGATAATGCTCCAATTCAGACATCCAGATATGTCCAATCTTGGCTTGAGGAGCATAAAACTGAGGCTACGAATCGCCCATGGCTTGTACAATCACCACTCACTGTGGGAATATTTAGACAGGGCAGTGAGAAGATGGTTTTTCTCAATCTTCATTACTCAAGCAGCTTGAAACGTTCCTCCATGAAGAAATGGTTCAATATTCCTCTCAAGATAGCTCAAGATTTATTTGCATATATTTCATATAGAACACAAGCTGTTTTAAAAGCAAAGGGTGGCCCAACACCATATTAGTGTATAATTACCTTTAAGTCTTATTCAGCGTTTCCATTATTTTGTCCAGCCCTGTACGTGGGAGAAAGAATCGGCAACTTCAATGTAAAAGACATCCTTTTCGCTGCAGCAAACTGTTTGCTGGACTTTCCATTAAAATGGTATCCCACTTGTGGGGATATTTCAAGTTACGTGCATATAAACAAATGAAAATAAATATCTAAACACAACGACACGCACACTCCCACACACTGGGGTCAACCAGCCCATTATAAAACATCAAAAATAACAACAAGAGTAGCCTGTACGTTTCAGTGTTTGTCGGACGTGACGCGTGACTGCATTGTTGAGAAACAATGCATCGTATGAACGCCACCGCTGAAACAACCAAAAGAATCGCCATTAAGAGCGGCCTCTCTCTGCTTGTTTTGACGGAGGTGAACGATCTTAGAGCGTTGACTTACGCAGGCGCAAGCGAGGGTTGTGATTTCAAATAAACATATACAGGATACATTCCACAGTAAAATGTACCAAACAAACGTCTGTCATGAACGGAGGAGAGCCCCGGTATGCCCCCATGTAAACTGAATAACAGCTAATCCCTTTCGATTTCCCCTTCCCCCTCCATACAAACTTATGGTCCTCGTAGATAAAAGTATTTCATCTCTGAGGATGTGCAATTCGAGTCAGTGACACAAAAACACGGGATAAAAATCACCCAAAAATATTTAAATTTCCTGAAAAATTTAAATTAAAATAATTTCAAAGGAATATTTTAAGTACTGGGTCATTATTTGGGGATCACAATTCTTGAGAATGAATGCATATCGCTATGAGCATCACATCTGAATCTTGTTTATACTCCAACACGACCACCAGGTAAGAGGGGTTACAATAAATCAGGAATACAATAGCTAATCGTGTTTATTAGTCACGGCTTGAACCAAGGTCCATTTAAAGAGCTACTGCACTCTCGCTCCTGACACTCGGCTACGTCACGCCAGTGTTTCGCGTCTGGGAAAAATAAAGGTATCGAAGATATCGCCTAGGTACGCGATGGCTTCGGTGTTATCGCAGATCCATCACAGTCTGCAATAACACCGAAGATATCGTTCTTACTGTTGTTGTAGTAGAAGAATTTTAGGAGCATCAGCCATATTGCTCCGTGTATATTGTCTGTAAATTGCTTGTTCTAAGATCGATTTTATATTTATTGGACGAAAAACTAAGCTATCCTCGCCTGAAACCGATTAACTCGGCCACGTTGTGAAAAAAGACCCATAATTCCTCCCGTCATCAACGAGCCTCGAACTCTGGTCTCTTCCACCCGGTGTGGGGAGGAGGGTGATCCAACCAATTGTGCTACCACGAGGGAACCGTTCTTACAGAAACTCCAATTGAATGGTTTCATTAAGAGTTCAGATATGAGTCTTCCTGCATTATAAGAACTCGTATGCTAATTACAACGGAGTCTTTGTGCTTTAAGAACTATATTAAACATACACACAATTAAAAGTTTACAAATAATCGATAAAACATGTATACAATGACATTCATCTAAGTCAAGGTACCCCTTGGTTTATGGATGAACTTATCAATCAAATTTATCATTACACGAAGAGGTTGAATCAAACAACTGTTTCTCTAAACACGCTTTATTGCTTAACGAGGGCAGTTTGAAAAAGTTTGTGGCCTAATTATGACGGGTTTATTGGAGGAGTCTGGAAACATTTACTTTACAACGTAGTCTCTTTGGGGCTAATACACTTTTGCCACCTATGCTGCAATGCGAAGATTCCAGCAGCGAAGAAAGTTTTCTATTGGGCCTCCAGAAATGCAGCCGCTGCAGCGACATCATAGTCGGTGGAAAAATGGATGCCAGATAGGTATTTTTTAAAATTAGGAAACTGGTAAAAGTCCAATTGTGATCGATCTGGTGAATATATACATATGGAAAACCCAGCACGAAAATTATTGGAACCCATAGTTCATAGAACCGTGTATTGGTTGAAGGTTGAGAAGACGAGAGTAGATATTTGTTGACATTAGACTTTTTGTAGACTGCAATTTTCAGGAAAGACATATGAAGGAAGGTTGTTCCAGAAAACGGCAGTTGAATGAATAAACGAGGAAGATGAAAAGTTGGTTCTGTGAGTTTGAAGTTGGACAGTAAATGGAAGTTGACTGGTTGCGGCAAGTATTCGGACTGGTTTGGAAGAGAGGGCGAGAATTATAGAAGCCAATTCAGAAAAAAGCGCCTATTGAAGTATCTATAGAAAAGGCATGCAGCAAAAACAGAACGTCTGTGAGAAGGAGAGAGGAGAGATTTTATTACAGATGACCGATTGATCAACTTAACTGCCCTCCTTTGAATGGAATCTAGAAGCCTGAGAGAGGTTTTGGGGCACCGCCCCCGATGCAGAACAATGTTCCATGGTAAAGAGGATTTCAGATTTTTACAGATTGAACAGCTGTTTGAAAGAAAAGTGATGTCGAGAGCGAAAGAGAAAACCCAGTTTTTTTAGACGCACAGGAGCATCCAAAAAAACCTAGCCAAAAAATAAGCACAGGAGCAGAAGAATCCTTTTTAAGAAATATAAGCCAGGACTGAATTTTTGAAGGACTGAACTCAAGTAAGTTATCTTTACCCCACAGCGAAAATTACCCGGAGATCAGAATTTTACGAATCGGTAGAGGATATTCGAAAAGTTGAAGCTGTTTGGGCAGGGAAAAGTTTCTCAAACTAGAAGGTAGAATGCAATTTGCTATCATCAGCAAAACTATGGAAAGGATTTCTCGTAAATGGAAGGTCATTATATACAAGAGGAAATGAGTGGGAGAAAGAACTGAACCTTGGGGAACACCAGCAATAGTAAAGAAATTAGAAGACAGAACCATCACCCACTGTGAACGGTTACAAAGAAAACTGGATACCTAATTACAAAAAACAGTTGGCAAACCATAAGATGAAAGCTTATTTATAAGTCCTTTATGCCAAACATAATAAAAAAAAAGCCTTTGAAATGTCAAGCGAAACTGCTTGAGTTTCACCCAAACTTTTCCATTGAATTTGTCCACAGATTGGCAACATATACCAGTGGATCGCAATTGACGGAATCCATACTGGCGATCATTGATCATATGAAAGGTTTAGGCGTTGGCAGTTGAAGATTTCTCCATTACTTTAGAAAGAGTAGAAGTAAGTACAATGAAATGATAATTGGATGGGAGTGATTTGTCCCCCTTTTAGGAACTGTCTGGATATGAGAAAATTTCCAAGAAGAAAGAAAAACATGCGTGGAATAAGAATGTGTAAAACGTAAAATGTGTAAAACGTCGAACAGCAGTAAACCCAGGAGCACAGGTTCTTAGAATAAGTGGAGAAATAGCATTGGAGAACTCGGCGCTTTCTTGGCATCAAGACTCTTCAAATTTCGTCTGCTATCCTTTTGACGGAATACCACAGGAGACATTGAATAGAGTGTACTGGGAATGATAGGAGGTGGTTTACCAAGTTTATCAATACACGAGTTAGAAGGATGCTAGCAGGCCACCTTTATCTTTAGCTAAGGTGGCAATAGAATCATCCTATTTTGAGAAAAGTGGGACTAGACATGAGCAAAAGTTGCGGCCAATAGCTTTGACAGGAGACCAGAATTCCTCGCTGCCACTTGGACAAGAACTAAGTTTTCTACTCGTAGCATGTTCAAAATCTAGTTTTAGACTGATTAATAACTGCTTTACAATTGTTGCGAGCTGTGGTGTTGGAAAAAAATTAACCAGGAGATTTGCATGCCAGCCAATTGTGATATGCAACATTCTTTTCTTGAATAGCCTTAGCATATTTATTGTAAAACCAAAGTTTAGATAAAAGCTGAGATTTTAAGGCAGTGTGTGGAATAAAGGATTTCATCCTTACAAGAATAATTTCACTGACATGATCTGAGCAAACGTTGACATTAGAAGATTAAAAACAGTAATCCAGCCAAGGAAAAGAAGAAAAGAATCTCGCAGATCATGCTATTTTGCATTCTTCTAATGCCACACAACATGAGATTGAGAATGGCTACGAGAGAAAGGCTCCATTGGAGAAGAGACGATTATCTGAGGTGTATAGAGGATCACTCACCTCAGCCGCGTACTTGGAAGGTTGTTCGTGACAAAAAGATCAAGAGCGTTGGCTGCGTGGTTAGGATTGTCTGGTATTCTTCTGGTAAATGAATTATCTGTGCGAGATCATTAGTAATTGCAAACGCCTCAGCATCTTGACCAACTGAGTCCATGTGACTAGAAAACGGAAGCCAGCTGGAGTTTTGAACATTAAAGTCATCAAGGGAAAATCACCTCACTATTAGGAAAGTTGGACTAAGAAAGTAAAGTTTCAAAGAGAAGAAGCCAAATACAGTAGTTTCAAATGATTAGTGGAGTTGGGAGAATGATAGAGGCAATAGATGAATTTGACAGAATGTGGTGGAGAGATTTTAGGCCAAAGAAGATTGAAAAGAGGGGATTCCAAATTTAATATGGGGAATCGTCTAATATTTCAAAGCCGCACTCGGAGAAAGTAGTCATGGTGATAACACACTTGTTGGCAGGCGCATTGTCTTGGTAGAACGACTCCTTTGCTCAGTTTTTCTCGGCAATTTTCTTTGATGTTTTCACGCAAACTTCTCAAAGTCTGCGTGATGTGCCCCTATGTTTATCTGGACTTTCTGAAGTTACTCCACTAGCAACACTCCATCAGGATCCTTCAGAATCGGGACTATCACTTTGCCAGCAGAAGGAATCGATTTTGCTTTCTTTGGAGGGAAAGAAGGGCTGCCATTCCATTGTTTGGACTGCAACTTGGTCCATCATTTTCTGGCTGAAAATGATAGATCGACTTCTCATTCATGGTAACAAACTTTAAGGAAATTTACTGGACCTGCTTGAAAACGATGCAGTTGTTCACTTGATTTGACAACCTCTTGTGCATTTTTGATTTGGTTTGAGACCCATTGTGCTCATTCGTTTTCACTCTGTTATTATATGACACATACGTTCAGATGAGATACCCAAGACGCTGGCAATGTGCAGAACTGTCACTCGTCGGAGACTCAAATGTCTGATGCTACATTCACGACATATTCACGAATTCGACACCAGAAGTGGTGCAACCAGAGAAGAATGCTTTGGTCCCTCAGGAGGTAGTCTTGATTAGGGAAGACTCAATTGTAAACAAGAGAGGGAACATATCGTAAGGAAAGAAGATAGCACAGAACTGGAGTACAGTTCTAGATGCCGTCCTTCGCTGAAGACTGCTATGTATAGAACAAATTGGATTACTGATAAGATCCTACGGTGAATCAGAAGCCAGAGGGTTGTTATAAAAATGGACATATACTCCCGCCTAAAAGTTTGGAATCACGTTTCATTTTTCTTAATTTTAAAGATTTTTATTAAAATAGGTCTAACTTTTTTTAGCCAATTTTTATTAAAAATATTCTATCAAAAAACGTGAATAACATTTAAGAAATATTTCAAAAATTTCTAGAAAGCAGTAGAAGACTCCTCAATGTGAAAAAACATTGCAGAAGTTTCCTGACCTATTCTAGAATATTGCAGAAAGTGAAAGTATTGTTTCAATATTTTAAGTGAATTTAAAGTGTTTTGTACACTGGTGTGAAAAACTTAAGGAACAACACTATTTCTAGAGGTTACAACCACAAAATCTTTACTTAAGGTATTCTTTACTAAGGAGAGTAGATTCAGTTTCAACAGCGATTTTGGACATCAGCTAATCCCGGGGGCTCACATCTGGTGAGTATGGGCTTGGGAAACCCAGGGTCCTGAGCTGGATATCATCATTCTTCTCTTTCTTGGTGGTTCCTTTCTACTTCTCTCTCTCTCTCTCTCTCTCTCTCAGGGTAACTCGGGGATTTGTTTTTTTTTTTTTTTTTTGGCTAGGGCAGCATAAGCCTCAGGCTTCCTTGTACCATGTGGCTAATAATAATAATAATAATAATCTGGCGAGAGCTTAGTACACGGTATCACCCCGCAAACATCACTGAAAGGGATCGATATGGCGGTTGTTGTTGTTATTTGGTTTTTAGGAGCATTAGAAACTAAGGCCATATTGCTCCGGGGATATGCGGTGGTCATTCCCTGACCTTTCCGCATTCTCCGTATTTGGTGGTCACGGGCTCGAACCCCGGTCTAATCAAGAAGCGTGTGCTTCGCACTGCTGCTCCTGCCCACGGAGGCATTATGGCGGTTGAGGTGTTCTCATCTGGAGAGGCGTTATCTTGGATGGACGTACATAACTCCAGATACTGGAAGACGGTACTATAACCGGTGCACGCTACTATACTGAGGTAATCCTCCTTCATATGCGTCTGTTCCGAGGTGCACTTGGCTCCCAGTTCGTGTTTATGGATGATACCGCCACACCCCATCACACTGCAGCTGTTGATATGCTTTTGGAAAGTGAGGAAATTGTTCGTATGGATTGGCCTGCCCGTTCAACGATCTAAATCCTATCAAACAAATATGGGACGCTCTGGGGAGACGCCTAGCGGCACGTCCAC
The DNA here is from genome assembly GCF_048544385.1 of Mastigoproctus giganteus. Lineage (NCBI taxonomy): Eukaryota > Metazoa > Arthropoda > Arachnida > Uropygi > Thelyphonidae > Mastigoproctus > Mastigoproctus giganteus. The sequence goes on along the minus strand of NC_143586.1, from coordinate 160,005,946 downwards.
ACCCACCAGAAAATGTTCACCAGCTGAAGATGGCGCTGACAGAGGAATGGACGATGTTACCACAAGAACTTATCAACAACATTGTTTTAAGTATGGACGGGCGGTGAAAAGCCTGCATTAACATTAGGGGTAGTCATATCTCCTACCGAGGACCACCTCTTCCCTTTGTTCCATCATTGGCAATGATGCATCTATATCATGGCAGCCAGTGCTATATTGCCATTTTTGAATAAAGTCCCTCTGTACCGTTTTGTTTCGGTTGTTGTGTAGGGGTTGTTTCCTTCATCATTTCCGTACCTCACGAGGTTCCTTTGGTATGCTTTTTCCATATCCAGGCAACTCCTATGAGAAGCGACAGGTGAAAACTGACTGGTCCTTAAATTTTGTACACCAGTGTATAATATAATTTGAGGAGTAAGAACTGTAACTTATAAAATCGAAAACCCGCCATTAAGAAAGTGTGTTCGATGTAAATTTTGTGACAAACATAGCAAGGAATAAACGAGTGGGTTCAATAGGACTAGATAAAATCCGGTGTCTACATCCACTGCAAAACTTCGTCTCAAAAAAGCAATAGTTCATCGTCATGTAGAGATCAGAAAACCTTATTAAAATCAGAAAATCGAAAGAAACGAATGGCTTGGGCCATTGGACAATTGAAGAATGGAAAAACGTACTGTGGACGGATGAATCCAATTTTTAAATTTTTGGATCCAAGCTTTGAGTTTATGTGAGACTATCAGATGAAGAAGAAATGGTGCCATGTTGTTAATGCTTACAGTCAAGTACGGCGGTGGTTCCATCATGAACTGGGTGTCATCTTTAGAAATGAAAGGCTATAAAAACATTCTTAAACATAATGCAATATCCACTGGACTTCGATTTCGTGGAAGAATTTTTGTACTACCATAAGATAGCGACCCGAAGTACAGCTCTTAGCTGTGCAGGGACCTTTCAGCTACTATACAGCAGGAGGAAGTATTGCAAATTATGGTGTAGCCACCCAGTGGCCCGACTTAAATCCAATAAAGCTTTTATGGGATCATCTCGACCTAAGTCAGTGAAGTCTGCCTATCTTCACAAAATTTATGGTAAACTTTGCAAATCGCTTGGTATAATGTTAGTCAAGACACTATTATAAAATTAATCGCCAGACTACCACGTCTGTGAAAAGCAGTGATAAAATCTAGTGGAGGACATTGATGAAAAATCAGTATAATTTTTAATATTAATCATTTCAATATTTTTTGCAGTAAATTTTTCAGTGCTTAATAAAAAAACCTTAAAATAATTTGTGTTGTTTTGTTTTTTTATATTAAACCTTACATTGTCATAGCTAATTTAAAAAAAAAAAATTAACTGAAACTGTTGTCATATGCAGTGATTCCAAACTTTCAGGCGGGAGTGTATGTAACAAGTGAGGGCCTCTCCTATTTTTAAATAAAAATATACATAAAATTTTCTGTTTAAGAGATATTTAGCAGTCACGTGAGATTGAACCACGGTCATCAAAGCCCGTGTACTTATGCACCATAACTCTGATCACTTGGCCACAGCACAGCGGCAGTAGTAATTCAAGCAGGCAGTAGTAACATGTACCAGATACGGCAGACACTCTGGAAGAGACACCAAAGGTACAGTCACCACACGGTTCATACCAATTGGTTCGACTGTCAGTCCTAAGACGTCGCCTTGGTTCTTCTCCCCAGACCTTTATGCGACTTTTCCCATTAGACGCCATGGATTTCTTAAAGATAAGCTTCCTAGTCCAGTATAATGATGACCAAGCTGAGCTGGGAATCATATGAAACCTAGAAATACGTTTCGCATGATTTCTGAAAAAGTATGACGGTTCAAGACACCCTAGTGGTCAGGAACACCTATTGGTAAGACAGGAGAATTAATATAAAGGACTAATTCAATACGTGCAGATGGTATATGAGGAGCGTCGATGACTGCCACGAGTCCAAGACTAGGGAGTAGCCCCCCCATGACTCCTGTTTAAATAAAACACAAACCAGACTATCTCTGAGAATCAGATACTAGACCATAACCACCTTGAACTGACTGCTGACATCAGTTCCAGGGGTTATTATGTGACGTCGAATTGTTGACACTTTCACTGGCAAGTGTGAGATTGTTGACTGACAGGAGGTCACAAAACCCCTGAGCTCACCCTTAAATACCCAGGCCCGGCTCACTGCTGACGCTATATCCCCTGTGACGTTGGACTTAGATAACACTTATTTAATGCGGATATGGACTAGCCAGGGACTCAATCTCCTGAGTCGCATCCAAAACTTGACTCGTTTCCCTAAACAAGACATCTGGTCCTACCATTCCCCCCTCATGGGTAATACAGTTGGTAGAATCGCCGTCCTCCCCACACCGAGTGAAAAAGATTTGAGTTAGAGTCCCGTCGAGAGAGGAATTTTTATGAGTGTTTTTCACAACGTGGCTGAGTTCGTCGGTCTCAGGGGGTTTTCCTCCCGGAAACTCGGGAGTTTCGTCCAGCAAACAGAAAATCGACATCAAAACATACGCAAATTACAGATAGTATACATAGAGCAATATGGCCTTAGTCGCTAATGCTCCTAAAACCCAACAACTTACCAGTCGACACTTGTTTCTGGGCAAGTGTAGTAACCTTTACCTCTCGGTGCAAGTTACCGTCGCACAGGAAGTGATTAAACATCTTACCCAGACATCGAACTTCATCGTCACCGATCCTGACATAACTGACAAAACATATGATGTGGGATTAAACTGTGCTAGCGTCTGACTATTAGCAAGTGTGGAAAGCTTCGGCTAAGACTTGACATAGGAGTGAAGACCTTCAAGCACCAGGACGTACAGATGCAAGAAGTCTCTGATCTCTAGAACCTGATCTAGACATCGCTGACACTTGCCTTCGGGCTGTAGGATTACTCACTCATATCATGCCTGTCTCCGTCCCAGGCTGTTTTATGTTTTCCTCCCTTGGGATCAGCAGACTAAGGACTTCATAATCCAGTGGAATGGGATAACACTGCAGACACCAGTCAAAGGCAAGTCACAGTCCTGGAGTCTCACGGAGCTCCTGGAGCCAGAGCATACACCTGAAGTCAGGTATATGCTAGCTCAGAAGACCGCGGATACCATAATTTAAAGGCGTGGGACAACATCGCAGACACCTTTCATAGACAGGTGCAGATTTACTTGCTAGCATCATGCCAGCAAGCAGAGGACGACGCAGCAAGTGGCAACCACATAGAGAGCCCTGTCCTTATATTTCTATTACGCCTGGTGTGTGTCCCCTCCTTCCATCCACCTCTATATTCAATCCTTTTATCTCTCAACCTTAAATCCCCTTATCCCAATTTCAACATTTTTTTTTTTTTTTTTTTTTACTTTTACGCTCTTCAGCGCCAGAAGAGAATCGCCCTGCATACCTGGACCGGCTCCCCGTGGAGACGGATAGTAACGAGAGGTCGGTGGTTTCCCACGGGTGCCTGAGGCTAAGTGGCCAGATGAATGATATACCAACATAACCTGCACTACACACACATTGGACTTTACAAAGTATTACGTCACAGAGAAACTATTGCGTAGTTGGAAAAACCCGGTGCTGCTAGAAAACGCTATATACAAATCGATGGTAGACCGCATTTGGTTTATATTGAAGTCTGGAGACTGCACCCAAAAAAAAGACAGAACTGAAGAGGATTCGAAGAAAGGTAGAATAGTAGCAATGAGTGCAAAATCGTTTCTTATATGAAGAACTGCTTAAAAAGCGTGGACTGAAAAGTTTGACAACTGGACATCTAAGATATCTGACTAAGGTGTGTATAAAGGCTAAAGGGATTGAGCAAAAATCCCTTATCATTATAGTCTTCATCCTACAAGAATTAAACAATCTGAAAACTTTGAATTCATATCCACCTCATTCAGGAGGAAGGCTGAAAAAATTCAAGTCTGCTTTATCTATCTTCCACCGGAGCACAGTGCACACACCCGGACAGAGCTTCTTGTGTGCATCTCAGAGAATTTTGGCACTGATACTCCCATGATTGTGACTGGACACTTTAATGTCTAGTTCTAGACACAATCATGCTAAAGAACATCTTGAAATCCTCCAAAATTTAGGACTGACCCTACTTGATACGCTTCCGACTAGGGAAGAGCAGCTTTTGGATTTATTGTATCATAATCTAATAAACATAAAAAATGTCACCCCTCAAACTAAATTCCAGTCGGATCACAACCCAATTTGTTGGGAAATTTCTTTATCCAATAGTGCAGGTGAGCAACGCAACAATGAGCAAACTCGTCAAGCCAAGAAGATATACTCTCTGAAGTTTATTAGACCTGAGATTATTTTAAAAAACATCAAGTCCTACAACTGGAATTCTCTATACAATAAACCGGTGGAAGAAGATACCAACTTGATTGAGAAAGAGCTCTTATTCACTGCTGATCTGAGTAACTCGAAAGAGGTAAGAATGACCGACAAAACTAAACCGTGGTTCAACAAGCATTTAAAACAGGCGTTTGTAGCCAAGCAAAAGGTTTATAGGAAATGGAAAAATTCAGGATTTAATGAAGACTTCACGGAATACAAGGAAAGAAGAGCAATTTTCTTGAAAAAGAAACGACATGCAACGCTATGAAGAGGTTATTAGAAGACTTCAACATTGAAAACGAATCGTGAGCAAAAAGGCTCCTAAATTTGAAATAGAAGAAACCACATTCAGACACTAGGCTCAAGAGTGCTCTGAAAGGCTGCCAGTAAAGCAAAAAATGTCCAAGAATACCAGCTGGAGGATATGGCACAACATATTTTACGGAGAGACGGTGTCTGTTGGAATGCTTTATCCAACGTCGTTATTTCTAGAGAAGATCTCATCAATGCGATTAACTCCTTGCCTAACAAATTTACGATCGGCCCCGACGGGTTCCCTATAATGTCTATATTGTTATGTTGTTGCACATATTCCGAAACGTCCTGAGAGATGGAATCACTACTTTGTGAGACCGGTGCCAAAAAAGAAGAACCCTAAACACCCTTAAGACTTTCGGCCCATATCGATCAGTTGTTCTCTGTTAAAGCTCTTTGAAAAAGCCATCCCCTGCATTAACCCAACAGTGCTTTGCGCACAGGCTTCTACCTCCATACTGCTGTACAGAGGCGATCCATTATTACTAATTTCAAAATCCAGACTGCATACAAACTTAAACGATGGTCACTTTACATAACATCTGTACAACTTCTGACTGGGAGTTTAGATGCCCCACAAATTTAAAATCTTGTGGTCTGGCCCCGCCGTGGAGCCCGCCTCCACTACTCTCGTTGTCTCCATAACGCCCTCCATAACACGGACGGATTAAGGCGAATGTTTCCTACCAATACTCTGGGGCTCTTTAGAGACTTCAAAATAGACCCGAACAAGTACTGTAATGATCAAACTTCAGGAAGCTCATTGCAGCGGATCTGTTTACTAAACTACCAATATATTGAAGAACGTAATTCAAGAAATAAGAGTACTCATAGAAAAAGACTTTACGTGCCCATGAACTCATAAAAATCTGTACTGAACGCTTTAATAGGTCTTCAAAAGACTCTTATAGGACTGACGATATTCCTGTTTGGTAAACAGAATGACTATCAGATTCAATTCTTAGCGTAAATGGCTATGTAATTTTTCTATGTATTGATCACAACAACGGAAACGAAATGGTACAGAGGGACTTTATTCAAAAATGACAACATAGCACTGGCTGCCATGACACAGATGCATCACTGCCAAAGATGAAACAAAAGGAAGAGGTGGCCCTCAGTAGGAGTTATGGCTACCCCTAATGTCGATGCAGGCTTTGCACCGCCTGTCCATACTTGGAACAATAAGTTCTTGTTTATAAGTTGATGTTACCGCAAGAACTTATCAACAACTTGTTGATAAGTTCTTGTGGTAACATCGTCCATTCCTCTGTCAGCGCCATCTTCAGCTGGTGAACATTTTCTGGTGGGTGTGGACGTGCAGCTAGGCGTCTCCCCAGAGCGTCCCATATGTGTTCGATGGTATTTAGATCGTGGAACGGGCAGGCCAACCTATACGAACAATGTCCTCACTTTCCAAAAGCATATCAACAGCTGCAGTGCGATGGGGCGTAGCGTTATCATCGATAAACACGAACTCGGGGCCAATGGCACACATGGGGAAGAATTACGTCAGTACAGGAGCGCGCAGCGGTTACAGTGCCGTCTTCCATCGCCTGAGATCGACTAACTCAGTCACGTTGCAAAAAAGGCCCATAAAAATTCCTTGCGTCATTAGGCCATATGGAGCAAGAAAGCCCAAGGCTTATGCATTGATGAGACTCGAACTGAGGCCTTTTCCATCCGGTGTGGGAAGGACGGCGATCCTACCAACTATTCGCGTGATGTGTGCCTACCCACGAGGACGGTTTAGTTGTTCGGGGCACTTTGCCACTAGGTAGGCGATCAACTGGAAAGTCTGACCAGTGTCCGTTTGCACTCCACTGGTGGAACGAAAGACCACTGGATAAAGATTTAAAAAAGCATACAATTAAAAATATTCGCCCCTTATGGTTCAAAACATGTCCTCAAAAGGTCTAAACATCGAAAAATAAATAATCAAAAAAATATATATAATAAAAATTGATAAGATAGCAGAAGAAAAAAAAAGCAAAGAACACCAGTAGGGCACGTCATCTAGAAAAGGCCTCCAATTGATTGACAACATCTTTGGATTGTATAAGTTCAGCTTCATGACCAGGAGAGAAGAGATTGCAGAAGGGCAGCCAACGGATGACGAAGGTTTTGATGGTAGGGGCAGTGACACAGGACATGTTTCACTCTTAAAGTTATCCAGTGAAGTATCAGAAAGGTATCAGAAAGAAGCAAGTTTGGCTCGCATAGAACCATGTCCAGTGAGATTAAAGAGAGGACAGAAACAACGTGAAAACTATTTTTGCACGCAACACTGTAAAACAAAAGAAATGTGAGGAATAAAATTGGCAATAACAACGCCCTTAGATGTTACACACCAATGATCCTGCAATTTTTGAATTCAGGTCCCAGCAGCGTTTTTTTACAGTCTTAATATTATTTCGTAGATAAATGCTAATGCCAGAATAACTAACTGAAGTTCCATGAAGGATGCAGAAGCAGAGTTCCCTGTAAGCAAGGTAGCAATCAAAAGGCATACACCCATTAACTCCAAAACAGGGTGGAAACGGTTCGTCAAGCTCGACACATGGCAAGTAGCATGCTTATTAGGATAAAGAAATGGTTCTTTTGGGTGATACTTTTACTGGAGAGCCAAAACCAAGTGCCAGCGCAGTATGTACAAATATGCAAGAACACTGCTTTGTAAAAAAATCGTAAAGTTCTGTAATTAAGGCCCCAAGAATGCTTTAAAATTTGTAGCGATATAGATATACTTAATAACATTTTCGTGAATATGGAGAGGCATTCCATTGAAAATTTAGTTTGCAATCCAACACTTTTGGAAAGAGATTGGTCAAACAATTTCATGACATGAGTATGTTGAAATTGCTTTCAGGTATAAAAGTTTTGTTTTCTCTCCGAGGAGATGGAAAATATATTATAAGCAGACCGACTAACGCAGCCACTGAGTGAAGAAAGCCCATAAAAGTTCCACGCGTCATCGACAGGATTCGAACCCTAGCCTTTTCTACCCACTGTGGAGGGTGACGATACCACTGTGCTACAAGCGCAAACTGGTTGCCAATTTAAAGACAAAAGGAGTGGATATAAGGGGCCACTGATCGAGAACAAAGTTCCGAAGAGTGAGCCTAATATGGAACCCTGCGGACAAAATAATGCTTGGGATCTGGTAGAGTTGTTTTGAACATTGAGCAGCCCTAAGGCCAGCGAACAGTCTGCTCCACTATAGGGAGACCAATGCTTCAGAGAAGTGTACAAAAATGGCCAGGATGTAATTGCAATTACTTAATTTAACCTGAGAAAGGAGTTCCAACAAGGCCTCTCCAATACCCGTACTAGTACGAATACCAAACTAATTGGAGGATATTAAGAATTGTGCAATCAATGGCTCTAGTCTTCACTAAATTTGACAAGGGAGCTATCGGATGTTTTAGCTGAAGTAGAGTCAGACACCTCGGAAATCAATTTAAAAAGAGCTTACTTCCAAATATCTGAAAAGGGTATGGTTTGGTTTGGGGTTTATTGGCACATCAGCAACATAGGCTATAATGCGCATCTAAAAAGGCCCCTTTCTCTAGTTATTTATTAAACAGAGTCAAAAGAACAATGGGACAAGACTGGAACTTTGTGATAAATATCCCGTCAAGACGATCAAGACTGGGTCGACTGCAATCGTTGATTCTCGACACAGCATAATCTACTTCTACTTAACAGAAAGGAGATGTAGAAGTAGAGCAACTATAATCATCATTTAAAGTATTAATCAGCCGATGATATTCTTGATCAAGAGCTGGATCATCTATGGAGAGCAAGGCGTCAAGAACAGCACCAACAATATATAACAAGTGATAGTTTCTGCCTTGTTGACAGTAACAGAGTTCTATTTCAGTGGTGAAGCGTGTTTCTAGTGAGTTTATGACCAACACCCCAAGGGTCATTATTGTCAGGTGCATGAGCAAATTTCTGCCATATCGCGCATTTACTGTCACGAATAGCCTTGTTGTACTGATTTCAGTGCTTAATAGCTTTCCTTGAGTGTTGTACATCAGCAGTAGACCAACTCCATTGATTTCGCTGGAAAGCACGAAGAGCATGAAAAACATCTTGACGCAGAAGATGTCAAGTTGTTTTTCTAGATGAGTTTCTCCATTGAGGGAAGTGAAAGTATAGGGGGGGGCTAGGTTGGTTTAATATATCAAGTTTATGAGCAAAAAGAAAGTCCTTAATCATTTCCTTTGGAATCAGAAGGGCTTGGCATTTATTTCAGATAGTAAAAGTAGCTTATCAGAGACAATAGAAGAGAATATGCGTTCAAGGTGTGCAGATGCATGGATTTGTCAGATGTTGGAGGGCGGTATAGCGGTAGTAAAAGATAGGAGCCCATGGATGGATTGGTTGTTATAGCTTCAGGTGCATCAGAATATTATGTCTAAGTTTCGTGTGTTCTGTGGTCGATTTGCTGTTTGCTGGGCGAAAGATCCGAATTTCTGGGAGAAAAAACCATGCTACCCTCGCCTGAGACAGACTAACTCAGCCACGTTGTGAGAAAAGGCTCATAAGAATTGCTCGCGACATTGACAGCATTTGAACTCAGGTCTTTTCCACCCGGTGTGGGAGGATGGTGATTATACCAACTATGTTACCCAGGAGCGCACGTAGGGAGGCGTTGTTATTGTTACGAATGTGCACAGTATACAGACAAAATATAATTTTTGGGGTTAGAAAACAGATTGAATTGTGAGCAGAGTTTAGGGGAACGCCCCAAAGCGATCCATCTAACCGTGTATAACGCCGGTGTTCAAATAGGGAGAAAGGATTTAAGAAAGACAAAGAAAATGAGGAAAAGAATGAAATAAGGTACGGGGCAAAAAACAGAGCGAGGGGCAAAAAACTAATAAATTTAACCACATTCAGAGCAGTGAGAAGAAGCGATGGATGCAACGTATTACGCAGCAGTGTCAATGATTGACATGTGCAACAGAAGCACGAAGAGCAACTCAGAAGCCGTTTGAACGTAATGATGATCGATACAGCTCCAGAGCCACGCATCGCCAAACAGTTAGAGCCGCGTGTCGTAAGGAGACCCCCTTGTCATGAGACTGCTGTTCACCTGTCTTGGCTTTTTCTGATTTTAATGGTTATCACAAGACTGTCCGAAGACGAGAAGCCTGGAGGAGTGAAATTTAAAATTTGTCTTCTTTTTGACACAGTGGGTTGGGAGCTCTAATTCCATGTGACACTCGGGACACTCCAATTGACCGCCCTCATCCAGTAAACACACTTCAAGGACAACCACTAATACCGTTCATCGTCTGCGTGTTTATACGTGCGCGCGCGCCCCCTTTCGCGATGATTCAAATAAAAATATTTGCAGACACTATCGATCACATTGTTCCCAGGGGAACAAGGAATGGATTATTGTAGAGGTGAGGTTATAAATCAGACGACTCACAGCTCATTGGAGGTGGGGTTAATAACGTAGTTATTATTCCTACGTACTTTCCTCAAACTAAACCATTCCGATCTCCAAAGAAAAGAAGAATGTTTTTAGTTGAATAAAGTAGGCGTGTAGGAAAAGCAGCAAATTCATTTCCCTATTTATGATATTTAAATAAAATTAGTTGATTTACACAGATTCTGAATTTTACCACCTTGAGTTTCCCCAACAAGGCTTCGTTACACAGTATTGCCAACACCTGTATCGCTGCTCCCAGTAGTCTGCTCATTACACCGTGCTTATGTCCTCGAGGTAACTCACCGGACATCGTGGCTGTTTCCTCACGCGAATTGCTGGAAGAAAAGACCACGCAGTGGTCTTTTCTTCCAGCAATACGAGCTTTTCATTCCACAAGACAAACAAATCGATTATGGATAAACGTATACTATCTGTAGACTCGATATACTGAAGCTTCGTGGCTTTAGTTGTTTGGGTACAGACTCGAAAGAAGATAACTCCAATTTCCTCGCATGATGAGAGTCCCAAAAAGACCCCTTCGCATTTAAAATAAATCTAAAGGTAACAGACTACATCTCAAAATCATTTATTAATATTAATGAGGCAACCTGTTTTGAACGCAGTTTTTTAAATAGCTTGGTTCATAGACACTTTCGCAACCCTCAATTATAAAACAAATCCTGTTAACCTGGTCTTGGTCGGGGCCTTTTTAAGAGGATTATAGGAATAAATTATCCAGTTTTCAGGGAATTTGATTCGGTGTTAAAAGAGATGATGTTCATCAACAAATCTAGAATTTAAATTACCGTTTTTTAAAAATCATAAATTTTTCAAAAGTTTCTGAATTCTGAGAATAATGCCGAGAAGAAGCAAATTGTACAATTAAGATTTCTAAATTGCTTCGAGCTTCCAGCAGACGGAGTAAGGGGAGATAGAGGGGCTTACTAGGTTCAGCAATATTGCGGAAAACGGTTCATCTATGCTGGACACAATGGGAAGAGACAGACACAGGACCTTCCAGCAATATCGAAGAACTGACATAGCCGAAGGATGCTTTGGCGAACAGGTCAGCAACTTCCATTCACATTAGCAGTTTTGTTGTGACCCACGTGACCTCTCGCACAGCTCAATTTTTTTCCGGAAGTGGGGTTGCGCTTGCTAGTCCAATTGTATCGTTTACCTTCACTCTCGTTCATCGTTGTGAATGCCTTCAGTGGCATGGGTCGATTGGAGGCTTCGGTAAGTGAGAAAAGAATGTGGTTCAGAAGACGTCCGGGGGGAGGAAGTTGTACAAGAGAGAGAAAAACACATCCGTACACTCCGGTGTAATGGTTTGGGGACTATTAGGTTTAACAGTCCATTATTATATTGAAAATATTCTTTAATTTATCAAATTTAATCATTATTAAAGAATGTACCAAAAAATTCTGTAAATTAAAACTGGGGCTTGGAAAAATCAGGAGATCCGGCCAAAATGTGTGCTCCAGGCAACACACTACTCAAAAAATTCAATAGTAAGTTTGATGGAAAATAAATGGGAAAACTGCAAATTTTTCTGTAGATTCAACGTTGAGTATGTGCAGATTTTTTATGCAGATGTTGACACCGCAACCATGTAGATGATCACAATCATTAGATCTGACGTACATGATTGATAAATGCAAATTTTAAAAATTTTCATCCTACTCGAAGTGCCAGAGATATGACAGTTCTCTGGCACTTCGAGTAGGATGAAAAATTTTTTGGAAGCCCACTTCCTCCTCTTTCCTCCACCCATATACGTTTCAATCTGCACACAGTAATAATTACAAAAATCAAGACCTATAAATTTCCCGGAGGGTTGTTTTCTGGCCAAGCCTCCCAGCTTATTTACCAATAAGCGCTCGGCTAGCTGGAAGGTGTGCCTGTCCTGACCTAACTCTTCTAGCAAACCGTAGTGCATATTGATGCCTTTATAATTCTGTATGTGTTTGGGCTCTGGAGGGTTCAAGTTTGCTTTCATCTCCACCTCTGAAGCGGTAGACTTTACCTTAAAGTTAAGATAAGAAAAATGAGCACGCTTCCTTCGTTCGAATCTTCTTTCATTTCCCAGAAATTTTATTTCCTACGAGATATATACAAAAACATACCTTTCGTGGTATGATCACCTAAAACTGAAGGAAATATAGAAAGAAGTGCTAATGCTTAACTTTAAACTCCTTGCATTGTTTTTATGAAGAATCCAGAATTCCAACTGAAGCGAATTTAACTACAAAATCTTTCTTTATTGACCACAAATTCCAAGGTAAACTGTTACGCCCTTTCCAACAAAGTAGGTATATTTTGTGATCAATTAAAACGCCTTTCACAACTCCTCATGGGTGAACTGATTCTAGCCTTGTAAAATAAAATCGGCCTACTGGCAATTGCCTTTTAAGGTTGAGCAGTTTTAGAGAAACGGATTTCAATGAATAATAAACAGAAACAATTGTAAAGATTTATAATTATTAAAGGGTAGAGTTTATTGGCTAAAATGTAAATAACAATTCGTTTGTTTATTGTAATCAAATGACAATAAACTGCCTTCTGCTGTCTATGTAACAGATTAAACAGATTTAATAGACTTTCAGCACAGAATGATAATAGGGTGGCCATGAGCAAACGGTCTGCGTGTGATATTTCAACGGCACTAAAGATCTCCAAGTCTACGATTCGTGATGTGATCAGCAAATGAATGAGAACTGGTGCTGAAATCGTCACGAAATGATCCAGAAAAACCTCCGAAGCTGGCAAAACGTCATAGAGTCTTCCAAAGAATCGTGCCCTAGGAACGCAGTCGAACGTGGTTGCGGCACATCGACCCTCAGAAAGATGCGGACACATATCAGCACCAATAGTCCGCAAGAAGCAGCATGATAATCGTTACCACGGTCCAACCGTCCACAAGACACTAAACACCTCGATTAATTCCGGAACACCCCTTCCTCTAGCTTGGTGTAAGACCCGCCGTTCTTGGGACAAACATTAGAAGGAGGAGATGAATCAGATTGGTCCACTTGATATTGATGGTTTGACTGTTGATCCTGCTCAGATAGCTGACAAACTGAATGAGTATTTTGCATCTACATTCACACATAAGGAATTCTGTAAGGAAGAGGAGGACAGGAGTTTACTAAACTCTAACAGGGAGCTAAATGATTTTGTAATAACGGAGAGCAAATTAGAGGAGAAATTGAAGTTAAACATAAAAAAGGCACCTCGCGTGGATGGAATCTGTCCAGTTATATTGAAGGAGGCACCGAGGGCAGTAAGCAACCCCTTAGCCATAATTATGATAGCATCCTTAGATTCAGGGGAGGTCTCCATGGACTAGAGATGTACAAATATATCCCCAATTCACAAAGGGAGTTCAAAGGGTGGCGCAATAATTATAGACCTGTTAGTTGTGTGCCGAGGAAAATAATGGAGTCTCTGATTAAAGAAGCGTTGGAGGAGCATCGACAAGACTGCAATAATAATTATGACACAGCATGGGTTTGTTAAGGGGAGGTCTTGTATGGCCAATTTGATTGGATACTACGATAAAATAATTTCGATATCATATACCTGGATTTCAGGAAAGTTTTGACACTGTTGCACATGGAAGACTGCTGACAAATTGGAGCTGTATGGCATTAATGGCAAGTTGCTACAATGGATAAAGGGAAGGTTGAGTGGGAAACGACAGAGAGTGGGAATAAGTAGGCACTGCTCTACGTGGACTAATGTTATTAGTGTTTCCCCGGGGTTCGGTGCTGGGCCCATTGTTGTTTTGTGTATTTATCGATGAAGGTATAGCAAGCTTAATGTCCAAATTTGCAGATGATACAAAGGTTGGCAGGGTTGTTAATGACAGTAAAGACATTTTCTAGATCATGTTGCAGTATGCTACTGCAACACGATCTAGAAAAGTTAGGCAGATCGGCTGAGAAGTGGTAATTGAAGTTTAACAATGATAAATGCAAAGTATTGCATACGGGTAATAGTAACTCAAGAGAAACGGGTTCAAAGGGGGACCAACTGTGTGGTACTACACTCAGGGAAGTTGAAAATGATAAAGACCTGGGGTAATTATACAGTAAGATATGAAGTTCTTTGAGCATTGCAGGCGGGCTGCCAGAGCAGATCATGGAATCTTGTCAATGATATATAGGACTTTTGCTAACAGGGATAAGGAGGTGATTATCGCCTTGTATAAGGCAATGGTCAGGCCACACGTTGAGTACTGCATACAGGTCTGGAGGCCTCACTTTAGGAAGGGTGTAGAGTTGTTAGAACAAGAGTGGTGAGGGGAACAAAGGGAGTGCTCTTACCAAGAAAGGCTGAAGTTCTGCAAATTGCAGCGTTTGGAGTCTAGGCTCCTGCGCGGTTATCTGACTGAGGGTGTAAGTCCTTGAATAGTTTGAGCAGGCTCAATGCTGATGGAATTCTTCCACTTGCTCAGATTAAGAACCTGAGGGGGCATAGCTTCAAATTGAGGAAAGACAGTTGTAGAATAGATGTGCGGAAATTTGAGTAAAGCCAGCGGGTGGTTAATTGCTGGAAAAAACTTCCATCTGTCGTTGTGGAAGTTGATAGCTTAAATAAATTCAAGGAGGAACTGGAAAAAAAAACTTTTAGAGGGAATGGTTGTGTGAAAAAGGGTTTTTTTTTGGGGGGGACGCTATCAGGACGATGGTGAATCGTCCCGATAATGAAATTTGGGTGAGACAGCGAGAGCTTGCTGTTTTTCATGATTTAGCTTGGGCCCATTGGTTTTTTTGGACAAAATCATGAATTCTGAGATCGATATAGACGTCTTGGGCAATAATGCGTTACATACGTTGTGGCAGCAATGTGGGAACGCATTATTGTGGTCACTCGTTGCTAATGGGTTCATAAAGTAAAAATGATAAAGGAGATTTCGTAATCTATGGTAAGAGCAAGAGTTTTAGTGTCATCAAAATGGATTAATGTAGGTAATGTTACTGTGGATAATAGATCCCTGTATTTATTGAATTCTTAGTCAATTAGGATGAAATATATATAAAAAGGAATATATATATATAATAACTGAACTTTGGAGATTTATCACAAAGTCATTACCATAGATTTTTAATTAATAAATAAATATTAATTCATTCCATTAAGCAGGTACCACACAAAGGGAATGTACCAAGTTGAATGAAAAAGGATTTAGCGAGCTTGATACAACAGAAAAAGGCAGCACTGAAATAACTGTAGAGTGATAGTCAACTCAGACTTGCATAATAATTATTTAAAAAAAAACAATCATATTAGGGTTAACCTAAAACAACCTTGTTTACCTATATACATAAATTGGATGTGTTTTCTGGTTGGTTTGCTGGTCGAAAAAGCCAAGGTTCCGGGAGAGGGGGAGGAAACTTCGCTGTCCTCGCCTGAAAAACTCAGCCATGGGGTGAAAAAAGCCCACAAAAGTTCATTGTAACATTGATGGGATTGGAACAAGAACTTTTTTCACCAGTTGGGGGAAGGATTGTTATTATAGCCACTATGCTACCCAGGAGGGGGAGCATAGAGGCGAAAATACCTCTGATTGGTAAAAATGAGGAGACTTCGATTTTTGATACAATCAAACATGAAGACTGGCATGCAGTGTAAGCAGGCAGCCACGAAAACACACAACAAATTATCTAGGGAAAAGGAGGTTATAGTTCAATTATATAAATCAATGATGGGAGTGCATTTGGAACACCTTGTTCAAGTTTGAAGGAAAGACTACTGAAGAAGGAAAGCGTATGTGGAATACTGTGTTTGAGTTTGAAGGAAAGACTTTCTTGAAAGAGTCAAAAGGCGGGCGGACTTGTCTGATGCGAATAGCAAAGGGAGCGCTCATATTAGGAGAGAATCAGTCCTGTTTTACAAGAATGAATTGCATCATACTATCTTTTATGAGGGGTAATAAAATCGCACAGCAATAGTTCTGGGCCCCTTTCATGAAATGGACAATATTTATCAGAAGCCACGATAGTAGTAATCGCTTCGTCACGGGAAAATGGAAAATATAAACAAGACGGCGGCTCAGGGTCATTCACCATTCTTCCCTACTCCACACTCATGCCAATGGAAACGGAGGGAGTGCATTTGGAGAATGCGGCCCTAGTGATTGACCTTGCCTCGATAATAACCTCGTTTGTCTGAAAGCAGTGCTAATGCCAAGTGACCTAACACTTGTACAAAATTTTTACCATACCATGTGTGGAGATGAATGCTGCTGAAACGCAGTACTGAACTGCAGTTCAGTGCAATGTAATTGTAACTACCTTAAGATTTTATTACCTTTCAATAGAAAAAAAAAAATTGTACGCTACATTTCGATCGCGGCAAAAGGGGCCTTACAAATGGGGGTTACAGAGCTTAGAAACAAGGCATCTCAGGAGACTACTAGAATGCACTTTCTTCCTGGCTGGTTGAGGTTGACAGTTCTGGAAAAATTTGAGGCGCAAACTGGAGGGATACCTTCTAGCCATGGGCAGCCACGTCAGAGGTAAATTATGAATACAGTAGTAAACAATATTTAGCAGCCATGCGGACTTCAAGCATGGTCCACTCAAAGAGCATGCATTGTACAAGTTCACTCTTGCTCTGACCACTCAGCTTTAATACCAATACCGAAATCAAATTACTGTAATAATAAAATAACGGCAGATGTCCAGAATCCAACAAACCTCTTCGTAGTTAATAAAATCCAACTAATTATTCACACTGTCTTCTTTTTGAATATAACCAAAGCCAAACTTGTGTCACAACAATTTATCCCAAAATAGATCTTTTCTAGGTCACAGAATATTACGTGCAGTCTAGCCCCCTCCACCTTTTAACTGTCATCCGTGTCCAAAACCAGCTTCAGATGGAACTATTAACATTATCTAATGTATGCTTCACTTCACTTTACTTCTCAACTGCAAGGAAATATTCGCGTCTTTAGATTTTTCATTTTCAATTTAGAAACATTTCATTTAATTTTTATTTCAATTTAGATATACTGTACTGTATTTCATTTTATTTTATGGGATCATCCTTTTGCCTATCCAAGATAACCCATGTTAGTCCATAATCTCCAGTCTGACTGCTGAACTTCCCACCACGAAACAGTTTCAGCCGAAAGAAGAAATCAGCAATAAAATTGGGCTTACTGAGGACGACCATAAGTTATAGACTAATTTTTGGAGTTTCAGAAACCCTGCTATCCCTGCCAATCTGAACTCCAGCGTTCCTCCAGAACGGTGCTCATGGAAGTCGCCCGTCATCTAGCTGTATAGATATGAAGGGAGCTTTGATTCTTGGAAGGAAGCTCCATCATCTTAACAGAATCAAGGAACTCGTTACTATGCGAAAATGTACCCCATATTTCCATCGAAAATAAGAGTGTATATCATTAAACCGCTAAAGCTGGAACGAATATGATCATCCCCTATGGAAGCTTAATCCTTTTTCGAGGGAAAATAACGAGAGGGCAATAAAAAATTAACCCAACACAGTGTCTTTTGTGGTGGATGGAGTTTCAGATCTCCATGTTCTGAGTGGGAGATGACTTTTGTTTAAGATTCTTTCCACCTGTGGGAAGGTGGAACACACAGGGGTCTTGTGGACGCAGTTCCAGTGATTGTATCACACCCTCTACGTTCATGTAGGGCAAATCAAACCCGAAATACACCAAGCTCGCTCACAGGCAGTTGATCACTATGCGTTCAATTGACCAATCAGCTTAATTCATATTACAGAAGGATATATCCAACAAGAGATTTTATGCCGAATGGGAGAACCTAGTACCAATGCAAGAGATAATGATGGACAAATTTCATACGTCACATCCAGAATACAGGAAGCGTACCAGAAATTAATCAGCTGACCAACGACATTTGATTGAGAGCGGAGGGAACTCGTTCACGATCGTCACTACGGTGACTCAGCTTTGGCACCGAGGAGTCACAGTTCCTTCCACCTCACTGAGAGAACAGTTAGCATTACTCCCTCTCTAGAAAATGTGAAGCTCATTATCGTTCAATGAACAAGCTAATCCTAGGAAACCTGTTTATAAAGAAAAGGAACTCTTTTCGGAAGAATTCCATAATTTACCTAACTTTCAAACAATAATTGGCGTGTTCCAATTTATGGAAAACAAACCATTTTGCGATTTAAGAATATTACTTGCATCGTAGTATGGTATTGATGTGGCTCACTTCAACTTCCTGTGATAAAAACATTGTGTAAAATATTAGGTCGGTATAGTGATGTACAACCACCGTAGAAGAGAGACGTGCGGTTGTGCACAAATTTTCATTCCAGAATGTATGAATGAACCATCTCAAAACTTATACTCATTCTCAACAACATACAGAAATGGGAGTTACCTACAGTATATATTTCTCTGCATTAATGACCAAGCATCCAGTTGTATTGCAGATAAAGAGATCAAGATGATGAAATTAGTAGCTAGCATAATATGCGAATGATGCAATCAGACAGTTGCCTATCAATAAGTTGCGTCATTGAATTTAGTCACATTGTATGCACAATTTCTTTGTCGCCAAAATCTCTTATTTTTGCACATTCTGCAAAAACGGGCCTATAAAAAACAACAACACACAAGTCAAAGAAACGGGCCGAACCAGAGGGTCACATCCTAGTGTTCTTGAACTGGACAGCTTATAATAGGTTTGTGACTACTAGGGAAAGGTGTCATCAATCTCTAAATATGGGTATCGTGTCATCCTAGTACGGATAGCTAGTCTATGAAGGGTAAGACGGGTGACAGCCGGTAGTTTCAGTCTCATCTGAAAAAGCCATTGGTGATGAAAAGATTGAAGCAACAGTCAGACTAACTATTGGGTTGGCAGTGTGAAGATGACTGTTTTCTGATGACAATGTGTCACACTTTTAATACAATCATCTGGTTGTATTCTCTCCACTGCGGACTTGTTCTACTTAGTAGCCATCGAGAATTATCAGCTAGATTAGTGGCGTGACACCTTTTTTTTTCGTCAATGAACGATGCATTTCTTCTGCTATGGAAATGTGAATTAAAGATTTACGCATTAGATTATACTTTTATTTTTACCTTTGAACCTTTCTAAATATTGTAGTGTTTAATGGTTCCATGGTTCTGATGCCGATTGGCTCAGATCGATTCATTCATACATATACAAGGGATGTTCAATAAAGAGTGATTTTCCATGACCGTACCGCTTGGTATTTTTAGCTGAGCTGCGGAATTTAAGACCAAACCAAGTTGCATCACATAACTGCGCAGTTGACTCGTGCGCACGGTGTGACCTTAACGGTATGCTGCGCTCAAACTTTGCATCTTATGAAAACATCAGCTAAAGCGTAGAAAATGTTAAAAGAGGCTTATAGTGAATCTACGTTTCCATATAATACTACTCCAGGTAGTTTAGAATGTTTAAAGATAGACGCAATTCACTCACAAAAATCGCCTTCACTCACAAGAATTGCCTTCTGGCAGGATCGTTAAAAAAAAGTCTTTGTGGAATAAGCAGTCTAGTAAAAACGTGCAGTCCGCCTCCTCGTGGCATGGACGGGTACTAGGAGGCAGCCGTAGCTAGAAGCATTTCTGAACTCCAGCGTTCCTCCAGCACGGTGCTCATGGAAGTCGTCGGTTCTACATCCATTTCTGGGCATTTTACTCAGTTCTATATCCAGAGAGCACTATGGCGTCGTTGAGCTAACGTTCCAGAGCCGTACGTGGTAGCTAGTTGCCCACTGACCAGAGAGGTCATTGGCAGGACTGTATTTTTCATTAAACGCTTCAGACACTGTGCCTAGACTATGAAGTTTTTAGGACTTCAATAAAGAAATAAATAATAACCCGGAAAATATCATTCAAATTTTATTTCAACAATCAAACTCTACAAACTAATTTTAAAATACAGATTTCTAAGGACAAGTTTTCAGCTTTTTTCTGTTAGCAATGTCATCAGCGTTTATTGGGTGTAAGTAATGCGGAAATAAACGTTGTCTTAATAGCTTCAACACCAAATTTATAGAAAGGCTCTCGAATTTCTTTAAAAACAAAAATAATTTAACTCAGGGGCCTTTTAACATTTGATATAATGTAGTAAGGCCTCGGAATGAAGAGAACCTAGGGTCTACAAATCACCAAAAGATGGCCTCGGGGTCGTCTTTTGGTGATTCGCATTGCCAAAAACCAATCACTTAACCAGTACAGGGGTTTCAGAGTCTCCATACTGGTTCAGTGGGTGCAATAACGCATTCTTTTTATTTTTTGGCGAGGCTTTTTATTTTTTGTTTTCTCCCTTAGGCGAGATAGAAAAGAGCCAAAGACTTCCTGTGAATTCACGTCTTTTTGGAAACTGTTTCCAGTACTCTTAGTGGTCCCACAAAAGTTTCTGAATATCTCATTCTCTGACAGTTTCCTTATTTATTGTCTTATATTTATCTGGAGGCTAACTATCAGCAGAAAAATAAGCCACTTGCGCATAAATCACAAATGCGAACGATAAGGGTCTGCATTTGTACAGGTAGTGGTGTGACGTATTCAGAGTGAAAACTGCGAACACAGGTGATTGAAAAAAATAATAAAATAAAATAAAATAACTCGTTATTTGCAAGAAGACATCCAACCAGTTCGTTGCTTCCGCATGGCCTCTACATGCCATTAAAATGGCCTGCGCACCATGACAGATGTGCCTACATACACTATCACCGATGCATGACGTACACTGGCCTACAAGTATATTAGATCTTCCCGTCCCCCGACCACAAAAGTAAGCACTTTCCACGTTCCTGTTCCCTGCGTAGGAAATGAGAATGGTCTGATGCACGAGGCTACCACAGACGTACATAATGGGTTGTATGCAATCACTGTTTCCCTCCCTTTCTTTCGTACGAACACCCTCACCGGACTTCGAAATAATGAAGGCAGACGTTTTTATAGGTACATCGACTATAAAGGTTTAATTAAATAACCAATACTGCTGTTAAATTAAATTAAACATTATTTAATTAAATAGTTGGGTTGCTTGTACTCGCAAGCAGGAAAAAAAAACTGTTCTTTACTGAAAGGTGGGGAGATGTATCGAGATTTGCCAATTCACGCAATGCCATAACAAGATACAGTATATATGATTTTTATGGAAAATTGAACATCAGGAACAGGAAAAGTTAATGATTATAAATTAATCTGGTCTGAAATATTCTTAATACCAGTCTTGTGCAAAAAATAGTCCGCATACTGGATTCTTTTTAGGATTTATTCTGTTATTACAACGGTTCTCCTCAACCTAACCTCGAAACGTCATTCCTTAATTCTTTTTTTTTTTCCATTTTCTTCTATCTTCCCAATCTCCATCCACTACTCTATTCTATTCATGGCTGCCCTCATCACACCCTCTATCAACGTCCTTGGCTTTCCTCTCTTTTTCCTTCTCCACGATATCCATTCCATGGTTCCTCTAGGCAATGTCATCCTCAATTCTCTTCACATGGCCAAACCACTCCAGTCTTTTCTCCAATGTTTTAACAAACTGGATTTCGATGAAAAATATAGTAACATTGTTTACTATTTTTTATTAATGCAGAGAGGAAGAGAAAAGGTGATGGAGGTGGTGGAGCCTGGATTGCTAACTTCCGAAACTCATATTTATCACTATGCTTCTATACTTTATTTGTGGAGGTTAAACCTCAGGATTTCCTGTAAAGCCCACTGTTTATACGCCGACTCATCCTCTCTTTTGGAGTTGCAGCGACCCTACAACTGCTCTCCGTTCAAAGGAACAGTGTATTTTTCTTGGCAGCGTCCGAATCCGAACGAGCAACGTGCGTACCCAAGAACAAGCACACTATTCGTGGATCACAAACTCTATCGGAGAGAATTGACAAAGTGCAACGTCTCCTCTTCCGACAGTGTCCATTTATACTGCGAGGAGGAGGGTAGGACACAGCTGTAACCCGCTTCTCTCATTTATTCTTTCTTTCCGTGTTTAGAAGTTGCTCTTCTGCATACAGTGGCAAATAACGCTGAGGCCGACACTTCTGCTACACTCCCACACGGTAAATTCCACGCACAGACATTAGTGTAGAGGTGAGGCAAAACGTATTATCTTAGTAGCTTGACTATCCTATTTCAAACGCATTAAAGCTACAGAGGCCATCGACCGTGGCGCCATCTTTATGTGACGTGATGATACGTACGTACCTTGCATGTTGAACACATAAAATTTTTACAGTCTATTCACATACACAAAATAAATCCATAAACCTGGCCCAAGGTCGGCGCAGCACCATCAAGGCCGTGACAATACTTCCGCAGTCCTTAGGGTAGAGCCATTAGAACGTGGCACACGTGCACGAAAGAGTGAGGCAGCGGAAAGTCTGGAGTACACAACTGTTAACTGGTGTTGCGAACTTTGGATACAAACAACTACGAAAATTTTGGGCTGCAGAAAGTTGTCAACATCCCCATTGCTCTGGGGCATGGCTTTTCAGCGCACGAGATTACCATAACTGTGTCGATGCCACTGTAGTGTGGCCAATGGGTCAAGCCCAACGTGAGCGAAAGTACAGCAAAGTCAGGCAGACGCATGCTTTGTTAAATATGTCTAAGAACGATTTTAAAGAACATCAACACTGAAAATCTGTTCTTATTCTTCAGTTTAAAAACTAAGACATTCAACTCAACAACGTCCAGTCCGGTTATTTAAGACTTCGGACCTAGTATGTTACTAAAAAAAACTATGTATGTTATATATTTGTTACATATGCATGTTTAAGGAAATATACTTAGTTTCTTACCTTCCGAAACCCAAGAACGTGACTATCTTCTTCATTAGGCGAAAATGCTTCATGGAATTCGTAATGAATCATCACATGTACACACACACACACAGCATCAATAAAAGTGGCGTCACATAGTCACCTATGCCTGGAGGTTTTGTGTTCCCCAGGTCAGGTGAGTAAGAGGACCCGAGTCCAGATATCATGGGGAGGGCGAACCACTTCCAACAGTTTAATAACAGAAAAAGAGGAGAAAGGCGAGCCGGTATGATTTTTCCTCAAGGGTGGGATCTATGCTGCCTTTTGCCGGCCCTTGTAATATACCACTATGCAATATATAAACAAGAATTTGAGGCAAATAAGAGAAGTTGCCTTATATAGCAAGTCGACTTATATGCCGGAATACATGGAAATTGGTTGGTCCTGCAGCATGGGAGTCCCAATAAATCCAGCCTTGGATATGTATCATCATATCCAAGGCTGGTATAACACTGACCCAAAACAGCATATTTGCTAGGCCACAAAAATACATACAAAATAGTATACATGTATCTCACAAGGGGGAAGCTTTTAATATACATTCAAAAGACGATCAATAAGATTGAACAGAATTTAAAGCACAAAGTTGTGCTATGAACAGTGAAAATCTCAAAGCAATATTTGTGTCTAGTAGGATTTTCTTGACGAAATAACTGGTTTGATGAAACTAACCGAAATGTTTGAAGAAAAGTCCTCCTCGTAAGCAGCTGTGCGGGAGGACCTGCGCGTACGCAATGTTGCATTTCTGTGAGGAAAGTGCGAAGAGAAGGCAAGATAGACAAGCCCTAGGAGCGGTAGTTCATAGAGTTCATTCTGGAGCCCCCGATGAATAGTCATACGTAGGTTCTTGGTCCTGATTTGTTGTTTCCATAACATTGGGCTTAAGTCGACGGTAGAGATGGTCAAGAGTGAATCTTCTGACTGTGTACATCCATCGATGGATCCAATATTTAAAGTGTCTCTTCATTTTTTTGTTGTCATAGGATTTCATCAGTGACTTAGATCATAATGTCCCTGTTAACCTCGAAAAAAAACATACTAACCTCGCAGGAGACCGACTAACTCAGCCAGGTTGCGAAAAAACCCATAAAAATTCCTCGCATCATTGATGAGGTTCCAACTGAGGTCTTTTCTACCCGGAGTAGGGAAGACTGCGATTATGCACTTACCGCAAGAGGACATCTTCAAGTATGTGTCGGATATAGAAGACCAAACAGCCAAAGCACAGAGCGGTATTGGCACATGACGGACAATTGTACGCAGTGCAAGACCACATTTGGGTCATGACATCGAACTCCTATCTAATGATCCATAATGCTGCGTACATAATTGCCTTGCTGAGAGTGAAATGCCGAGAGAAGGAATCTTCATCCAAGAAGACAATAATAAATATACAGCCTTTATATTTAATATATATTTTCACATTAAATACACACGTTATATTAAGAAAATGTTTACACACCTATTAATGAATGCAGAGTTACCAGTCCATAGTTTACCAAACATTATTTTTCTTATCTTCATTCATTTTGTGATTTCCTTACTATGAACAACAACAGGCTGACTTGAGGAGGTTTATCTTTAAAGCCGAGGATTTCAAGGTAATTCTCCAAATATTGGATTTACGTAGAACTCTATAGGATCAAGATCGTTCCAATAATTTATAGGATCAAGATCAGCTCTGGTTGTCTGTAGGAAAAAATTAATTTTGCTACTCTATTTGCGCAAGTATTGCAAAGAAATTAAATTGGATTTCTCATTAAAATTTGGAGGTGTTGAACATAAATATAAAGTCTAGCGAGCTGGGCTTTATATTTATTTAAGCTCAGTTATGCTAAAATTGTCATTGATCCATGCATTAGAACAACAAAATCTGTAAATCGCACAAGAGTGCAGTCAAGGGATTCTAGAAATCCATAATAAACCCAATAACCATTACGCAAAAGCAAAGAATAATCTGTACAGAATTTCTGCAAGGAAGGCATTAAGAAGTGCGCCATGACAATATTACAGAATACAGGTTTTTCAAACTGGGCTCCCTCAGGGCCTGTCGTGGTTCCATGACACTTTTAATGAGAGAGTTGGATAGCGAATAGATGCTTATGCTAACTTGTTGCAGCACGTGTTCGAACTAGTTTGGAAGAGAGTGGAATGGAAGAATTACAGATGCCAAAAACAGTGACCATGGAGGTATCTACAGAAAAGGTGTGCAGCATAATAATTTATAAATTCGGGATAAGGAGAGGTATTAATTCCTCTAGTAGTAAATGTTTTTTTTTTTTTTTTTTGTAGCTGTTTTACTACTTTTTTCTTCATCTAGCTTTATGTTTATCTTTATTCTTCCCGCTGGAAAAGCGATGTGGGAGAAGAGTCATTCGCCCATCTGTACTTTTCTATCAACCGGGTCAATAGTTCGTGTCACTTGTTAGATTTGAAAATTAAGGGTTTTGAATGCAGTTTATTTTGTATAAATTTCTCTTTGCGCTTTTTAAAAATACCTCTCCAACTAGCGAGCACCTGCAGTTAAAACAAAAAAAGTTAATGGCTCCTCAAAATATGTCCTCCCCACAAGCCTTGTAACTACCAAACCACCCGTATGCTAGGAAGCAATTCGATTCACCATACACCCCATCCCATGAGTTAAGAACTGCTCTTCTCAATATTACCTATGATGTTACTGAAGCCTACTCCAGAGAGAGATCATCAATAACATTAAGACCCTTGAACGCTCCCTAAACAGCATGAGAACCCGTTGCGAGTCATAATATAAAACCCACGAGATTCATGAATGACCTCCCCACCCCTCGTGTTGCTTAAATATCACCTGGAGGCATTTAGCAATCTGACGGGGGTGCAAATTTATATCTCGCATGAAACTTGATCCATTTTAGGCGCCTAGCATACTGAGGAGTCCGCATTATGCTAGCATAAACTAGACTCCTATTAAATAGATTTTCATAAACTTCTACATTTGAACTTCATAGAACGATTTGTTATGGCATTCCAAATATTATTGAAATCGGACTAATTATAGACAAAGAAACAGTAATCTAACAATTACTATTTCTTTGTCGATCAGTCCACTTTTAATAACTTGACTCCTAGTGAATGGATTTTCAAGAAATTTTAAATTTATCTCTGTGACAAAGATTTGTTGAGTCATTCCAAATTTAATTAAAATTGGATGAACAGAAATCTGGAAATATTATTTCTTTCTTTCCCACCCTGCATATCGTATATTGTATCTGAAGCACCGGATATTGGAATCTTCATTGTATAGTTATTATAACTTACAGATTACAAATATTACGTTCTGCATGATGGAAATAACATTAACAATTATTATGGATATCTCGTAACAGAATAATACAGAGATATCTATTAAATATCTATCAAATCTATATAGAGTCACAGTAAGCAAGAGAGAGGCAAATTTTCGCAAGTGAGCAGGTTCAAATTAATTCATTGATTGCTGAATCAATTCAGACAAGGCAGATTAGCGACTTGCAGATGAAGCCCTAATTGGAATACTGACTCAATCACCTTTCAGAATTGCTTGAAGGCCAACAATTACGGGGAGAAAAATAACATAATTTCTGCAAGGATAGCCCTTGTATATTTGCTTTCCTCCACAAATTATTTCATATACGCATCCAGACCGTGGAAGCATTTCAGCAGGCAGGAACCTGTCTCCAATATGGTGCCAATTCAGGTATGACAAGGCTATCAGGGTGTGAAAGATTCTCCAGTGGCATAATTCCTAGATGTTTGTGGAGAAAATATGGCATGGCATGTCATCATCTTCACAGTAGCGCACAGCCTTTTCACGTTTAGCCTGGTATACTGCTGGTTCTGTCCCAACTGTGGTTCTGACTTGAGGTGGCAACTTGTGCTTGTAGTTCAGCCATTTCAGAAGGCAACGTCCTTCTGAATAAAAGAGGTCATAGGGTGCAGCAGAAGCCCAAATTTCTGAAGCATACAACGCTATTGAGTGAATAATCCTGTACGTATATTCAAATGAGGTCGCCCAATGTGATATAAAGCAAGTGTTGCTTTACAGCCCACCTCAGCTGACTGAATCAAATATAAAACATTTTTTATTTCCGTGCACTAATTAGAAGAATGAATGAGCAATATGGCGGATGTACAGAAACCAGAAACGAAATGTTCTCTGTTCGCGCATTAAAGCTATTGCATGAAGTACTACATTTTTTTAATGCGCCTAAAATGTAACGCATTGCGTACATTGGCTGACTTGTTTGGTTTCACTTAATCTAATTCAAGACTAAAAAAATCTTTATATTCAATATAAGTAAGTAATATAATAATTTTCATATTTCTGATTCTTTCAGTTTATACTGTAATGCGAAACCATATCTTTGGATTATTCACCACAACAGCAACGAGAAATGAAAGGCGACAGCCCTCTGTTCCAGCTCCATGCATTTTTTATAACTGTAATGCGAGGAGTTCCAATTCACAAACGTTTCACAAAAATGTTTGTGAATTGGAACTGGCTATAATTTACAATTATAACAAATTAAAAAGTTCCACACTTCATTTTTAAAAGTAGGCTGCAGGAAGCCCGTGTGAGAGAATTACCGTTGAGGAAGAAGACAAGGAGGCGTTTTCCTTGTTCGAATTCAGCCCCTTCCTCCTTTGAGATTTGGGGTCATTTTCAGTCCCGGGACCAGGTACTGCAGCACGTAAAAACGGCTCTGAATGCAGTAATCGTTAAATAAGACTGGATCTCATGTGTATAGTAATCGAATGACCATCCATACATATACAATTTCAGCTTTTCAGGAAAAAAATAAAATAAAAGAGTAGGCTGATGTTCATTCGATTTGTTTTTGTTTCCATCTGTTGTAGCACGTTGTGAACTCTTTCCAAATCCTAAGGTAGAGGAGGAATAATCTTAAGACGTGCATTATAAAGCATTTCTTTCGTATTTTAAGTTCACAACTTCCAAGTTACTGTTTGAATACTCATACAAACACTTATACAGAATTTTACTACGTTTTTCATTTGAATGGTCTCTTGCCTTTCGATTGCAGACATTTTCTATCGCTCCAAAAGTTGCTCAGTGCAGGGTTTATGATTACGTGTTTCAGTTACTCATAAGGAACGGGTTCGCTGAATCTCCACACGTTTAAAAACTGAACTCCTTTTAAAGCATATCCACTTTTTTCTTCTCTGCTTAGTAGTGAAAATTAAAAATAAAATTTCAAATCTTTGGAAACAAACGGAAATTTTTGAAATAACGAACGATCGCGTTCACTCATAATTTGACTTATTTCAGACTACTGGTAACTGAACTTGCTCCAAGAAGCGCTATTGTTTTTCCGATAGTGGAGGAATTTACTACTAGCACCGTACAAAATATTTACAAGGTGTTAACTGTTATGAGAACTCAGTTGTTCAATGAAGTTTATATCTACCCTGCATAAAATACGGGTCATTAATTATGAGCTGACTGCCGTCTTCTGGAAAAAGTCTAGGACCTTAACAGAGGTTTAGGGGGGTCAACACCCAATATACGGGAACAAACATGACATAGTGGGGCGAATATGACATTTGTAAAGAATGAACAGATGCTTACTACTGCAGAGAGAAAAAAAGAAAACCCAGATTTCTGTATGCAGAGGAAGCAATATTTGTGGTGTTTATGCAAACAAAGATTACAAGTAAGAGTTACCGCTAGTATAAAAAGGAGCCATTACATAGTATTTCTCCTCCCCGTGGAAGAGTTAAGTTGGTTCGGGTATGGGATCTCGTTGACCCCTCCCCACTGAAACCCAAGGTGTATGCCCAGCAACAGAAAAACGACTATAAAATACACACCATAAGACCAATTGTGGCCAATGTGAATGCTTTCCCTCCAGCGCGGATTCGTCTGTTCTATCCTATGAATTCTGCCCCTTGTAGCAGCTTCACGTCTGCCACTGGAGAAATCTGGGTTCCTCAGATCTCTTTAACTACAGGAATTTCTGAAGTCCTCTTCATTCGAGGCAGATGGAAGTAAAGTCCTCAAGTGAGTTTTTCAGTCCGTTTGTTGGTTGTTGTAGGGTTTTAGGTGCATCTGTGTAATCTCTGTTAACTGCGTGTGTTCAGTTAACTCTTTTTACTCTTTGCTGGATGAAAAACCAGATTTTTTTGCGGGGAAAAAACCATGCTCTCCTCGCTCGAGATTGTCTAACTTGGTAATGTTGTGAAAAACTCATACATGTTCCTTCCATCATTGACGGAATTCGAACTCTTTTTTACCAAGTGTGGGGAGGACGGTGATTACACCAACTGCTCTATCGAGGGATTTTTCAGTCCGTACAGCATGCATTTAAATATCCAGCGCATTTTAGAAGAAAAGTGTTGCTAATAATTAATAAACTAAGCTTCATAAGTCCCAAAGATGTTGCTAAAATTATTTCTCCATGGAAATAAATCGTAATTAACCCAAATATACTTGGGCAAAATGATATTCCTGAGATCTGTTAATTGCATTTAGTAACAATCATCGTGCATTCGCACAGCAAAAGAGGAATACAGGGAACTTTGAGGATATCTATAACCAGTGATGCCACCCAAATAATAGGATGCCACCAGTTTAAAACCATAGACTTTGTTTATATATTGCTTCAGGGCTTGTAATTTGTGGTTCGAACAACCTTGCATGATATCCATCGGAGAGTATCACAATCATTTGGGAAGTATTTACACTGTATTGGTAAATATTAGCATTCGTTTACCATATGGCAAGCAGTAATTTTATTCTGAACCAGAGATACTTCTGGTAAATGAAGACCCGTCAAATCCACACACACTACTGTTAAATATAGTTTTTTCATAATTATATTTTTTTATAATTTAATTATAAGTTTTATAATTACTTAATTGCATAATTTTATATAAAAGAAAAAATTCATTTTCATTACTGATATTTGCTTTGCGCTAATTTTGAATCTTCTGTATTACAACTGATTCTGTTCAAAACATGAAGAATAGTTAAAGTTACGTGCGCGATCTGTAGTGCCTTGCAATGTTTAACAAATTATCCCTCCCCCCCCTCATGCACCTTGGATTTTCCGCCTATCTATCTAGTTGGACTGCTGACTGAAGAGTTTTGGAGTCAGGAATTTTCTAGATCTTACTGAAATTTCCGGGAATTTTGAAGTGCAATAGCAAGTTTCTGGGAGTTTCTATACTATTCTACTTCCACCTGTTCCCTGTGAGTCAATTGGATATAAAAAGCAAACCTCCCAGGCAGGTCAATCAATCGGAATTATATGTATGTGTGTGTGCGAGTTGACGTTGTCACATAGTAAAATCGTGAACTGCTTTTAAAATGTCGCATTAGTGCCGTAAATTGACGTAAATCATCGCTATGGGTGCGATGATTATTACACTCCTATTAAAGAAACCATATGAACTTTATTTTAGCTGCAAATCAGGACAAGTAGGTGCCTCATATGCTGCACTAATTTCTTCTTGTTTCAGAGGCTAATTAAAAAACAAAATATCATTACCATTCATTGTTCTCAGTGTGGAAGCGGCCAATCATGTCAACGACTATTTTTGCATACCATCATTATACAGAGAGATGAAAAGGTAAACACAGGAAAACAATTCAGTATCTGAATATCCTGTTAGCCATTAGACCAGTTAGTCACAGTGACGAACTACCTGTTCCTGTTTCTCTAGAAACCTGGTCATTAGAAGAAGAAAACTCAGATTACCAGACGGCAGTAGTCCATATGCAAATACAAATGCCCAGACTCAAACAAACCTCATCTTATAACACAAAGCAAATTAAACAACTTCGCGTGAGATTTAAATCTAAAAGGCAGAACTTCTGAGGGTAGGCTGAAGGACAAGATTTATTGAAAAACAAGATAGAACCACACCAGTATTTCGTAAACGACAAAAAGCATATTTCTTATTTTGATATGGAAGATTCACTCTTCTACGGCGAGGGCCCGGCCTGTGGCCACGACCACTCCTCTGCGCATCTATATTGGTCGGTCACGCTGTCCACATGAAAGAATCCCAAGAATGGAAACTCTTAAGAAATGTGTGATTCAAACGTAGTCATAATACAACTGAGTCACGAAATGATTGCATGTGCTCGACATCTTTTCAGTGTCTTTGGAAAGACGAAAGATTCGACTTGATCACAGTAACATAAGGCATCCAAAAAGTCTTTTCTTACATGCTATCTGTTATTAAGACGCTCTCGCGGTAGCACAGTGGATATAATCGTCGTCTTCCCCCACATCAGTAGAAAATCGGATCCCCTGGAGAGGAATTTTGTGTGCTTTTTCTGAACGTGGCTGATTTAGTCGCCCCAGAAGATATTTGCATGTTTTTTTTTTCTCTCCCGGAAGCTCAGGTTTCTTGTCCAGAAAACAGGCATATCGACCACAGAAAACACATGGTGGATTTATAATACGACCTCATAGCCTTAGTTGCTTCTTTGCTTAACACATAAGTGCATTGTCATTATGTCTTTTTTTCATTATGATTTCAACAACAGCATCATGCTTAGGAGGTGGATACTTCTGTTGAAGTGAAGCACTCGCAATAGTAACAGATAACTGAAATTCAGTTTTCTTCACCTGTAGAACTTCTTTTGGGTTAAACCTCCTTATCAATCCCACCCAATAGAAATCACCCGTCATTTGCATGCTAAATCATGCAAATGGCACGATAAGAACAACTGAACACTCCAGTAGGAAATGTGAACAGATGCTCTTACGCTAATTATGGCCACCACCGCCACCACTGTAAAATGGTAGCCACAAGAGAATAATTTGTACTTCCAAAGCACAGAAAAAATATTGCTGGAAATCATTTTCTTACGCTGCATCAACAGTCGCAGCTCTCGTGCACTCATTGCCCTTTGTTTACTGACATCCGCAGTGCCTGATTGCTTTAACTCGCGGATCGTTTCTCTGCTGGAGGCCTGCTCTCTCTCTCTCTCTCTCTCTCTCCCTCCCTCTCTCTCTCTGTCTGTCTGTCCCATTACTAGTGTTCGTTACGCCATTTTAGTATCACAGCTCTGCAATGGGCAGGGAGACGGAAATAGAGGGAAGGAAGGGAAGTCAAGATCGCAGCTGATGAAAAGAATAAATACATTGCGGATGGCCATTCACTACACAGTGGTGTGGAAGATCAAGAGAAACGGCGAGCGCGCTGGAGAAAGGGGTTCAGCCATAACTGTCAAGTGTTTTTAGAATTCAAAGTAACATGTAGGAGAAGCACAAATTACCTTTCATACGCGTATTAAAATTACATTTAATGTATAAGTGTTATCATTCGTATAAGTATTTCTTATTCATATGAGCGAGGCGCATTAGCAAATATGCGCCTATTGTCTTCAGCATGTCCGTCCGTCCGCATGTAACAATTAGACTCCCAGTCGACGGAGTTCGTGAATATTTTTAATTATTTGTCCACCCATTCCAAATTCACTAAAATTGAACAAATTGACTTTATTGTACCTTACACTTTGTGTACAAAAGAAAAAAAAAAAAGATTCGTATATTAAATGCAGCATTGTTCGCTTTAGATGGTCTATGTATGCGAAGTAGGTAAAACTAAGAGATACATACGGGGGAAGGGGGTGATCCCAAGATTGGAAACATTTGATATGAAAGCAGTGTTTTGGTTTGTTTCTTGCAGGTAAACTATGCAGGAACGACGATAAAAACTGCTCGTTATTTAAAGGTGATATAAAGAAATACATGAAGAAAATGGCCGTCCTTCTGAATTCCAAAGAGATCGAAACTGCCAGTGCACGTTTGGCAGGGGCATCGGTGACTAAAACGTTGATTTGCCTGCATTCATGAAGTATGGAAAAACAATCTGACAGAACTAATTACACAAAATCGAAGCTGACCGAAAGACACACTGGAAAGTATTTTATCCCGAAACATAAAACTAGTGCCTCAAAAATAACTGCAGAACTTAATGCGATTCTTGGCACTCAGTTTCTAGCAAAACAGTTTTGGCAAGAACTTCACAAAGCTTACATTCATGGCAGAGCTGCTATTTCCAAGCCATTCGTTACTGATGGTAATGTTAGAGAGAGGATGCAATGGTGCAAGGAGCACAGTAACTGGAAACTTGATGACTGGAAATCATATTTTCATAAGAATAATCAATCATCCTTTTTCAAACATCAGGGAGAGTTTACGTTTTGCGAATGCAAAAGGAAGCGCATCATCTTGGAGAGAAAAGTGTGAAGCAGATTACCTCCACCTTCATCACTCAAGGTGCTTGAAATGTTCCTCCCTGAAGAATGGTCCGATATTGCTCTTAAGACTGTACAAGATGTATTTGAATTGTCTTAAGACGACACGTTAAAACAGTTCCTTCCACGTAGAATACAAGCTGTTTTAAAAGCGAAGGATGGTCAAACACCATATTGGTGCTTAATTATAACTCTTATCACAAGTGTTTCCATTATTTTGTCTAGAGAGAAAAGAAATGAGTATATGGGTGGAGAGTAATAAATATTATGCATTGTAATTAAACTGAACGGTTACGTTTAGAGAATGTACGACGGCTGTTCAATAAAGAATGATCATAACTTTCAATGAACAACTGTACTGCTTGCTATTTCTAGCTGAGCTGTGGAATGTGTGTCAAGACCAAACCAAGCTGAATCACATCGCAACCGCGCAGTTGACTCGTGCGCACGGTGTGACCTTGGAGGCCACTCAGCTTATGCCTGTTCAGTTTCGCCTACGTAACACGCGAGGAACAGTATGCTGCTCCCAAATTTTGTTTCCTCCTCAAGAAAGCATCAGCTGAAGCGTATGAAATGTTAAAAGAGGCTTATGGTGAATCTACGCTTTCCTACTGCACAGCCTGCAGGTGGTTTAGAATGTTTAAAGATTGACGTGATTCAATCATATAAATCGGCGGTCCTGGAGCTTCACAAACACTGCTGTCACCACAGAAACTATACACATTGCTTCTGCAATTGTGAGAGAAGATAAAAGTAAGGCAACCTAATTTACATATAATGTTTGTGCTCGCTGGGTTCCATGACTACTCACACCTGAGGAACAGCAAGTCTGCATGGAGGTTTGTCAGGAGCTGCGACTGATGGTTACTGAAAATGGTCAAGTTCTGCACAAGCTGAATAACAGCGGATGAGACATGGTGCATCGCTCAGGCTTCCTTCGTAGCAAACAGGTTTAAGTTCATTTCTTGGGAACTCTGATTTTTCCGTGGCAGACTGGCATTCTTTCTTTTCTTGGCTCACATATCTGCAGAACTGGCCATTTCTCAACGGGCCAAACCCTAGACAAGTGTAGGCTCTTACACGACAAAACTTCGGAGGTACAGCTTGCGATTACGTTGCCAAGGACGCCGATCATCCTATCTTTGCCTTCTGATGCCGGACAAGACTTTCTTTCTCGGCTCACATATCTGCACAAATTTTGACGCACATGGTTTTCCACTCTTCCATAAAAACATCATCGCTTTCAGTCCGCAGTTACACGCGTCCTCTACGCCTCACTACCCATTTCTCTCACCCCCCCCCCTTTTTTTCATCTTGCTACCACGAGATGTAACTCTGACCACAAAAAAATTCTACTCCCACTTCAACCTGCAAGCTCACGACCTTCTTCCCTTAGACCACAGAGAAGTCAGAAACAGAGTGGACACTTGCT
The DNA here is from genome assembly GCF_048544385.1 of Mastigoproctus giganteus. NCBI lineage: Eukaryota > Metazoa > Arthropoda > Arachnida > Uropygi > Thelyphonidae > Mastigoproctus > Mastigoproctus giganteus. The sequence goes on along the minus strand of NC_143586.1, from coordinate 159,971,286 downwards.
CAATTACTCCCCACGCTGAACTTTTCTTTTTCCCTCAAATTTGGAACGCCTCCCTCAAGGACTCGCAACCAGTCCCCATACTGTTTAATTTTTCATTCCTTCCTATTTGCTAAAACATCGGACTACAGTGCACAAACAACCCTTCTCTAGAAATTTATTTTTTTCTTTTTCGCACAGCAGTATGGCCGTTTCATGTTTGCCAGTCACCTCCAAAATACAGTTTCGTGTTCACACCTTCTCTACTAAATATATCGAAATTACCCAAATATCAGTCACCCTGACGCCGGTTTCTTTTTATGCGAAAACTAGACGTCCACTCATTTCCTGTTTACTTCCTAAAGGTGGCTTAGATCAAAAGAAACTCTTCATAATCCAGTTTCACGGTCCTATTGTTCTTGCCATCAGCAACCTTTTCTCGCCTGTTCACAAATGGCACCCATTCTCTAGTGCTGACCGCTGTCCCTGTTTGCTCTCTTATATTACTCGAAATTACTTGTTTCCATTTAGCCGCTATTTAACATATATGTCTATAACTTTCCTATCCCCAAATTCAGTGTTTCTTCAAACTTTAACCTTATTTCAGAAAAAGGGCAAAATATCTCAAAGAAGAGGTAGAATTATCTTAAGAATTTGCTTAAAACTTTTAATTGTTTAGATTTTTAATCGAATATGCGAGCGCCAACAACACGCAGAAAAACAAAACTGCACCTAGTCTCTACTACAGGAAACATTAGACGTTGTGGCATAATCCACAAGTTTATCCAGAACAAACTCTCTTGAGAGATTTATATCACCATGTTAGAAATCTCAACGGGAAACTTGCTAATGGGAAGGTACAGTGAACGCTAACCCTGGACAGCCTTTTCCCCACAGATGATCCAACTACTAATCGGCATAACCATCAGCAAATCAGATACAACCCATTCGCTATGGTAGAACTACAAACGTCTACAATGAAAATGAAGCTGAACAAAATTGCGGGGATAGATCTCATCGATCATGTTAAGAATTTTTTACTGCTTAAACCTGATTTGACTTTAATACTTTTCAATATATCTCTAACAGACTGTGTGTTTCCAAAACGTTGGAAAATTGTTCTCCTGAAATTTATACAACTCGTCAGAGATCCTCCCCCCCCCCCCCCCCAGCGCGACATAAAAGTATAGAGGACGATAGCCTCTTTGCTAAAGCTGGAAAAATTTTGGAAGGACTGCTCGCAAGCAGTATCAACTCCTTTCTCAATGAAAGTAACCTTTTGTCCGCAAATCAATACCGCATTCGTTTCGGTTTGCCCTGTGAGGGCGCTCTAGTCGAGTTGGTCAAGTACATTAATTCCTCCACACATAAATAAGTACTCCCCATTCTTGCCGACTTTGAGCGAACATTCAACTCCCTCTGGTGGGAGAGTGTTCATGATAGGTTACGTTCTACCGGATGCGTCTCCCATCTTTACCAGACAGTCGAAAGCTACTTCTCTGACTGGGTGTGGTAGTCAAGACGAAGGAGTGGTTTTGTCGGGTCAGGGTTGGACGCTGTCGGAAAAACCTCCTCTCCTCCATTCAAAGATCAATGCCTCTATCAATATCCTCCCACTTGCAGAACTCTTTCCATCCCTGCTATATCAGGAGCTTTATCGCTTGATCATATTCTCTACAGAGAATTATGTTACCACAACAATAATAGCATATCCATACAAATATATGGCAAATCCATAAATAACAACCCTGACACGAAGCCTGAGAAAAAGAGATGCTTCCCGAAATGGCACACCATTTGTCAGGATCGTTGAATCCATTCCACCAAGGTAGCAATTACCAGATCCTTCCTCCATAAAGATTCCCAACAGACGTTAAGAAAATTAGCACCTCGTTTTATAGTACCAATTACCTCTCTACCTCCTGACAGAAGACATTTCTCTCAAAGCTAAGTTTCACAGTCTTGGAATCTCAGATTCCGACCATTATTACTATGGTAGTCGTTGTTTGTAGAGTTTTAGGAGCATCAGCAACTAAAACCATATTGCTCCGTGTATATTGTCTGTAAATTGCGTATCTTCTGAGGTCGATTTTCAGTTTGCTAGACGAAAAAACCCAAGTTTCCGGAAGAAAAACCATACTACCCTCGCCTGAGACTGACTACCTTAGCCACGTTGTGAAAAAAGGCACATAACAATTCCTCCCGTCATCGACGTGACTCGAAATCAGGTCTGTGGTAGTCATGAGGACTGGGTTCACGTTCTCTATTCTTGTCACATTTATAATGACTTCAGACTCACGCTTCTTACCATGGAGAATTCTCCTCATAAACTTGTTGAAATCAAACACACGTTTCGCCTTCTCAAATAGTTGCACGCAAAGCGTTCATTAGAAGAAAGCTTCTTCACGGCAGCAGCATCTTGGACACTAAGATGCTGCTGCCGTGACTTATTCGAACTTATAAGCCCATACGCCGACCGGGCTAGCCGAGTGGGTAAAGTACCTGCCCGGCAACCCAAAGGTCGCGGGTTCGATTCTCGCCTCGGGCTTGGATCAAAGTACTGCAAAAACCTTGGGAGGTGCAATATGGCCACAGAAGCCGATGCGCCAACAACTACCAAATAAAAAAAAAAAAAAAAAATAAGCCCATACATATGGGCTTATAAGTTCAAACTTGGGTACCAAAACCATAGAATATCCAATCGACCATACGCAATTTACTGTCACTTCATAGCATTAGCGCTTAATACTACACTCATTCAAAAACTCACTGTTTCTTTGGTTATAGTAACTGTACGTTCTGAATATTTAATGCTATATGTGAGATTACCTACAGGAAATTTTCACAGTTCAGTAAGCAATTTCAAATGCACCAAATTTCGGGCAAAACTTAAAGCCTCCTGAAGCGAAATGATAATTACCTTAAAGTATTATTAATCTAAAAAAGTTTTTAGAAATTTATTTTATATCAAAACGCATGGTCCCAAGGTAGATTTGAACCCACGGTGGCTTTCTGTTGAAGCAGCAATTCTACCATAGGCCAGGTTAAAATTACCGACAAATTTATACCCTAATCCAGCCTAAGATCGATTTTCATATCGCGGTTAATATGCTGCCCATTATTACAACGTCACTACTACCTCAAATCAGTGTTCCTGAAAAAAAAAATCTTACAACCGTGCCAAAGCATGAACCAACAAGATGGATTCCCCCACGCTTATTGGAATTGAGTGCACAAGACTCCCCTCTACAGAGCGACATAAACAACACCCAGTTTACCTCTCTCAGGGACGTGTTGCAAAGCAACATGTTTGAATATTCAACATTCTGTAAATTTTCAACATTCAGCACGAAAAGCTAACAGAACTAAAACAAACAAAAATAAAATCAATACAATAAAATAATATAACAACCAAATCCTGGAAAATCTGTCCATCTTATAGTGATTTTCAGCTAACAACGCACCACCTGTCCAACTATCCAAGCCGCATCCATGTGTTTTTCAGACCACAGGAATAGAAGGAAATAATCAAATGCACTGCAAAGGATGTACTTCTATGTTGCTGTAGGCAAATTAAAGTGGCATTCAAAAATATTTTTAAGACCAACTACTGTGAACTTACCACTGAAGATTAAATTTTTAAAAATACCATCTGGTTCTTGGTCTTCATTATGTTAAGCTTAACGTGTAAATACTTTTAACTTTACTTATAAATACATGTAAAAGTACATGCATTTACAAGTAAAAACATACTTTATAAATGTGTTACACCAAATTCAAGTAGTTTGTTCCTTTTAAATATATTCCTCCAGCCAGCGAGCTGTTCAGGAGATAAAAATGAAAATTAATAATGGCTGAAAGATGGGCGAATAAGGCACTCAATGGTAGACACTACAGTGACCCCATCAAGACTACATTGCTGGCTTCGAACGCATGGCTCAAAACGGGAGGCTCTTCCCCGAGACTGAAGGATTCATGCTCGCCATTCAAAGCCAGGAAATACATCGCCAAGGACCCTAAACGACAGTTCTAAATAAGAACCAAAGGGTAATATAACACATGTTGACGATGCCACCTAGCCAAAGAAACAATCCGGCACATCACCGCTGGAGGCAGAGTGACCATCCACACTGAGTACACTTATAGACACGGCCAGGTCGCCAGGATAATACATCAGAAGCCAGCACAAAATTATCAGTGGTTCAAAGAAAGTGTACTGTATTACAAGTACCAACCCCAGGCAGTACTAGAGAATCCCTACTCATAAACTATACTGGGACAGTGCCATAATAACGGACAACACGATACCGCACAATAGACCAGATATATCCCTAATCCACAAGACGGAAATGGCTACGCAACTGATCGATAAAGCAGTGCCCAACACTAGCAACCTCCAAAAAACTTACGATGAAAAGATCAGGAAGTAGAGAGATTTAACAGACCGTCAAAGAATTGTGGCAAATGGAACCAGTAATGACCATCCCAATCACCATATCAACCACCGGCATGGCGCCAAAGAGCCTTCATAAGAACATGGCAAAATTAGGTTTCGCAGAGAACACTTACTTGGAACTCCAGAAATCCACGATACTGAACACCTATAGGATAGTCAGGGAGTTCCTCGCCAAATAAGAGTAGAAGGACTCTTTATTGTATACAGAAGAAATATTGCTGTACACAAACCCTTCAGGGCTACAAGTAGGGGTTTATACGAAACTGGACATGACAACCACCCCTCGTACCTGGTACCATGCCCATCGTGGGGTGAGAAAACACCTATCAGGAGAAGAGAGAGAGGATATAATAATAAGAGAAGAGTTCCTTCAATACAACCCACGCGAGCAGAGCACTTTCCAGTGGATATAATCAGCATCCGCCCACACCAGGTAGAAAATGTGCGGATTCGAATCCAGTGAATGATGCGAGGAAATTATGGGCTTTTCACAATGTCTATGAGTTAGTCGATCTCTTGAAAGGTTTTTCCACTCAGAAACTTGGGTTTTTCGTCCAGCAATCGAACACACAAAATACAGATACTACTGTAGCACAGCCCTTGTGCTACACTACTCTTGATTTTCTTGTTTTTGACTAACATTTATTTCTCCTTACGCATTTCGGACTTGTTTTCGCAACGAGCTTTAAAAATCACAGTATATGTTACCAACTAACATTTATTTTACCCTTTTATGATAACCTCTAAATGTTCAATAAATGCTGAACCTAAAAGTTGGAAAACAGCGAAGCTGTTTTCATATTCTCCATAGAACCTTAATCTTGCCAACTGCGGTACAACTAAACTTAATATTTTCCAGGAAACTATGCCCACAGTTAGAGAGTTAGAATTTGAAACAACCTGTACACGTGAAGATTATTTCAAATAACAGAATTATTACAAGGGATAAAGAAGAAAGTTTGTTAGTTTCGAGTTGAGTTGGGCAGTAAAGATTCAGAAACGACATGCATCTATGAAATAGTTCTCATACTTCTATGAAATGGGAAGTGAACAAAGTTTATAAAGAATAGGCTATTATTTAACCTGAATGCCTTTTTTGTGGTAGAGTACACATAGATTTGATAGCGTACATTCTTGAGGGCACCGCACCACCGTTGATAGGTTGCAGGTGGGGTGGTTTTAAGCACATCACCAACTTAGGTCACATTGAGTCGTGTATAATAAATGTCTATAAATTGAGTGTGTTCTTTGGTCGCTTTGCTGTTTTTCTGGATGAAAAACACAATTTCCTGGGAGAAAAACTCACGCTGTCCTTGCCTGAGATCTACTAACTCAGTCATGTAAAAAAAGGCCCATAAATATTGCTAGCGTTATTGACGGGATTTAAACTCAGTTTTCTTTCACCACAGTTGTAAGAATAATATCCCATATTAGGACAGATTTCATATTCCTACTTAGTCAATAGCGTTCTATCAGAAAAGAAACCTTTTTAATTTACATTCTGAAAGGGGGGTATACATATTTTGATGAAAAGAAAGCAATATTTGTGATGTGCTTATATCAAGAGAAATGAGAAGTTGAGATCCCAATAAAGATATGTGATCTTGTGCAGAAATCTGAGTGTTATTAGCATTTGTTGCGGGAAATTATGCAGGGAAGCAAGCTTATACAAAAAAAAAAAAAAAAAAAAAAACCACCTATTTCATCTATTTATTCCTTTCAATAGTTTGTCTAATCCTTCTTTGAAATTGTTTAAATTATCTACTTGCACTACAACAGATGGAAGTTTGTTCCAGTAATCAACCACCCGCTGGCTAAAGGCAATCTATTCTGCAACGCTCCTTCCTCAATTTGAATTTGTGCCCCCTCATGTGAGTGGGCAGTCTGGGCAAGAGGAAGAATCCCATCAGAAATCAGCTTGCTCAATCCATTCAAAGTCTTTAACATCTCAATCAGATCACCTCGCAAGCGGCTATTCTCCAGACAATGCAATTTGCAGAACTGAAGCCATTCTTGGTAAGAACACCAAGAATGGCTTCAGTTCTTGGTGTTGCAACCGTTTTGTTCTCCTCGCCAATCTCGTTTCCCTTCTCTGTACTCGTTCCAGAAGTTCAACGTCCTTTCTAAAATGAGGCTTCAAGATGTGGCCTGACCATTGCCTTATACAATGGGATAATCACCTCTTATCCCTGCTAGCAAAATCCTGTATATCATTGACAAAACCCAATGAACTGCCTCGGCAACATGTCTGCATTGGTCAGACAACTTCATATTCGACGTCACAACTATTGGTCGTTTTCATTTTCCACTACCCTGAGTGTTGCATCGCACAGATTTTGGTGTCGTACACATAGATTTCATAGAGTACATTGAGCAACGTGAAGGTGATAGTAACCGCAGAATAACGTTACTCTGGGGTTACTGTTACCCATCTAAAATAATCACGATCTCTCCAGGTCGGAATTGATCGACAAGGCTCTCATCATATATGCAGTACATTGCGTTTGCCAATATTAAACTTCAATTGGCATCGGCATAAATTTTCTAGATGCTGTTGGAGTAGCATATCATCATTACTGTCATAAACCACCCTGCCAAACTTTATATTATCTGCAAATTTGGACATTAGGACTGATATGCCTTCACCAATATCGCTGGTAAATACAGAAAACAACAATGGGCCGAAGACCGAACCTCGGGGGACTCCACGAAGAGCAATGTCCATTGATTACCACTCCCTTCCTTCTTCCACTCGACCATCCCTTTATCCATAGCAGCAACTTGCCCTTAATGCCACACTGTTCCAAGTTGTACAGCAGTCTTTTATGTGCAACAATATCAAAAGCTTTCCTGAAATCGAACTATTATGACATCAAAAGTTTTTTTTTTCATCCATTTCCTTTGTGACAACACGGTAGCATACAATCTAATTGGTCAGACAAGATTTCTTCTTAAAAAACCCATGCTGTGTCTGAAGTATAATTGTAGCTCGTGTAATTCTTGTCTATATGATCTTGAATTACTTCTTTTAACAGTGACTCCATTACATTCCCTGGAACAGAATGTAAACTAATATGTCTATAATTACTTGTGTCACCCTCCGTGAATTAGGAATACATTCGCACATCTCAAGTCCGCGGGGACTTCCCCTAAATCAAAGGATGATCTCATAATTATGGCTAAGGGTTTATTTACTTCCTTTGCTGCCTTCCTTAATATATTGGTTAGATCGCATCCACTTCAGGTGCTTTTCTGATGTTTAACTTCAATGATCTCTTCCTTTTTCCTCTCAGTTATTACAAAATCATTTAGCTCCGTGGTAGAGTTTGATAAACTTTTGGCATTCCCTTTCCTAAAGAATTCACACATTCTTTCCTAAAAATGTGTGACATGAGCAGGATCATCGAAATCGAGTGGACCAATTTGATTCATCCCCTTCCTTCTAGAGTTTACATAAGTAAAAACGTCTTCGCTGTTTTTCTCCATATCCTTCGCCGAAGAGTTCTCGTAATCCGCCTTCGACTGCGTAACCTCCTTTGTGACTTGATTACAGACCTATATTTATCATAGGCCTCTATAATTTATAATAATTTGGCCTAATAATTTATATGCATCCGATGCATTTTTCTTCTCTGCACGAGACTCATCAGTTCATCTGACATCCATTTAGGTCTATACCTTGAAGAGTATTTCTTAGTTGGTATGAAAAGCCTAGTAGCTTGTATGATTAATTCTTTCAGTGCTTTCCATTTAGAATTTACTGATGGTAACATTATCAGTTGGTCCCACTGTATAGAATTTAAAATCTACAGTGAGACCACTGTAGCCACCTTTACGAAAGCAAAAACCCTTCCTTTACCCTTGATGGTAGTTACATCTTTAAGTAAATCCCACATCAGTGCACTCTGATCACTGCTACCTAGTGGTTCTTTTATCTGCAGATTCTTAATGCATGAAATCACTGCTGATAATCAGATCAAGAATATTATTCCATCTTGTTGACTCTCTAACAAGTTGTTGTAGAAAACAGTCATCCAAGAAATCGAAAAAAAAAAAAAAAGTCTTGCTAGTCTGTGAATGACCAACCCACAATTTCCAATCAATATCTGGAAATTTTAAAAATCCTCCATTATGAGACATTCTGATTTACTGGCTGACTTTATTTCTCTGTACAGTTGTTCGTTGTACTCAGAGTCATTACATCTGGAACACACTCCTACACTCTCATTTTTGCTTTCCCAATGCTTATGTCACACAAAAGTGATTCAACTCTGTAATAACGGTCAAAGAGAAAACTGGATGTCCAACTGCTGATTATAAGACCGTGATACGATCAAACGCGTTGGAAACGTTAAGAGTAAATGTTTGACTTTCACCGAACATTCAATCTAATTTGTCAAAAGGTTGGTTGGTTTCTGTTTTTCTGCCACAAAAGCAACTAAGACTATAGTGTGCCACTGCCATATGTCAAAAGGAGTAAAATAAGCTAAGTCTGGATTGACATTAACGGAATCCATATTGAAGATCATTGATCAGAGGAAAATTTCAAAGTAACTTAAGAGAGGACCATTAACATTTACTTGTGTACCTTGAAGAGTTAGTGTTTGATGTATCTCTCAATTACTTTGGAAACAGTAGAGGTAACGTGCAAATGAGCCATAATTGGAAGGGAAGAACTGTTGTCAGCTTTAGCGAGATAGAAAATGAAAGGAGAGATTTGGATACAAGTCAGTTGCGATATGTTATGTTCTTATCTTGAGTAGCCTTAGCAAACCAAGGTTTAGATAATGGATGAAAATTCAGGGTGAAATAAAGGATTTCATCCTCGAAAGAATAATTACACTGACATCATCAGAGTAAATAATAGGATGAGAAGATTAAAAACAGTAATCCAACCGAGGAAAAGGAATCACACAGATTATCCCATTTCGCAGTCTTGTAATTCCAAAGAACACGAAGCTGAAAATGGCCATGGAAGGGTGGGGGGGAGGACAGGTTTGTTTGGAGAAAAGATTATCAACAAGTTTGTGAGCTGCAGTACCTAGTAGCCCATTAACATTAACTGCAAATTAATCGGAAGAAGAGATCGAGGGTGTTTGGTGTACGGTTTTAATTGCATAGTATGCTGGTAAATAAATGAACAAATTGTGTTTGGTCATTAGAAAATGCAAATCTTTGCTAAAACATAACTGAAACCAGTAAAAGTGTGAAGATTAAAATCATAAGTAATTTTTTCAAATTAAAATCACAAAGGAAAATTACTTCCTTGTTATGCAAGTTAGATTGAAGAAATAGACAAAAGATAAATTTTACAGAATGGGGGAAAGATATTTTAAGCGATAGAAGATGAAAAAGAAGAAATTTCAGATTAGGAACCAGTTGACAAGTAACAGCATAGTGACATGCACAGAAATCAAGAAAGAATAATTTGGGCACCTAATTAGGTGATATTTCCGAGGAATATCAGCGAATACATGGACAATTACCCTCTTTGAAGCAACTGATAATTGAAATTCAGTCAGAAACAGCAAGTAGTTGTAGCAGAGGAAGGTGGAAATGAATGAATTTGAAATAGATTTGTTCCTTAAAGCGATCCGGATGCCCCTTAAAGAGATGTCTTAAAGTGGCGGACTATCGATTATGGAGTCGACCTGCGGACAGTTTTAAAGCTCTACCCTCGAAATGTAAACAATATTGGATGTCATCATGATGCCTGTAATAACCTCACCCTATGGTAGGGTAAACCGCCGTGTCTGCAGGGGTTGCCCCCAGGGTTCTGTCCTGGGGCCGCTGTTGTGGAACATTGTCTTGGATGAGTTCCTGGCCATGGACCTTGGTGACGTCCAAACCCAAGCTTTTGCCGACGACTTAATCTTGAAAATTGCTGCCGACAGTAGAACCCAGTTGGAGGTAAAAGCAAACCATGCCATCAGGATACTACAGGACTGGACCATCTTACACTGCCTAAAAATCTCACCAACTAAGACATCCTCAATCTTACTGAAAGGCTCCCTTGACCTGCACAGGCCACCTCAAATAAAGGTGAACAACACCACAGTGAAACTCCAAAGCCAGCTTAAGTACCTGGGGGTGATATTAGATTGTAATCTTTCCTTCAAGCAGCATCTCACACATTTAAGAACAAAGATAAGGAAGTACTCTGCACTGTTAGCACGTGTGGTTCGTCGGGACTGGGGACTTAAACGTCGCGTGCTCTCCTTATATTATAAAACGACATTCCTACCAGCTATAACATACGCCTCTGCGGTTTGGTATCACAAGGCATCAACCGCCGTAAATAGACGCATAATCGACTCAATCCATAGAACTATCCTGTTAACCATTACCAGAGCCTGTAGCACCACTAGCACTGTTGCCCTACAGGTCTTGGCCGGAGCCCTTCCCCTTGACCTGGACATCATACGTACTGGAATAGCCTATTATATAACCAAAGGAATGCCTTGCACCCACCAAGACTACACAGTGGATAACAATGCAACCCACAAGGCTGAAAAGAACAGGCTGCAGAAATACCT